>NC_091497.1:9168044-9473138 GCF_947461875.1 Haliaeetus albicilla | reverse complement strand
ATGCTGGACAATTCTTCCTCCTTGCTCCTGGGTTTGCCTGGGAGGATTTGCTTGCAAATTTTCCTAAATCTGTTGAGCCTGCTTGCCTGTTCTTCCTTCATTAGCTCCCAAAGCAAAGCTGTTCATGAGTTTCTACATAGGTATGCTTGATCTTTGCTCTTTGTTGCCCTTGAACTAAACCCAGCTTTACCCAGCTCCTGAGACTGCATCCCTGTAGTGATCAGAAACTGACCATTGGTGATTTATTCGTAGCTCTGGAGCCTCTGTTATTCTCCTACATCAGCAGCTCCACAGTCTATGCTACCATCCTACACTTGCACTGCTCTACACAACATTTTTATTCTAGAGCCAGAGATACTTCATTCTGTGCCATTTTTGTTTTAAAGCCATGGGTAATGTTCATTCAATACAGAATTACTGCTTGCTGTTATTATCCTTTAATTACATATATGTGTGTGTGTGTGTGTATAAATCAAAATTACTATTTCTGTGCCACCACAGAATTGCACAGAGCTAAAGCTAGAACAAGTTAAGTTATAGCAACCTCATTGTTAGACCACTGCTGTTAGAGATAATCAAAACAAGGTCCAGGCCAGTACAGCAGTGCCACATCAAATGGAATACACAGCACAATCACTTTGCTAAGTGAAGAAACTTAATTTGTAATTGTAATCTAGTCCCTGACATCCAGATAAACAAGTTATCACACTGTCATTCAGCTTTGACTCCTCTAAAGAAGAATTTATCTTATTTTTGTATTTTTGGTGTCAGTACAGACAGAGGGAAAAAATGAGAAAAAATTGCACTAACAAATGTCAAATTAGCAGATGCTCAAGAGAGAACTAAGAGCATATGTTGGAAAAAATGCTTTCAGAGATACAGAGAGGTCTGTAGATCAAGGTGATGAAGTCAGAGCATGGAGTTAGATTGTTTTAAGGAAGATTTGAAAGAATATGACAACTTTGCCCACTACTTATCTTACATAAATACTGAAGAATTGTAGTATGGCTTCTTTCTCCTTCATGTCATTGGATGCAAGTCTGTTGCATGATGAATATGTCTTTGTTTCTTGCTGTCATGTGGCACTATATGACACAATAACATGATGACCACATGGCTTCATACAAGAATTGAAAAAGAAAATTGAAAATTTCGAGGTAAGGAAAACAAAATGAAAATGTATGGAATGACTTTTAAAAATATCACACAGGCTTGTAGAGAAAAGGTTTTTTTCTTAAAAAAGTTGGTTTAAGCAAAATAAAAAAGGCAAAGATTTGTGCTATTTCAGATATGGAATTTTGGCTCTTTTTCCATTACTTAACTCAAGTTTTTCATTATTTAGGCTCACATTTAAACAGTCTCACTTTGGATAAGAGTAGGAGGAAGGCATCGATTTAATATTGAAGAAAGAAGTTTCACAAACATGCAAAGTTTACAAAGTAAAATCCCTTAAGCTCTTTCAAAGGGCCATAGTACTTCAGACTTTAAGAAGTTTAAGCTTTCTGATAGTTTTGACCTTTTAGTTGTATTTCTCCAGAGTGTTATCCCAATGTAATTTGTTTTAAGAAGAATAAAGAAAAACAGGAACCTCATGCAGTTCAACAAATGGAAGTGCAAAGTCCGGCGCCTGGGGAGGAGCAACCCCAGGCACCAGTACAGGCTGGGGGCAACCAGCTGGAAAGCAGCTTGGTGGAAAAGGAGCGGGAGGTATAAGAGCAAGTCCAGTGAAGAGTCACTATGATGATTAAAGGACTGGAGCATTGGACCTATGGGGAGAAGCTGAGGGAGCTGGGACTGTTTGGCATGGAGCAGAGAAGGCTGGCGGGGGTGAGGATCTTTTCAACATGTACCAATACCTGAAGGGAGGGTGCAAAGAGGACACAGCCAGGCTCTTCTCAGGGACAGGACAAGAGGCAATGCGCACAAGCAGAAGCACAGGAGGTTCCCTCTGAAGGTCAGGAAACACTTTGGGACTGTGAGAGTAACTCAGCACCGGCACAGGTTGCCCAGAGAGGTTGTGGACTCTCCATCCTTGGAGATACTCAAAAGCTGTCTGGACACAGACCTGGGCAACCTGCTCTGGGTGGCCCTGCTTGAGCAGGGGGGTTGGGCCAGATGACCTCCAGAGGTCCCCTCCAACCTCAGCCATTCTCTGATCTTGTGAAAAAAACATGAGGTTCAAGTAAGTTCATGGTGCTTTAATGTTGTTGATTTGTGCAACTGTCTAACAATTGCAGAACAATTGAGTGTCATAGGTAAGTGAGTATTTGCTGTCAACCAGGGCTTTATGGCAATCTGCAGAGCATCTGTTGATTTTAACTAGTGCTATCATCTCTGCTTTTGGTTCTTAATTTTGAGAGTGTGAAGTTCATAAGTTGTATACCAAAATAGCAATGAACCAAAAAATAGCTGTGTAAAGGGGAACCCCTCCCTCCCACAAATAAAGCACTCTTATAATCACAGAACAGTAAGTATAAAAGTAGGCTCACTTTGAATACTTTGTGAAGTTGTTGTGAGAATATTATTGTAAATAATAAAAAATAAATGTGTGATTTATTTTCTAATACAGCAATAAATCTATGTGAAAGAATTCTGTATGGCATTGCTGAAGCAGCCTCTTATGTCATTTAAGAAAAAGCAGTAAAATTTCTGAAGTGTTTTCAAAAGGCTTTGTAAGAAGCCTTTGCTGACTGTAGACACCAGATTTAGAATAAAATTCCCACATTCCAGCAAGGAACTGTAAGGTCTTTTAGGAGATAACTTTACCTGTAAAATACTATTATCTCCACAAGTAAAATTTTTTTGCCACTTATTTACAAAATGTTCTGTAATTGCAAAAGTAAGAAAAAAAGTTGCTGTAAGAGATCTGAAATTCCAAGTATAGCTCTGCATACATGGGAGTGTGTAATCATCTAATGATCTTTCAGTACTTAGAAGTCCGAGTTTGAGTTTCATCAGCGTTTTCAATTTAGACAAGCAACTTAGGAAAATGCACTTGTATGGATAGCAATGAAAATTGCTCAGCACTATTTTGTAATACAGTTGTCATTTTGTACTGTTGTTTTCTATATAGCTCAGATTTTTCCCTGTTTAATTTGAATGAAATAGCTGTTACTGGGTCTGAACAAGCAAAGTCAGAAACTGAACCGGGTCCCTTCCATCACACTTCAAAATACAAGTATTCTCTTTCATCTTATAATTTAAATTCTTGTGAGAAAAGTTCCAGGGAAGTAAGAAATAGATGTACTTCTACAGAAGTACAAAACAGGTACATTTAACTTTGAATGGCGTGCAGCAAAAATTATTTTCAGTGGGTCTTTCAATTCGTGCCAATTTGCATTAGAAAAGTGTCTAAGTAGTTAACATATTTAAGTAAGAGCTTTGAAGAGAGCTTTATGTTCTGTATAAAAGATAGGTATTCAGCAGTATTTACTGAATTTTTTAAAGCTTTGAATGTTAAAGAGAGTATCTTTCAGGAAGAAAATCTATTTCTTCACATACATGCATGAAGGTTTTTTATGGAGACACTATGCTAAATGCTTGGGTTTGAGCTGATAATTTACAGAGACAATCAAACAGTATGAAAGTAATTTTTTAAAAAGCCTGTGTAATTAAGCTTGTCAGATGCAACCTCAGTAATTTTGGGGGTTATATTTGTAGCCGTGTTTATTCATGGAAATGTTGCTGAGAAACCACAAGTATTATAGATTTTAAAATCAAATTATTATTAATCTGAACAGTTCTTGAAAGAATCTCTCTGAGACACCAACTTGAATTTCAAAAAGATAATCAGCAGCACCCCACCAATGTATACCAAATATCTGTGTTACAGTGTCCACTTCAAATCTAAATACTATTTTGAAGAAAAGCTTGCACACTGAGTAGATGATATACACATGTTTGATTGTATCCTGTTGACCCCATTTTGACGGGACATTAACTTCCATTATGCAGTTCACTTGTATTTCACCTGATATGTCAGCCACAGTCTATAGTAAAGACTCAAGGCTTCACAGAGCGTTCAGATAATATAGCCAAGATTTGCTGGGAGATCAAGACCAAGTATTTGCTCTGAAGCACATAGCAGAATGGTTTTAGTGTAAATAAAGTTGTGCAAGGAAGCATGAAATTGAGAGCGTTCTTGAAGCCTCTGGGAATGGAGGGAGCTAGTGCTTCTGCCACATTTGACACTCTTGGATGGGTGATTTGTCTTCAAAATGGGGTGAAATGGGATAAGAAATCAAGAAGTGCCCATTATGCAGACCCTTTAACTTCTTAGAAGGTTATAATGTTGGGAGCCAGTAAAATGCATGGCCAAGGGAGAAACTATTCTATCGGTAAAAGGTTATGGTGATATGAAATGAGTGTATCGAAAACTTTACTGCAGTTTAGTTTTAGCTGGTGGGTTTTTGTTGGCTTGGGTTTTTATTTTTAATAGATTAGCTTTTATTACTAGCAAAATTCTTCACTATTATTAGTACTGCCTTGTTTTAATTCTTTAAGGCAGTTCAAAAGTAGTACTTGTAAAGTACTTACAAAGTATACAGAACTTTGAATGGGTTCCTTGCCTACTAGGCGTATCACTGCAGCTCAGCTAGAGCATGCAAGAAAATTAATTAATCCACGTTTTCTGAAAGACGTAATTTTAGAGTGTCTGAACAAAATGCATCTGTGGTACAAGGTAGGAAATGGTCAGGGTGATAGTTGGAGAGAGCTCATCAAACTGTAGTTTAATCTCAATAGATGTTTACATTGAGGTTCTAACATTTCATTCAGAATGGATAACCAGTGATTGTAGATCAATTAATTTATAATAGATGGGAATTTTCAAGGCTCTGTTTTTTGTATTTTAATAAACTGAGCTTATATTCTTGAAGTAGTTTTGTCTGAAAGTACAAGATAGAAAAAATACAAATTTCTTTGCTGGTCTTCTTTGGTTTGGAATATTTGGCTTCTCAGCCTTTACCCACGCATGATTTTGGGGGGGGTTTCTAAACTAAAACGTCTGTGATCACACTGAAAAAGAAATTGTAGATGGCTTAATTAAAATACCTATGCATAGGCATCCAGTGCCATTTGAAACGCCATGGGATACTGGTTTTGACCTCCAGCTGTCACTTCAGAAAAGCACAGGCCTTGATATATCGTATGGCATAAAGCCTTATGTCTTGAGTATCCTAGACCATCCCAAATAACACTAGACATCTTTGTTTAGGCACCTGAATTGACACCAAAGTTACGTTACACTCTTGGAGAAGAATACAGTTGCTTAAACATAGGTGCTTAATGTCATTCAAGGTGCATGGCACTGTACATGCAAGGTCACTAGAAACTTATGTTCAGGGAAGAGTATTCTTTGGATGGGACTCAGTTTGAAACTAGAATGCTTAAATTTAGTTGTACACTATACAGGTGCTTAGAAGTGAGCCAAGTGTCTAATTTCCTGTCTTGGGTCAATGGAGGTCTAGTAAATACAGACAATGGAGACAAACAACCTATTTATTGGTGTCCATGCTTGATATCTCGGAATGAAGTAGACACTGCTTAGGTAATTGAACCAAGATTAGGAATTAGCTCTCAGGGCCCTGACTGAATTAGCCAAGGACACCTTCTGGTTCCTGCACATAGGTGCTTAGTGCTACTTGAACCACTGCAGGCTTTCTGGGATGTTTTTCCAGGGCTGGCAGATATGAGACAGCACTTATGTCAGTTATGGAGTAGCAGCTGAAGGGCAGGCAAGATACCCTAGAGAATTTCAAGTGGTGCTAGATACTTATGTTCAGGAAAATTAATTAAAATTTTCATCCCTGTTGATGACAGTGGGAGCCGGGGCAAGTAAATAAATGTAGGTATCTTTACCTGAGAGTTGAATCTCACCCTTCATGTCTGGTTTTTCTTGCCCTAATGTAGCTGTCTGTGCCATCTGATGTGCCTTTGGTATTCTGCGTGTCCTCTATCTGCGAGCCCAGAAAGGCATGAATCTCTCATAGATCTTGCATCGCCTCAACCAGGATCATGCCAATATCTCGGATAAAATAAGGCATGTCAAAGGGCCCTAGACACTTTAGGTTAGGCAACTGTGGGAAATCCTTAATATGTGTGTCAATGAAGTGATAACATTTCAAGGGTTTCAGAATCTGAAGGTGACCTTGAATTGAAGTATAATGGCAAGTAGTTTGTAAGTGTAAGTAAGTTTGTTACGACCTGAGAGCATTTGGAAACCGGGGCGGGGGGGGGGGGGATAAAATCAGTCTTGCATATCTGTATGTTTAAAATAATAATTACAGTTTTTTAAAGTGTTATCCTTCCGATAAAATAGATAAGTCAGGTAACCTCTAAGTAAGATTTACTAAGATTTTCACAACAAAAATAGGCGTACCAGTTAATATATGTGCAATACCTATAGTTGTTTACTATGTAAACAACCCAAGATTTTATGTGATCTGGGAAACAATCAAATCAAAACCCTAAGGACCCAACAGGAGAGAAACTGCTATTCATCACAGAAATGTTACTATTTTAGAAGTTGAGTGATAATCTAGAATACTTAAAGGGGGTAATTCTCACCTCAAGGTGAGGAGTGGAAGGACAGGTAATTGTTTTCCCACCAACCGAGGTGTCGAATGCTGCCAGCTTCATTCTTGGCTGTATTTGCTGTAGCATTCTCTGTCAAAGTACTTAAGCAAAGACTTGAATCTCCTCTGGGAACATATGAGAAATGAACTGTGACTTTCTTAGTAAGTAGTGAAAATAAAGAGCACTGCTACTAGTAAGTTTTACAGAGAAAAGAAAAGAATTTGTGTTTGTACTAAACGTTAACACCCATGCATGCTTTTTGGTGCACATGCTGATTTTTCATGTGTTTCCTGTGATACAGTGTGGCCTTCACAGTAGCATTATCAGTAGCATGGTGTCAACTAATGGAGAATAGCTCTTTTTTTGCTAGTCAGAGAGAGTAAACAAACTGGCAAAGGGGTATTTTTGGCTTTAAAAGCTGAAGTGTAGATAGAGCCTTTGTGAAAGGAGAAAAAAAACAGATGTTGATATGCGTAAAAGTAGATTAGAGTATAAGGACATTGCTCTGTTATGGTTCAGAGGTCTGTGTCTTTTACTTTGCAAATACTTGCTGCCATGAAGAACTGCCAAGACGCCAAGTCTCTAGCAGCATGAATTTTAACGTTAGATGCTCTTTTCCTTTTTTGCTTTGCAAAGTTCTTGAGCACAGTCTATTACCCCCAGTAAACCAGACAGTCCTGTCCTATCTCTAGTCTTCACTGGTGCTTGGGAGATTGTACGGTTTTATTACATTCCAGCGTAGAGCTACTGGAATGCTTTTATAACCCATCCATTACTCATCATTTCAAATGGCTGCCTATTTCACTGCAATTAACCTGACACAAAGTGGCTTAGGTTCTCAACAGTCTCTTGGCTTTGCCATATTTGTTGGCTTTGATTGATTTGCTAAGTGTTTTCCATAATCCCTTGTCCCTGTAGATTTTGTTTCTTTGAGTCTGTCGTGTTCTTATGGACTGACTCGGTAGTAACAATTTGAACATGTTATCTTTATGGTCTGTCCTTAGGTTTCTGGCATTCAGCATTTACCCTGGTGCAAAAGCTTGGTTCCTAACTGCAGCTTCCTCCATTGTATAGATAGGATGCAGTTATACATAGCTGCTTATCTGTAGGTGACTTTAGGCTCCGACCGACTGACATCCATAAACAAACATAAACTGGAACAGAAAATTGGCGGGTTTCCGAAATGTACTTCTGTCTTTAGACAGAAGTATCATCGTTATAATTAGACCACAGCTCATATTCTTTACTAATAGCAAAGTTTTGGTTCTACAAATGAGGAAAAATCAATGCTTTATTTGACTACAGAGGGACTAAAATAAATGCACAGTGTTTGGCTCTGATCTGATAATTTTCTGGGTTTTTCATTTTGTTTTGTTTTCATTCCCCTAAATTGGCTCCATTTAATACTGAATTAATGCGCTCTCTCTCCCTTGGTCCTAATTTCTGCATCAGAAATTCTGCTTCTAACGCCACACATTATTGTATTTCCAAACTGCTGCTGTTCTGGGCGATGTGATTTGATACCATGTGTGAAGGACTTGGATCAAAGCAGACTTTTATTTGTGCAAGGCGGGGAGACTATATCCAGTGAGAGTCAGAGGGTTATCCTTACTCATTTATTTTTAGTTAAATAATTATGTTTTGATACACATTCTTTGAGACCCTTTATTCTTAAGAGGGAATTTAGAAAACCTTGCCTAAAGCAACTTTGTGACATGTACATGTTGTGCTTTTTCTTTACCTGTACTGCTTAGGACCAACCTATAGCCCAGTTACCTATGGCTGTAGTCTCATTGTTTGGAGACTTCTGCTACATTGCTATGGAAAGACTGATTCTTCCATCCGCTAGCTTTCTGTTACATGGGTTCTCAGAAAGTATAAGCATTGATTATACTTAACCTTCTCAATCTCTTTCATAGTAGGGAATGACTAAAGAAAAGAGTATGTGAGCACCATGAGATGTCAAACAAAAACTTGTAACCTGTTCTAGTAGGTTTAACTCTGTGGCAACACAATAGAGCTGCTGCTGAAGAGGGACTGGTGGTCCTCTGCAAGCTCTGCCTTGTTTCACAACCAACCTACACTTGAATGCACGGGTCTTACAGTTATAAGCACATGGGGATATCTTTTGTAAGCTGTAATGAACTTCAAAATGTCATCGCTAATCTTTTGCAATTGTTTTGCTTAGCTTTGTTTTGCTTTGCTTTGAATGGTATTTTTTAAAGCAACGCAACCTGAATTGCTTGCAAAGTAGAGAGACACAGATGGCTGTGAACTGATCTTGTTAGAGTTTGTTAAAACAAAATGACAGATGTACCTTAGAAATTGAATACAGGTGCTGCAAAGAGAAAGTTATTACTTTGTATCTGACTTTGTCTGGAGACAGCTGGTGCTACAACTTTCTTCATTTTTTTTTTTATAATGGGGATTCAGGCATTTTATTTGTTCTCATCTGATATGTCACTTTCAAAACATAGTTAAATGGCTCTGAAGATGACTACCAACTGTAATAAATAATGAAGGACTTGATTCTCAGAGTTGCCAAGTATCCACAACTCCCAGTGATTTTAGTATGTTTTTTTCAAATCAAGGCCTTCAATCAAAAAAAAGAAAATGGAAGCATTTTGTTTCAAGTATTTTTCTGTATTTGCACCTGAGTCCAGGCTAATCAATATAAACATAGTTAGGCATAATGCCTATAAATTTTGCAAAGGAGATGATTTTTGGTACATCAAAATACTGAAAGTTAGATAGTTCTGTACTTCCTGCGTGGCACTTCATGTCATATCTTCAACTCCCATTTACTTTTTACTCTGCACAGAGCTAACTGCAGAGTTATACCTTATATTATTAAATCAATCCAGGAAGATTCTGTGGGGTTGTGCATGTCTATATATCATCACAATTTACAAATCAGAAAAAAAAGAAAATTAGTGTCGTTTGTTAGATCGACTGAGTGAGCGGAAGAGAAACAGGGCACTAAAACATGTTGGTTAGATGTGGACCAGAAGGAGAAAAGTGAAAAATTAGCTACCTGTTAGAAACAGTTGTGTTTAGTTTCATTCTGCTAACCAGTAAAGCTATTTGAGAGAAAAGGGTGGTTGGCAGTTGGTGAAAGAAGGGGATGTTAATAAAGCAGAGGTGGGAAGATCATTATTCTGCACGGAGCTGACAGAAGCAGGTGGTGAATGCCTATGAAACGTTCAGGGGTAGTTGGCAGGGTGTCACTGGGAAAAATGGAACGTGCAATATCTTTATTCAGTCCATAACTTTTACTGTCCAGTATAATAATGGGTTTTAGTTTCCAGGCTCATATGTTGAAGGTGTTTTATAGGTCTCACTTGAGGCTCAGGACAGAGAGAACAGTGATAGAGAGACTGTTCTGTGAAAAATGGTTTCCTCCAACGACTGGATGTTTCTGTCCTCTGCCAATTGGCTTTTCTTTTTGAGATGCAGCGCTCATTTGGTTTCAACTGTATGGCTTCTACAAGGACATTTTGTGCAGTGACTGAAATGTATTACAGCCTGGGATGAATGGCTATAGGGCATGTAGCTTTTGATGACTCAGTTGTCCAACTAATTAACCATGGTAGCTTAGGAGATAAATTGAAAAGTTTTACTCTGTAATGGTCTCATGTCACTGATGTTTGCTAATTTTGGGGAATTCTTCCTCTAAGAGTGTTAGGTGAAGTTAGAAGATGCTGTCTGGCTGGGAAAAAGCAGAGTGCCAGGAAATCTTCGTCCAATATATGATCCTCTTTTCTGTACAGATTGCAACAGGTTAATTACTTTTTTAAAAAATAGATTTCAGAGTAGAATGATATGTAATACTAAAAATGCAAGGTGGAAGGTGGTTTTCATGGCAGGGGTCTGTAGTGTAATAAGGATATGTAGAATTTGTGTATAATTCAAGTCCATTCTAAGAGATGATCCTGTTTTGCCAGAGGACTACTGAGTGGAGGTCATCTTTCAGTTATTAAGGTAGCATTCTCCTCAAATCAAATGTTTCTTATGTTTGAGAACCTAATTGTGTGTCACTTTTTCTTTGTTTTGTCTGGGTGGTTGCCGGTGCTATACGTGCATAATACTCCAAGAGAGGCTTACAGGCATTCAGCTCGGCATTGAATTTAAGAAACTTTCAAACACCCTACTAATGCTGAAGAAAGACCTCATGAGACATACTTAATGTGGAGCACCTTAAAATGAAGGCGTTTAAAATGGTCCTCTTCAAAACATAACATCTTGGTCATCATTAATTTACCAAAGTTTCTTCAGAAATTAATATATAGAAATGCAGTATTAAATTCTTCTTTCATGTTCTAAATTTGCTTATATTTTATCATTTGGTAGAAATCAACATCACTTACTTACATTAAAAAATGAAATACCCTTTGTGTGAAATACTGAAAGTTTTTAAATAAGGAGAAAAAATATATTCTGGTGTACTGATATATCTCTGATAATGATGCTGGGCAAAATCGTACTTTGTGGGTAATACTGCGAGTCACTGGTTATTTGATAAACCACTGGAATAAGCAGAGCTCTTTGAAGCACCGGTAATGCAATAGGTATATTCACATAGCCCAATACATATAAAGGCCCCAGAAATTATCTTCAATTTTCTACCTAGATTTTGTGTAAGTGGTACAGATAAAGAAATATTAGGATGGGAGGGGGCTTCTCAGATGCTTAATTTTTTTTTTTTTTTGATTCACAGTGATGTAGTGTTCAAAAATCTGTAATCGTTAGGCATAAATACATGGCTCATGACTTATTATTTAATTTAACTGTATTTTTCCATCCTGATTCATATTTCTTATGCTGGGAATAATATTTCCAACTAAAACCATAGACAAAAGTTTGCTTTTAAGGCTGTTACATTAGTCTGTCTGAATATTGTTGATTAGTTCTGCTTTGTGAAGTGACAGCATAAAATCTGTTTCCTGTAAGGATTATAAGTAAAAAGAGTGAAACTGATTTTTCAGTAGTCTCACAGTGTATTTAGTATGTGTCTGAATTACACTGTATCAGCAGCTGAAGACTTGCTCTGCTTCGCACTTGCCGTCAATGTTTCCAACTGGCCACAATTGTTTTAAAGGATTTAAGGAAATGAATGAATATGTTAGTATCAAAAGCGTGAAAAGTAGTTTAATTATTAAAAAAACATGAAAAAAAAACCCACCACACATTTGAACCATAAAATGACCAAAATTAATATTTCAATATGACAAATTACTACGGTGAAGGTGCTGGAAATAAAGAGAGCCAGTGCAATGTTCAAAAGTAACCGAATGACTGAGGAGCTGCAACGCTAGCTCTGGGAGGTTACGGTGAGATGCACACTCAGTAGGTAGCAACCAGGATACTTCAGGCAGTGGACCTCTGTAAAGGATTAAAGTGGTGATAAAGGCCTGATACAGGCCTTTGAAATGATAATGGTAATAATAATAATCCTTTAAATGCGATAGGTAAATGGCTAGGGAAAAGGGAGGACTGCATTAAGAAAGTACCTTACATTTTTGAGTTTGTTCACAGCATTTTTATATATATATATGTGATGGCTGGGTAAAATTTTCAGTTGAACTGAATGTCAACAGCACCGATTTAGTCATTCTTGTCCCAGGAAAGCTTAGCTAATTGGACAGGTACACACCTTTCTTTCCTCCTTGTATACTCTAGTACAAGGGCAGGTTTAACACTGCATTCTTGCCTCATGAACTGCATTAAAAACCAAAGAGATTCCTATACCAGAACAGACTTGTCCATAGCATTGAGATTATGCCAGTATCATTGTAACAGATTATATCCATATCTTGTTTTATATGCATACAACTTTCCTAGCTAGGAAAGTCCCTTAAGTTCCTTAATAACTGAGGCACTCCTGAGACTGTGGCTTCAGGACTCCCGAGGGTGCTAGTTCATACGGCTTGATCCAAAGTCCTCTGGAGTTACTGGAAGCCCGTTGACTTCAGCGTAGTTTCCATCTGACTTGTACGCAATTATGACTCCCTGTGTAACGAAATTAGAACAATCAGTTATCTATCATTTTTGCAAGTGTAATGGCTGTTGGCATACTCAGCTTGATTATAAGGGAAGAATGCCCTGGTAGAGAGATTTGAGAAAGCCAGATGGACTTACTCAGGTATTGGCAAGGAGAAGTGGTCTTGAACATTATTCTTTTCCTTCTTTAACTCAGCAAGAATCATTTATCATCTATTGCTCTGCCTTTCTAGAATATTATACCATGACTGTAATGCTGAAATGCTGTTTGCATACTGTTCAGTCCATGACTGTTGGCAAATCTGTCTTGCTTCTGTGGAATTTGAAGATTACTTTGGAGGCAAATATGTCTTCACTCATACTTTTCAAAGTGTTTTCTTCTTTTTTTTTCTTTTCTTTTTTTCATTTTACCTTTTTCTTCCTCTGCTCTGTTATGCAGAGCCAGAAATTTTTTTTTGGTCCCTTCATATTTCATTACTTGTGACAGAGTGTGCCTTGGGAGACTCTGCATCACTCCAGGTAATTTCATCAGTGTCGAAATGGATGTTAGCCAGTGGCCTTGACACTGCGAGTTAGTCTTTTATGAAAGATTTAAACAGACAACAATAAGGCGTAGGGTGGTATCTTTAGACTAGACCGTGGAGAACACAAATGTCAAAAGCATACAGCATTCTCTTTAGTGCTTTTCAAATTTTCTTGAAGGTTTTACATTTGCAACAAGACATATACTTTGAAAAATCAAAGCAGTAGTGGTAATATCCAACGAGTTGTCAAATTTACATTTCAGAATCTCTCTTTCTCTCGTCTTGCTTGAATGTAATAAAGTGACATAAAGTCTGACAGTCACCCACACATACTAATATATTAAGTTCCTGTGAAATAAAACCACAACTTTAAAGTACTGACTTTTAGCTCCTGCAAGTGCTCTGTAGTAATCACACAAACGCAGTATTTTATTTGTACAGTAAAAAAGTTAACTTAGTATATGGAATGTGGCAATACTGAAAACAATTCTGAGTCTTTAAAATATTTAAACTGAAATGTTGTTAAATATTACTCGGCTTATGTCATTAATACACACAATAAAAAGACTTCTACAACTGCGAAGCTTGTGATGTGTATTGTTGGAATTTGGCATGTTGTATTTCCCATTTTGTAATAAAAATTAGTCCAAAATATGGCTTATTATTTAACATTTCAGAACATATTCAGTAATAATCTGATTTTTTTGCATGTAGTGGTAATTCTTTGGATAAACAAATAAGTGATCTGTTGTATAAAAATATCAGAGAAATTTTTCTACACTTGAGTAATTTTTTCCATTTATAAAGTTGTTTTTCCATCATAATTTCCACAAAGTCCATTAATAAATGGTCTGGGTGCATGAATAAGGAGTTGTGCAAGTTGATCTGGTTACAGGCTGAAACTTCAGTATTTTTTTTAAAGAAACTTACTATAATAGGTTAGTTTGCCTCTTTTTTAGGGATCAGTAAATAAGGGGGAAGCAGCCTTACCTGGTTAGGGCTGCAGATGCAGAAAAAATACGCTCGGGTAGGTTCAGGATAAGATTTTGTTTAGGGAACAGATACAGATTTTTGGTCTCCAGACTAGGTTCTGATTGCATAACTTAACGTTATATCAAGGACTGTCTAAGATTTAAAATAATTATGAACTAACAAACAATAGAAAAGCAGTCCAGACAATCAGAATCTATGTTACTTACACAACTGGCTTCCAGGGAGACCTCAGAAGATGAGACAGGATGGTGGCTGAAGGGGCACTTCTCCAAAGTATCACCTTTTGTATCTGCTCTCTTGCTTTATGTTTTGCGAACTTGATTTACTTACTTAAAAAGAAGTTTCTTTTTATCAATTTTGATTATGAGACTGACTTTAATTTAGGGTTCCTTTTTTTAACAAGATAATAATCCTCCATCTGTTAGAACTATTAAAGTTACATTAGTTGGTTACCATGGAAAAATTGTCTACAGTCTATTTAGATTTAAAAAGTGGTACATACCCATTCTTTATCTGAACAGATCCCTTCTTTGTATTTATTACCCATAGCACTTCTGGAAGAGTACTGAGATCTTGTATTTGAATCTTGGTTTTGGTTATTTATCCAGTAATTCTGCAGTCCCCTGTTACACGTTCATGCACAGTTATGCTATAATTATATTATTGCCATTCTTACTGTAAAAAAATCTTTAGATATTTAGATCAGTGTTAAGTGCATCAATGTCCAGTGATGATCATGTCTTGTAAAAAGAAGTTTTTTAGGTTTTGATGCAAGGGCTGTGCCTTATTTGTATCAAAAAGCAAAACATACTTGTAGTTAGTCCTTCCAACAATGTGACTTGTACCAGAAATGTGCAAGGTTACAGAACACGACAAGGCACACTGAAACCCATATCAAACTCATCCATTGGGCAATGGAGCCTGTTGACTGACAGACGAGTGACAGCAGTGAGCAGAGAGGTTGTGTGTAATCAAGCCATTGCTGGGGCAGTGTTTTCCTTTGTGAGTCTGTTTTGTTATTGGATTTGCAAAAAACTGGACCAAACAAGATGCTATTGCAAACCTTTCTTCCTTAGAATTATTTAATTTCTAATGTAGGCAGAGGCATATTACTTGTTAATATGTAATATGTATTCATTTGCAGGCTGTTTGGTGGTTTTCTGGATGAAAGACATCCCAGTTAAATCCACCTCTGTATGAGTTAGTATAACAATATCAAGCATATATGAAAAATAATTAACAAATAATTAAAAACAAGAAAAAGAGAAGTAAAATGAATAATTTCAAACTGTAGGGAGGTATCTGGAGAGTTCCCTCAATATGAAGTTTCCTATTCAGGTACTGCTGACACCATGTAAACCAGAAATGATTCTACCTTCCCATTAAGAGTTCCAGGCTCATCAAAGCTGGATGACTTCCAGCTGTCAAAGAAGGTTTCTCTCTCAAACCCTCTTCTTTTTTGCATTTCTTATATTGAGCTCTTAATTTTTCATTGTTGTGGTTTATTCTTTTGGCATATTCATGTGTGACAATAGTACTCTCCTCTCTCAGCTACTGGAATTACATAATATAATTACAATTTATATATACTGTAATGATGGAAAGAAAGGTACAGCAAACCAGTGTATTTAGAAAGAACAGGAAACATGAATGGGCTTTTCACTTATTATTAACTTCTCTAAGGATGTATAGGATTCACTAGCAAAAAATGGAAACGCTTCTTCATGTTTTTAAACACAACCTCGGAGAGGGGGGAGGAACAAACACCACCCAGACTTGAAAAGAGAGATTAATCTGCCCAGCCTTGATACAACCAAAGCATAGATGTGTAAATCTCAGCCAGTTCCCTAGGCTTCTTTTAAAGTCAGCAGAGATAAGCATTCTAGAGAGTAATTCATCTTACTCCTCTTAGATGCCTTTCTTAGCATGAGATTAATTTCCCTTCATGGATTGTAAAGGGAGCCTAGAATGACTAGTTGAGACTTAAATGCCCAATCTGGAGATGCCTGAACTAGGGCTAACTAATTTGTCCCATCATTTCAAGCAGAAGACCCTGTTAGACCATTTAGTCTGAATTTCTGTATATCACATTTCACTTAGTGGCTGAATCCAGCAACTTCAGCTAAAGCTGACATGAAGCTGAGCCGATATTAAGGTCAGCTTTAGCTCATCTGTCGCAGAGGCTGTTGTCATCAAGTACCAATCTGAATTCCAGAACCTGTATTGGAACACGTGCCTCTGCAAGAAAGTGGATGGCTGAATTCTCAGCCTTCTATTTTTCTATCTCTGATGCTGAGCTATGACAAAATCTGTCTGCTATGCAGGTGAGCCGGGTTTTCTGACTGTTAATGATGAATACGGAGAATTATTCTATTCCAGCTAGTAAGACCCTGTTTCATTCTAGTTGATTGTCTTGCCTACCTGTGGCCTGGTTCCAGACATGAAATAATTGTGGCAAATCGTTGCTCTGCTTCAAACAGCTTTTTGTTCATTTCACATGCAGTAACTTTGTTCCCTCCCAGGCAATAACTTTCAATATCCTCTCAAAATACCATTTCCATGTATTAGGTCTGAAAAAGCCCCTCTGAATGCAGTGGTTTCCAGTCTATTTCTGAGGATCTGGTGCTTGCTGAATCTTAAGTTTCATTTTCCCACCTTCAAAATATTGCCATATTGAGACTCAGTTAATACTAAATGCAGCAGCTTAAATCCTGTCTGATTCCAGTCTGTGTCATTACATTACACCTGTTCAAAAAATCTCTTTACTAGCTTTCAATAAAATTTCTTATAGACCTAAAAGTGGCCTTTTCTTCCCCTTACAAATACTTCCACAGTAGTGGTCCAGTATGCTGTGGCTTTCTGACTACCTTTTATCACATGTCACTAGTTCTCCATCTAGGCATGTATGCATCAGACTGTTATTTGAAATGTCCTCATTATCAACTGGATTTAATCTTTAGCAGCTATAGCTCTGACTGTAGAGTTACCCTATGATCCAAATTCAGCAAACTGACACCGTCCTGACTTTCAAGTCCACATTTAAGGAACACAGGTATGCTGGAGAATTTTAATGAGTTTTTAGCCTGTCAAGCACATGGTGTCTATTGTGAAGAAAGCCCTTGATACCTGTGATTTTAGTACTGAGAACATCTAGGATTTAATTTATGATGTAATAGTTAGCATTCACCAGAGGAAATCACATACCATGTTTTGGGTTGGTTCTTAAAATATGTTCAGTTTCAGTAAATCACTGACTTTGCCTGGTTTCCGAGATGAGGGAAATTCAAAAGATTGACTGGTCATCTAGTATCATTGTCTCAAAATATAGGATAACTTAAAATATGCAACAGTTGCAATATATCCAGAAGTACTTCTCAGCTTGACAGTTGACAGGCTTCCTATGCCTAAAGATTATCCTATTATCCTTTTTTTTTTCCCCTTATTGTTTGTAATGTTTTCATACTGATCTGCAAGCTTGATTTTTTCCTATCAAGCTAATTTCAGTCAACTTCTGGCTCCTCAAACCAGAGTTTTACCGCCAGAATGCCTAAGGGACACAAGCTGCTTGCAGACATCTATGCAAATCTCAGACAATAGACTCTTGCTTTGCCTAACTAGGATTTACATGCTCTTATTTAGCTTCCTCCTCCTCCTCCTCCTCCTCCTCCTCCTTCTCTGGCTTGCTCACGTTTCACAGAGCAGCTAAATCTTTCCCAGCCTCATCAACCATCACTATCACGTGTATACTAAGTAATACAGTGGTGTTTACAGCCCTTTCACCCCTGGATGCTATCCCACTTGATAAATATCAGCAACTAAACACACTTGGAGTCACGGGGTTCATCAGGGCTCAGATTTCTGCTAAACTTGAGCACTGCAAATGATATTTATGTGAGTATTGCAGGACAGAAGAGGGAAACATTTAATGAAGAAAATCTCCTCCTCTTCAACCTTTGTCATATCTTAATGTTAGTTATTGTTTTTTCCTCTTTCCCTTTTACTCAAGCTCTGGTGTATTTATTCTGACATAAAATAAGAATTACATCAGTCAATCAGCAGTCACGTTAGCAACCTGTGCTGCAGTGGGAGAGGGGATTTCCCATGGCACCTGGGATTAGAAGGCTCTTGGCTTGGGCAGCAGCTCATCCTGCCCTCCAACACTGGTGGGAGAAGTAGATGCACGGTTATGGAGAAGAAAGAAGGGTCTGCATATGACTAAATGAGAAATATAGAAATTTGAATCTACCTGTGTACCTTCAGAAGTCTAAGAAGTCCAAACAGGTACATATACAGCAGAACCACAAGTATGTGGGGGAAGGCAGGGGGTGGGGATGGGGGGGTAAATAACATATGAATTCAGGTGAGAGTTAGCAGGAGGTTGGCTGTCAGCTGGTCTAGTTAGTTGTTATTCAGCAGGAATACAAGAACTTGGTACAAGTAGGAAGTTTGGTTATTTTCTTTGACACAGTAGTTCCCTGTTTCTACCAATCAGTGTACTTTGACTTTCTTTCTAGCTTCATCCACTTGCTATTTATGTACTAATATTCATTCAAAAGACAATATGCTTCATACTAACCAATGGGAATGACAATACTAAAATATCTTTTAAAATATACTTCCAGATGATTCAGTGAGATTTGCTTATGTTCAGAGCTAGCCAATATAAACATATAAGTGAGAGTATAGGTGTATATATACTTTGTGATATATATGTGATTTACATAATATGCAAACACTTTCAAAAAAACTGTAGTAGGGGACAGTACTGAATTTGTACTTAGAATTAGAACTTGGAATACCTAACATTAGGGAATGCTAAAATTAAGGTCTGCACACATAAATGATAATATAGTCTTTGCTTTTATGGTCACATATTTTTAACAGAAGCCTTAATCCAATGCCTCATTCTCTCAGGCTGAATTGAAAGGAAATGCTGTCTGTAGGATGCTTGATTAATTTGTTTCTGGTTTAAAGATGTGTAACACCAGAGAGGGAGCTGATGGCTGTGAAACAGGATGATACCATCATTAATGCAGTCATGTTAAAAGTAGTATCTTTATAAGTGGAAAGATGAGACAAGCTTTCAGGAACCTATGCCCTTTTTCCATTCTTAAATTGAAGAAGAAGATTTTAAAGTTGAATACCCCTGTTGAGAACAACTGCTTAGATATCTATCAGTTAGAGCATCTCTGGTAGAAAGAGGTAGCCTATGGAGCAGAGAGCAACAAGAGGAGAAAGTGAGAGGTGACAGACCAGTTGTCTCCTAGGGGAAAGAGAGAGACAAAGCTGTAAAGCATGGCAGAGTCTGGAGGGAAGGAAAAGGAAATTCCTGGAATCTACACCTGAATTTCAAAGATTTATCTTTCATCTAGTGCATGAAATATTCTTGGAACTATGTTTGTTACTTTCCGGATGCACCATGAAAAATGTGGGATCAGTCTTGCAGAACTGTTGTGTTTCCAATTGTAAATAAAATCAATTAAGACTGCTCTGAATGAGGACAATGTTATAAATTACTGTATGAAGAAGTCAGGTCTCAAGTGATCAAAACTGCATACCCAAAAGTAGTGGGCATCTTAGTACAACTGTGTTTAATTTTCAAACTGAAAAATGGCTGTAATAAATTGAATCTTAGGAATTTGTATTTATGAGGCATTCATTCACTATAGCAAAACCACCATGGAAATGGTGATGAAGAAAATAATTTTGCTTTCAATACAAGATTTGAATAATGTGTGCTAGGTGAAGTATGGGGTCAAACACCGAATAAGGAAAACAACAAAAAATACCATCTCGAATAACAATAAACACAACTAGAAGCTTTGGGGAAGAAATATAATGAGTCATGTAACTAAAATATTATGATGGATGTGTCAAAGAGGCTATAAAGTTGCATATGCATAGGCAATTTTTCTGACAAACTTCTGAATGCTTAAATATGTAACCATGACATTCTGCCCACAAAGGGGTGTGTGTGCCCCAGATTAATAGAAATCTGCATATTTCTAACGTTTTAGAAAACAATCTGCCATCTGATCAGCTATAACTGTGTTGGTAATGAATTAGGATCATCAGCATTTTTTCCAATCAGTGCCACAAACTGCTTCAGCTTCAGGCAGTGGAGTAACAAGTAGCTGCAGTAGACTATGCATCATCTATGTACCAGCTGCTATGGATAATGAGACATAAGGAGTCCAAAGTATAAAAATATTAAGGACTTTGAAGTTCAATTACAATTTCTTTAAGGAAATGTACCTTACTGATTAGAGGCACTTTTGCCCATATTGTTGGCTAATCTGGTCCTTCAGTTCTATATACCTGCATATCTTTTTTTCTCTACCACAACTCCGATTTCTCACGCTTCTGCAGAGTATCCAGGCAATTGCCTCTATTCTCATTTTACATTTATGCAGGGAGTTATAATAAATAATTTTAAATTAATAGCTGAGCTCTCAGCCATAGCCAGTCCTCTCACAGTGGAACACAGTCAGGTTGGTCAGACACAACCGACCCTTCGTGATCCCGAGCTGGCTGTTCCCAGACGCTTTCTTGTCCTTCATGTACTTGGAAATGGCTTCCAGGGGGATTTGATCCATAACCTTCCCAAATACTGAATGACGCTCACCAGCCTGTAGTTTCCCTGATCCTCACTGCTCTTTTGGAAGCTAAGTGTGGCACTTTCTGCCCTGTGGGTACTGCTTCACTCCCACAGAATGGGACACCTGAGAGCAAACCTGGCCAATGGAAACTGAGAAAAATAAGTCATTGAGTACCTTGACCTTTTCCAAATCTTTTGTCACTAGTTTTCCTGCTTCACTGAGCTGTGGATCACCACTTCCCTTAGCTGCCAATATACGTACAGAAACTCTACTTGTTGCCCTTCACCTCCCTAGTTTGTTTCAACTCCAGCTGAGCTCTGCCTTTCCTAACAGCATACTTTCATGCTTGGGCAGCGCCCTTGTATTCTTCCTGGGTAGCCTAACCCCGCTTCTACCTTCCCTGTACTTTGTTTTTTGCGTTTGAAATTATTCAGGTGTTCCCTGTCCATCTCTGCTGGCCTTCTGCCTTGCTTGCTTGACTTTCTGCACATTGGAAGGGGACATTCTCATGCTCTGAGGAGGTTGTCCTCAAAGATGAACCAGCCCTTGCTCTGATCCCTGGGCAAGAGAAATTCTTTTGAAGTTCAGTATTATAATTATTTGTCTTGGTCACTCCTGTGAACATTTTAAGCTCCACAATCTCATGGTTACTGCAGTCAAGGCTACCCTCTACCTCCCCATCTCCAAACATTTCTTGTGTCCTTTTGACTAGCAATTCCAATAGACCATCTTCCCTAGTCAGGTTGTCCCTCACCTGTGTCAGGAAATTGTCATCAGCACACTTCAGGAGTCTCAAGGGTTTACTTAATGTGCAGAACTATTCTACTCTTCTATTCTATTCTATTCTGTTCTGTTCTGTTCTGTTCTGTTCCATTCACCGCTTTTCACCCTTCCAGCAAATATGAGAGTTGTTATGTACCATAAGTAACGGGGGCCTGTTATTATGAGGCTTCCTCCAGCTTTCTGAAGAAAGCTTCATCTGTTTCCTCTGCTCAGCCAGGTGGTCTGTAGCAGAGGCATACCACGGCGTCAGCTGTGTCCCTCCATCCTCTGATCCTTACCTGGAAGCTCTGAACTGGCTCATCACCAGTCCCAAGGCGTTCAGTGCACTCCTTCGCACAGAGCTCACCTCTCCTCCTCGCTTTCCCAGCTGGTCTTCCCTGAACAGCCTGTGCCCTCCCATTGCAGCTCCCAAACATGGGTGCAAGCTCCCCTGCTGCATGGCCTCACCGCACATGGCATCATTTCAGTGGGAATTCCCATAAATAACAGCCTTTTTTTAGATTACTTTTGCAGCTCAGTGGCTGTTAGGATAGCCACCAGATGCAATCATTCCTTTTATGAAATCCTGCAATGAAAATGTTACAGTACTCGAGGCGTCAGCAGCCATTTTGGAAAGCCACGGAGCATTGACGATCTCGGTCAGTCTCTTAGTTTTTCAGTTGGTCAACAGTATAGGCTAAAAGACTTGAGCTTACTTAAAAGTGAGAATGCACTTAATGGTAATTAAAAGCCTCTTTCTAAATAAATAAAAATTCAGTCTGCACATTTAATTAAAAAAATCTCTAATGAATTAGCATATCACTAACGGGGCAGAAGACTAGCTATAAATATTGGACCTCTGAGATGTCATAAACACCCCCAACAAGGAAATTAAGAGATATGATTTAAACTGTCAGATTATTACTATTATAAATTATGTTGAGTAGTAGCTACTTTGTATGCAGCTTGAATGTATATATTCATTTATTTTACTTCAAAATAGAGGATCTGTCAGTTAAATCACACACTATATTGTAACATGTGAAGGCTGATAATATATATAATATGAGAAGCTTGCTATTAAAACTTTCCTAATATTATCACATAATACTATGCAAATCTGTGTATTGAGGAAAATCAGAGGAGATAAGATCAAGGATAAATTTGTCTCATCTGGTAACTTATGTGTATTCTGGGGATATACCATATAGATTTGGCATATTTTGTATGAATATTTAATCATTATGAAAAATAGGGATGTAAGGTTGCCAGACTCCATCCCAGAGGACACAGGAAGTAGAGGTGGTGAAGAAAAAAAAAAGGTGGAATTTCATATCTTTGTGTAATCACAAATTCTGAAATAAAGAGATAATAACAATGTCAAAATTTTCATGACTGTTCTGTTACCTTAGGCTTAGCAATATGGTCGTTGATTAAAGTATCTAAGAAAGTGCGGGGTGAGAAAATTAAGATAGGGTGAAAGCTATGTTCTGAATTCCATGTCATCGTGGCAATGTCATTCTCTTTTGGTACCAAGAATAGTGTGTATCTGGGAGGGGGCGTAAAAGTATTCCTAAGTCTGTAATGGTATGCAGCTGCCCAGTCATCATATACAGCAGTGTTCTTTCATCACCATCACAATTAAAGTTCATTCATCTTGGACAGCCAATGAACATACATTGAATTAGAATGCAGTTTAGATCTCTGAAGCACCACACTTTTTTATCATAGTTTTATCATTCTTCCAAATGTCATCAGTTCTCAGATGCAGCAGAGTATCAACATAAAGACTGGCTCACTGCCAGTATATGGTCCATTATACCATATAGAAGAAAACATTGTGCCTTTACCTTGATGTGACGCTCTTAAAAGAAACAGTTGAAAGGTGATGCATTGTTCAGAAATCATCCTTTAGTTTTCATTCTTTCATACTTCCCCTTTCAAAGAAATGGTTTATAAGTACTCAAAGCAGTATTAAAAATTCTTAAGTAATTTTAAAACTACTGGTGATCCTACAGGTTGTGTTGTCCCCGTGTATTTCACATCTCTTGTCAACCAAACTCAGATACTTCATTGTGTTAATCCTGCTCAAACACCTGGTAGACTAAATTCTCACTGTGAAGCCGTAATCTTTGACTCCTGATTATGGGATATGTTAGAATGTTTCTGTTACTATTTATAAGTCTTGGAACACTGCACATTTTATTTTACATAGTATTTGGTACTATCCAATCATTCTGGGATTTTTTTTTTCTTTCACTTTTTAATCATAGAAACCGTCTCTCTCTCTCCCCTTAATGTAGGAGGTAAATATAGATTCGTAAGCATTTTGTTTGGGTTGTTTTATGGGAGGAGGAAGTTGTACTCCATTCAGTCTCTTCCCACTCCCTTTAAACCCAATTTGTATTTGGTTTACTACATGTAAGCAGGGAATTTGTTAATGCATTTATTTTTTTACTCTGTGTGCTGAACTATATACCCTATATTTTGAAATGTAAGTCACAATACAATCAAACAGAGACAGAATTTAATTCAGAGTATTATTAAATATATCAAATAATTTTCAAATCTTTGTCACATTTGAGTTACATCTTCTGTACTCTTGATTCAAGGAATATTATAAAGAGGGAAAGTAACCAACAGGCCTAAGATACCTGGAGGAAATATTACATCACAATTAAAAAAAAAAAAAAAAAGAGAGTAACTATTATGTTGCAAATCCACTTTTAAATCAACTGTTATGTCTTTCATTAACAAGGCAACATATTAACATTATTTAAGGGCTGCTTAACTGTCTCCTACAATAGGTCTGCTTCTGTCAGCTTAGCAAAGTGCCACAAATCCCAAAAGTCACTGCAGCTGTGAGGCAAGAGAGTTGTCTCTAGTATGGAGTAGAGATGTGCTGCTAACAGCAGGCGTGTAACTTTGAGTAAAAAGAGAGGTAGCAACACTGTGGTTACAGCACAGTTTATCTACTAAAGTATCACAGAGCTTAAGCCCAGACAACACAATAAAATATATAATCTGGCCTTTAGGTCTTTGTCTTGGCTATATCTGAGCCTTAAGTAGATCTCAAGACCTCAAATGCAATGCAGGTATTCATCGATAAAGCTATATGTGACAATATAATACCTGTGCAAGATATTAGATAAAACCACTTGAACCTTCAGGAGACTAGGCAGCATGACAGAGGAAGAAAACAGTGTGCAATCAGAAGTGCAGCAAAGGAAGAAGATTATTTAGATGAGATGTGCAAGATTTGAGTGCAGCAAATCTTTCCTTTTGGAAGAAAGGTGGGAAAAAAAAAAAAAGCCCAATTCTTTGCCTAAAGAGGGGAATAAATTCCTTCAGACCCCAAATTAGCAATCAGTATGATCTTGATTTTTTTAGGGCATTCACATGAAGTGTCAATCATCCTAACTATGATAAGCCAGCAATACTGTATTGAAAAACTATTCTTTTGGCAATTGCTGGTAACAGCCACCCAATATTTCCAAGAACCTGAGGCAGGCTTGTGATTCCCTCTGTGTATCTAGCATAAGGAGTAGCTGGTAGCAAGACGTTCCTGAATGCTGTACTGGAATGTAATATGCAGACATGCATTGAATCTGCATGCCTGTTCCTGACCTCCCATGCTGCACTCAGTGTCCCATTATGTTCTACTGGATAGAACTAGTCATGCTGAGGACCATAGTTACTCAATAAGGGGGGGAATTTTAAAATTGAAGGGATTTCTTCTCAAAATTTGAAAGTAACCGTTCGAGGAACTTGTGTGTGGTGGAGAATTAAAGAAGGTTACAAATGTGATTTAACACAGCTCTTCAGTACCTTTATAAACCTTTCACATTTTCATTTCATTTCAGAACTGTAAAGTTGGGTAAATCTGATGAGGTTTCAGGAAGGATTCCAAACCCCTGACATTTACTGCTGTGGTCTCTGAATCCAGGTGTAAATGTGCTAGTCTATGTTGGCTGATCTGGACTTCTGGCAATGTCTGGGACTAATTCAGTGCCTCCTCCTATGTGTGTTCTGGCAACGCCAGGGGGCTGGGCAGCCATATGCTTGTATATTAATTTTGGCAAGGCTAGCATTCCTTCAGTTCACATTCCATAACACATTCATAATGTAGAACCTACTGTTGTCCCAGTGGTGCTGCTGGAGACATTACTTTGAAATCCTAGAGGTAAGGCAATAGGGGGTTTTTTGTTGTTGGGGGGGGGGGGGTATGATTTTTTATTTTTTTTTTTTAGTTTTAGATGTTGCAAGTAAGCAAGGGAATGGTATCGCTTGTAAAATACTCCATATTTCTATAGGACATGAGAACTCAAAAGTCTTAGTTTTGCCTTTGGATATGAAACATATGATGAGTCAGTGCAGCTGAAGGTAGACCTTGAGTATCTGAGCCAGTTCAGAATAATATTAGTAAATTTCCTGGGTTTCAAGATAAAAATGGCTTAAAGTTTTAGTGTTCATTCTTGTTCCTAATAAAGCTAAAACTCTTATTTTGCTTAAAAACCCTTCAACACGAAATAGGCTTCTGGCCATGTACTTTTGCTAACTGAACTGAGTCAACTGTTGTTCACATAAAATAATACTTATAAAACAGAAAGAATGAATTTTTGATTTTTCAGTATTTTACAACTAAAAAAAGTGTCTGAACAGGTCAGATCAAAATAATTTTTTTATTGATGAAAAGCTGGTATATCTGATTCAGAAAGATTCCTCGTCAAAGAATAATTTTGATTCTTTCAGTAAAATAATAATTTATGAAAGCAAACTATATAGCAGAGTGGGGATAAACATAATGGACTTGAAAGTTCTTGCAGATTTCTACTTTTACTGAACAATGCATCATAAAAAAATCGGATTGACTGTGGGAACTGTGGTTTATGGCTTCTTCGTCTCTAGGTGTTCATAAAAAGTGTTTTAAGAGAGCACTTTGTTTTAAAGGCGTTTCATTCTTAGCATGTCTCCTTGCAAGGTAGTTTTTATTTAAATGAGAACTGTCCATTTTATTTTATTGTACATGCAGTTAAGAAAAAGGTAGCATCTTAATGGAGTATGACAAATAACGCTACTGAGGAGCTGAACATATACTTGAAAAAACTATAAAAATCTAGTTACTGAAGTATAATCATTTTACCTATTGTCTTGGCTTTTACTGGTATGTGAAGAAACCAGCAGTGCTTCTTAAAACACTGTGGAGCAGTAAGGGACATTTTAGAAGTTGCTGTTCTCTACAGATTCCTACTCTTTGCCAGTAATTATATAATATTAATGTAAACTTTTTCCTGGCTACCCTAGTCACTTCCTTCTCCCTAATTCGAGTTACAGACTGTAGCAATCAACTTGGTTAGTAGTTTGACCACTGTGGTGAAAAGTAGACCATAGAGAAGAAGAAACACATTCTTTCCATTAAAGAAAGATATTCAATTACATGGTTTAGTATTCATAGCAGTGAATATTTAAAGAATCTTTCTGGAGTTTCAGAAAAAAATCTACACTATATTTTTTCAATATTCTTTGTTTATTTCTTCAACACAAAGCATTTGCTTTTAATTTATGCATAATAATGTGGAAGGAAATTCACTCATCAATCCTCTATTGAAGTTGGTCCAAATAGTTCGATTCATGGAATGGCTTGGACAGAAAAATCTACCTGACACTTGTCTCTGCAAATTAATGCAACTTTTAGTGTAGTCAGATAAAATCCAGTTTCCATATATGCCTCATTAAACCAAAAGGAACTGTAAAACTGTATTTTCAGAAGTGTAAATATGTCAAAGCAAAAATGTGCAGTTGTTCAGAGAATCATCTATAGGTCTATCATCCATGAGAAATATCTGGGGTAAGAATATTATGTTAATTTCCCTTCTCCTTCAGAATTTTGTGCCACAGACTTCCAGCTGACATTTCCTTGTATTTCTTGTATTTTAAGTTCTTGCTGTTAAATGTATATTGGCTCAGGACCTCTAAGGAGTGATGTTGAGAGGGTCATTGGATCTTCCATTTTGGGCACAACAGCTAGAAGTGTATCATTAATCTTGCTATATTTCTTCCATTGCATAAGCCCACATCTTTTAGTTGATAATTTTTGTTTTTCCACAAGTAGCAATGACAAGGACTAATGGGAAATTCATTCAGAGATATGTGCTAGGCTGGGTGAATATTTGCAAGAAAGTCTTTGGAACCACAGCTGAAGCAGTATTTTTCTATTATACTTGAATTTTGATTTATATTATGAAGTAAATCTTGCCACTGAGCATTGAAAATGAGGTTGCACAGGAAAATATTTGCTAAGATACATGTCTATTTTCACTGTAGTAGTGAGAGCAAAATCAAGGTAAAACCTCTTCTCCATGGCTGGGTAGAACTGACCAATCTAAATGGCTTTTCAATTTACAAAGACACTGAGGACAAAATCATGACACTGAGGAATGAGGAAATATAAAAAGCGTTATCACAAACCAAATGGAGTTTGTCAAAGGAAGAACAGACTCCACAGAATTCTGTGACTTTACAGGGGGGAAGGCAATGTCTAGGTTACAGTTACTCGTCTGTAGCATTATAGATATTATTCAGTAAGCTATATCAGAACAGTACTCTGTAAATTGTGCTGAATATATATCTAGTGTGTAGCTTATGAAGAGCAAAATGCCCCACAGTCAAGTTTCTTGCAAATAATTTAAGGCTATTGTTGAATTGCCTAATTTCTAGATGTGAAGCAATTTAAAAGGGAGTATATTAGGTACAACATTCCCTTGACATTTTCTTTCTCCTTGATTCTGTCCTTATAATGCTACTGTTGACATTCCTTCTTTGACATTTATTTTACTCCCTTCACTAGTTTTATAATTCTGTGAGAAATTAACAGATTAACAGATTCCCCCACTTAGTTTCATTCAGTATTATGTTTTTATTGGCAATACTGCTTATTATTTGGATGAAAGAAGTTTATCTTGTTTCCTACCCAGAAGTAAGTGTTAGTTAAATGATGGAAACCCAGTGAGATAAGCTAGTCTAATTCTCAAATGTTTATATTAATCCAAACAGGTAAATTTGCTTAACCACAGTGATGCATCCAAAGCCTTAAGTTAGGAAGAGTTTGGACCTTTCTCTAATTAACAACGACCTTAAAAGTCTTTATGTTTAAAAATGGATTAAAGATAATGCACCAGTACACTCAGTAAGACAGATTCTGTTCATGACAACCTGGAATAAAAATGGGGGTGATATGTAATACATTTTTCACTAGCTGGTTTAATAACATTGAACATACAGCTTTCACAGCTTAATTGGGAGATCTGGAGTAGCACAAGGCCATTTTTATTTCCAGAGGTTTGACTGAACTGGATTACCATTTTTTTTGCTTTAAATTATGTATGTGCTTATATATGAACTGCCCTTTGGGCTTTTAATTTTTTAAAAATATTTGGTTTTCTCTATTTAATTTTACTATGGTTTCATCTTAACACTGATTTTTGGAAGTCATAATTTTGACTTCCAAACCTCAGCAGACATCACTGTCTGTTAAATTGTTGTATTTTCCTAGGCATCATATGTAGTTTGATTTTTCAAAGCTTTTTTAATCCTATGAGTTTTAGGTCTTGTGAGGGCACTGAAATACCTGTTTCCTTGTAGAGGCAACAAGGGGGGGGGAGGCAGAGGCGGAGGCGGAGGGGGAAGGGGAAGGGAAGGGAAGGGAAGGGAAGGGAAGAAAAAAGGAAAAAAATCCCACAATTTCTGTGCTTGGCATCTCATTTTTTTTCCCAAATATTATATAATATTTGGAAACTCTCACCATTCCTTTCAGAAAAACTACATTACTTATTAGATGTACCTTGGTGTATTGTATTTTACAGTTAAGTGCCATCTTAACTCGAAGATAAAGATTCTGAATATAATTTTGAGAAATGTATGTTGGTCAGTATCTGCATCCTCCCTAGCTCTAAACAGTTTTTTTCTATTTAAAGAATAGGCATTAACAGTCCATTTATTGAAGATTTTATTTTCTCTCCTTTTATGTATAGAACACTTTACTCAAATTTCCCAAAAGCATCATAAAATGTTGTGTTTGAAATTAGGTTCTGAAATGAACTACTGCTGTTATGGACTGTAACATACAGATATTCTAGCACTTGGAAAAAAGTTCAAGAAAATATTTTTTATTTATGTTCAGTTTTCTCTATTTCTTAATACAAAAATACATCAATGAAAAGATACGGGTTTTCCAGTCAAAATATAGAAAATATCTCCCCAAAAATATAGAAAATTATGCTGCTTTAGCATAATTTCAAAGGAAGATGAGTTTTTGGAAGATTTATTGAGTGTCTTTCTGAGATCTACCTTCCTGAGAGGTTCTGATGTTGTTGGTATCGTAGACACATGGAAGAGCTACTGACCAAATAGAGCAAGTTGAAGGAAACTCAGTGTCAGTGACCAGAAAGCCTTCTTTCAGCTGCCTCCCTAGCCTGAAACTGTTTAATCTCCTTAAGTTTCTTACAGCCTATGTAGAGGTAGAACTTCATAGGCACAGATCTCCTCCATATCTCACTAGATCTGCTCCATAAATGCTGTCCACCTCTATGTGTGATGGAGAAACAAAATGTTTGCCAGAGACTCTATACTCCTCCTGCCTTCAGAAATTCTCAGAATAGGTTTCAATCACAGATAGGTGTGATTGGTGATGTGAAATCTGTGGGAGCACCTTTTATAGAACATAGTGAAGCTTACCCAGGAATGAGGGTGTCAGAGGGGGTGCGGTACTCAGGAGGGAACAAAAGCTGACTGGGATGTAGTTCTGGGCGTGGAAATTTCCACTCCTCATAAAGTTCTTCCACTGTTTAAAAAATTTCTTCAAGTGTTGTTAAGCTAAAGAAAGATGTAAAAGGAAACATGAACCTGTGACCCAGTAATTAAGGAACGCATCTATAAGAACAGACCTTTAGTGGTGCCTGATGCAAGGATTAACTTTTGTACTTTACATAAAAAAAGTCACAGGAGAAAATATAAAAAGGAATAAGCTTTTCTGACTCATTTAAAAGAAAAATAAGTTCTCTGAAAGATTTGCCAAAGGTATATTTGGAGACTGGTGGTAGCAAATGAACAGTTTTGTATAAAGCCCACAGCATGATATTTGAGTCCCATACAGGAAAGGATGAGAAAGGATTGCAGAGATGACCAGTACACGATGTTTCCTACAGGCTAGCTCAGGTTGAGCTTCAGCATGCTGGTTGGTTTGGATTTCCTTGGCTCTTCATAGTCTACTAACAGGAATTAAAGCTCCTAAAATTCTCCTTTGGAAATAAGACATAATGGCAGCTAATATATAGGTACCAAAATCTTCTGTTAGGCTGTCATCTTATTGTTTGATGCCTAACATTTCCTAGAGCAGGCCACATTGTCTAAAAACTTATGCCTACAGACAGAAGGATTACTTCTTTAATTTTCCTTCGTGGAAGGGTCTCCAAAAATATGGAGATCAGAGGTTTACAAAAAAAATCAAGAAAACACAAAAAATAAGAAATAAATAGTGGAATTGGACCATAATCCTGCCGTCAGTTTTTCATGGCTACATAGATCCCCCTCTACAGATGCTGCTGTACAATGATTTGGCATGGTACAACTGTAAAAGGTGTCGACATATTTGTTAAAGAAACAAAGTTTCTCCTTAATTAGACAAAGTGATCGAATGTAACAAAATAGATCTTAGTGCCATTTGAAAATGACCAATAGAAAAATCGAACAAAAATAATAAATGAAGATAGTTATAAAGAGCCTGCAATGTTGCCCAGTTCTTTAAAAAACAGAAGTCAGACTGTCTAGGGGGCATAGGCTTAGTTCCCTTAAAAAGGAATTAGTGGTATTTCAACCAGATTAATTCCAGACTAATATACTTAATTATTTACATTCATTTTGAATCTGATTGTCTATATCTGGTCTGTCAAGTACCTCTTAATCCACCAGGTCGGAAAAATATCTTCTTTCCCTGAACTTGGGGGCAGGGGATGTGCTACTAAACTTGTCTTGCTCTGATGGGTTTCCTGTGTGGAATCAGTAAGGATGAAGAATGCTTCAAGTGCTTTTTGGTGTTGAAGTGCCATTCCCAGGTTTATGGGGGATTGAGGTTGCTGTGGCTTGTGGCTTCCTCCATGGGAGGAGAAGGTATTGCAGTAGCAGTTGGGTTTGCACGGTGAAGATTGCTTTGACAAAGGGAAAGCCTGGAAGGAAAGTCCTGTCAAATTACTGCCAAGAAGTGGACAACTAGAAGGGCTATAGCATTCCTCCTAAAAAAGCATTGTATTTTAAAAAGCAACAACAATTTTTTGTATTAATAAATTGTTGATTAGAAGTTGGATGGCTGAGAGGCTGAGTGGTGTAGTATAAAACGACATATAAATGCGTATAAATGTGACTCTACATTATTCAATACCTTTTACTAACCTGAAAGAAAATGAAACAGAAAAAAAAAAAAAGAGAAAATACCAAAAAAGGAGAAAAAATAACCATGGAATGGTCAGTTATCTTCAATCACTTAAAACTGCAGTTTCATTTGAGGACTATCCGCTGTAGTACAGAGAAATAAAAAAAAAATATTCCTTGAAATTAACACTGAATGTTGTACCTGCTAGACGTATCCTCAAGTGCGATGACACTGAAAAGGATCTTGAGGTCAGGGTTGAACATAAGTTACCAGTTCAGGGCTACAGATAACAAATAGACTGTAACTACTGGGAATGATTTCCAGTAACCACGACAATAAATGGGACTAGGGAAGAAGTATTACTTAGTATGCAGCATCAGCGATATTACAGAAGTACTACGTTCAGTTCTGGTGATGGTGCTTTAAAAGCTGTTGATGGAGATGAATTACTAGAGGATTAAAAGAATGGTTAAATTCAGATTTCTCTCTCATATTATGAATTTAAAGTAGTTCTCTAGTTTAACAAGTAGAAAGCAAAGGGTGGCTCATTCTAAGGCTCCAAATGAATAAATGATTTCTGGCAATAAACAGCTCTGTAATAGAGCAGAAGTAAGAATAACCTGTACATGGAAACTGAAACTAGATAAAGGATCAGTCTAGATGAAGGCACTATACTTTCATAAGTAGTCATTGGGAAAATGTTTTCAGTGATATGGTAGTTGCTCCATGACTTTAAATTCAAGCCACCACATTTCTCTCAGACACATATGATAACCCTAAAAGAAATGAAGGGCTTAATTCCTGAATTATGGCATGACTTTTTTATAGCCTGTGTTATGAAAAGACCAGATGACTGTAAGAGTTCCTTCTGGCCTTTAAATCTAAACCTCTGTGAAGAAGCCACTGAAAAAAGAGCTCACTGAAATTGGAGCTGACCCTAGAATCTAAACTCCAGGAAACAAAGTGAATGAAATATTGGTCCACTGGAGAAAATGAACATTCCCTTGTATTCGCTAATTTCATCCCACATGCCTAAGCTTTTAAATTATAGTCCAGATACAAGGACCGATTTTTGCTGATTGTCAGACCGTAGCAGTATGTAATATTGTCATCTAATTAAATCAGTTTCTGGAGATGCCTTTATTACTTGTGTTCATTACAAAAAATATTGGATTCATACTTGTAAGAAAATACCATAACCGAAATTATCAGATGTTAGATGTGTTTTGTTAAGTTGAATTAAATCATTTTGTGTTGAAAATTTCGTAGGAAGATGAGCTGGGATATTTGAAGGTTTCATCGGGAAGCTGTAGCTGTCTGTTCAAACTTGCACTTTTCAGATGGCTTTGCTACTGTGTCTAACCATGGTTTTAGAATTATGTTGCTCATGATCCATCCAAGCTGAAGTTAGATGCTGTGAATTTATAGTACTAGTTCTCATGTAAAAACAAGGAAGTGCTGTAGTATTTATTTTGCTAATTTATATATATGACTAAGCTACATAAATACTTAAAGCATTAAGTAAGCCTTATGAAGATGAGCTATAGCTCCTCCAGTAGCATCATAATTACTGATGGAAACCAGGAAAGAGACTCCCATGTTATGTTAATTAAAAATCACCTTGACAACTGAAGAAATCCCTTTATAGACTTCTTAGAATTCATTTACATGTAATTAATCAAAATGTTATTTGAGGAGACTTAAATTCATTTCAAGGAAACATACAAGTGTTATTTCCTGTTTTAAAAGTATGTTTGAAGCATTGTATGAAATGCAAATTTTTTGCTAGTGACGCAGGTTTCCAAAATTTCTTTGCTGTGAGCAAATGAAAAAACAGTGGGACATTTTTGTCAATGATCTTTTCCAAATTTTCTTAATTAATAGCTATTTTCTCTTCCACGGATTACTTTTAGCATATTTAAGGACAGAACCAAATACACAGGACCATCCTAAAGATCATCCTATTTGGATGACCACACTTTAAAAGAACAATTAAAACTATTATTTGTTTCCTACAACAGGAATTACGTTCTGTGCCACTTGTTCACTTTCCACAAGCCCACAATCCACAAGATTGAAAAATCTATTAAGAGTCACATGTGAGTGAACCCACTAGCCTTTAATGTTCAAGAACAGTCATCAGTCATTTCACTATCCCTTCTTTGTTCTAGTTTAACTCACCGACTAGGAGTGGGTGCTGCATGAGTATTATTATATGTAGGATTACCTGTTTCAGTGGCTGAGCCCCTTAATACTGATAGGTGAAAGCTGTGCAATGCAAACCCTTTTGCAGTTTTGCAGCTTTGTGTGTTCAAAGTAATATGTGTCCATCCCCCCTTAATTATTTGTGTGATAATCCAAGACATTTTCATAAAGCCTAATTAATTTTATGGTTGGATATAGAATTAGTCTTTTGCTGTTCTGTAGATGCAGTGCACATATCTCTCTATAAGCAAGGCAGGCTTCACTGTCATAGTTTGTAAGTCTAAATCATAAAGGTGTAATATAAACAAATAAGATGAGTCAAGAAAGCGGAACTAAACCTTGTTGGAGAGAATATAATTTCACGTTCTCTTTAATGTGTCAAAAGCTTCAGTGTGTCAAAACAAATATCTACCTAGCAGTGGTCAATTGGATGTTCAGGGAAGGATATAAGGAGACTTAAACTCATTTAGGTCAAGCTTTTGCAATACTTCACGGTGCTTTCCAATAATCCAGTGATCTATAATCAGATACTTCATGAGCCAGGGGTATTGTCTTTACATAAAGTTGCTTGATGGCTTTTTATTTCCATCAATAGGGCCCTTTTTGGACCTATGCGTATACCATTCACAGCTTTCAGATGACAGAAAGGTAAAATGAGGAAAATGGCTTTTAAAGGAGCTAATCAACATCGATCAGTGCAAATGAAGGAGAGGGACCTCCCAAGTGTAGGAAGCAGAATTTAGGAAAAATACATTAACAGTGCCTTGTACGTGTAGCCCTTCTGCTTCTACACACCACTAATGAGCTTTCAAAATAAACTAAACATATAAACATAAAAACTAAATATAACCATCTATTGTAGCTTTACTGAAATGTGGCTATTCCAGCAGCTCATGTCATCAGTACAAAAGGATTGGCAGGAACTCAGCTGGATTAACACGTCGAGCTGCAACCGAGTGTATTTTCAGTTACCAAAGGGTAAATTTTTGTATTTGTCTATGATACAAGAGTTGATGCCTTTAAATGAAAACATGTACTGTAGTTTTACTAACCAAGCTTGTCCAGGACTGGGATTGTATTTCACACTTGAAATATGATGTCCCCCGCATCACCATCCTGATGCCGCTTTCTGCATCTGACAGGTGTTTTATCAAAACAGAGGAGCAGCCATACCAGCTGAGCGTAGAGGTCCGTCTAGCCCAGAATTTGTCTCTGACAGTTGCCAGTAATGGATGATTATAAGAGCAGGGCAAACAGTGATCAGTCACTACCCTGTTTAGGTTTTAGCCTGCCATAGAAAATAGCAGTACTGCAGACTCACGTGCTGCATTTTGACATACTTTAAAGCTAGTGCTTTCTGATATTAGAAACCACAGGTATCACTTCAGCTGTTTTCTTGAGCAGTAGGAATGCTGACAGCAGCTGCACAATGAAACCTGATATAACCATTGTGCATTCCCCGTATTTGTTGAAGTGCTAGCTGCTGGTATTTAGGGACTCCTCATTTCTATTTATTTTTTATTTGATCTGCTTTTGTAAGTGGGCTAGGCTGTACACTGAGTAATTTTCCCCCCACAGCTTCTGGTGATAAACACCAGCTGTCAACAGTGAATGCAGTGACATGAGAAGCACACAATGATTTTCAAGACAAGGTCAAATGACAGGTAGTTAAATAATGTAGAAAGGATAATCTTCTGAACAAGCAAAAATCTGAGGTTGGCGCAGTGTTTTTCACAAAATTTACAATCAGCAGATGGCAATGCAGAGGTCAAGCTCCCAGACAGAATATATCATGTACCTGAATAAATAATTTGTGTATAAATGATACTCTATGAAAACTAATTTTTGCTATTGAGATACCTACCTGACCTTGTGATGTTACTGTTAACACTCTTTAAATTGTCTGAATTGCATTATAAGGTAGTACTTTAAATCATATGTTGCTACTAAAATCAAATTTATATTGTTATACACATATGTTTAAAGGTCTAATGATTTTGAAACCCTGAAGGCTGGGGTTTCTGTGCTGCTGTGTATCCTTAAAAGTGTCTTGTGATGGGAACATGACAGAAATCATATTCTTCAGAATTTAAGCTGAGCTTAGCTGGTTCTGGGATTTTGTCTACTCAGTCTAGTGCCTTTCCTTACATATTCCTGTTTCACTTATGTCTGGCTTCCTGAGTTTCATGGTGTCTCTTGAGAGGTGTTCCATTACATTGTCCAAAAGCCTACATTTAACTGACAAAATTAACAAAGTGTTTTATGTTACTTCCAGACCTTAATTTCAATTCTCCTTCAAGCAAGACATTCTTTAAATTTCTTTAAATTTAGAACATCACATACACTTATTATGCAAAAGTTTAACTGAACTCAGTAAACATCTTCTTACTAATGTTTTAGAACAAAACCAAATTAATGTGTTTCTAGATTGGACCCCATATATACATTGAAAGAAATGCAGTAAAGCGATAATCTAAAATCAGTATGTAACCATAGAACCCACAGTGAGCTGTCACAGACATAATAATATAACACTAGTGGAAGATTTTTTAATGGAAATGTCAAATACAATTGTATTAATAGGAAGTTAGCTCCCTGTGACAATGTAAGTACTATTTCATTGTCAGCTGGGAGCTTAAAAGATTCCTTTCCTTTTATATATTATATTTTAATAAAGGAAATTAAAATATCAATCAAAATCTATGCTAAAATCATGTTCAAGGTTTTAAGGAACTAGGCAATGTAGGAAAATTCACAGATAAGGCTGCCACAATATCCAGAGATTAAAAGCAGTGAAACAACCCCCAGGAATTGCTTGCCTTCCATGAATTGTCAGTTGATGATGAGCTGATAGCAAAGTGAAATATTTCTTCCCAGTGAGCTGAAGGTGTGATATTGACTTTTGAAGGTGCAAAGATAACTTGATTAGACTGAATTTATTCTGAATTTGCTTTCTAGCTTTAAAGAGACATTCTCCCTTGGAGTAAATGGAATACTAGCAAGCAGAATCTCATACATGATATTGTTTTTAACACCCAGGACGTTCTCCAAAAGTAAAGAAGCATTTATTTATGAATTAGTGCAACTACACTGATGTTAAAGATAACAAAATCTTTGAGCATCATGACAGAGAAGTCAGTTTTGAAGATGGCATTTACAGCTACCCTACTTCCTGTTCTGATACTAATCTTATGACCTTGATTTTGAAAAGGAAGTTAATACAGAATATGAAGAAGTAACCAAAAAATAAATGAAGCTACATTCTTTCTCTCTGCAGTCACTTTGTGCTAGTCACATTCCTTCACTGAGCCAAAAAGTGTAAATAAACTGTAGGGTTCATACCCAGCAAAACAAGAAAAAACATTATTGACAGCTTGAAGATTATAAAAATTACTGGCTATGAAAGTCAAGTGTTCATGTAACTCAGAGGAAACCTGTTGCTAAAATGGCATTATACTCCAGTTCTAAAAAACTTCTTTGCAATACCACTGTCAGTAGCTACAACTTGTTCAAATGCCATTAATTGTTATTTTTCTTTTTATAACATTCAAATAAGAAGAGCAAGATCCACCTCACTGAAATAATAAGGATGAATTACATTGTAATATTATATACACCAAGAGGAGCATAGAGGATGTCATCAGGTTCTAATATTGCTGTTCCTGGCTTTTGAAGATGACCTCCAATGGTTTAACATATGATATTTTTATGAGCATCTCTAGCTGGAAGCAGAGAAAATTTTTTAATATATATCTCTCTCTGGCTTAGCTGAGACGGTTTGGGACTTAGAATTGTTTTTTTGCTTTTTAATCCACACTGTTATTGTCTTTGAAGTTGTTGCACAATACTTAGAAGCTGACATTTTAAATAACCTAACAGCAGCATAATAATAATTGGGTACTGGACATGCATTTCCATTGCTACCATCAATGCTTTTGAAGGATCTAGTTATTAGCATAGGTTGGAAATTACTGAAAGATTGAAAATCATAGCTGTTGTGGAGAGAAGAAGGTCTGTCTGCAAGTAAGAGGGTTCCAGGTTATTTCTTTTGGCATATTATACCTTTTATGACGCAAAGTTGCTAGCTGACACAGCTTGAGTATCACTGACAAATCTGAGCTGGTAAAAAGCAATTGAGAAGTGAACAAAGAGGTTCAAGTTGTGTATTTCTTATCTGGACTTTCTGAATAGAAAGCAATTTTTAACAACCGTATTTCCTCCACTATTACATAAAATATGTGCAGACCACATTTTAAGCTCTAATAGAAGTAAGGAATCATTATCTTTATTTTTTTTCTGAATCCTGTGTCTTCATATCTGTTCTCCAACTGAATTGAGCAATGATTATTGAAACAGAAACTGGAGATCACGATGCAGTTGTAGCCACATGAGAAGTGAAATTCACAGTGAATTCAATTACTGTGTGAGTTTTTTCCCCCATTTACACATTTTGGTGAACCTGGTGCTCCTGAGACCTTAAGTGGCAGTCTTGAAGAATGAAGTCTTCTATAACTGCAAAATAGTTATAACACAGAAGCAACAAAACATGTGACACACACATAGTGATTGAAATTAATTTCTCTTCATTGCAGTACCTGCTAAGAGCAGTGAGAGAAAGCAGTAAGAAGGCACATTTAGCACAACAGCATATCATGCTTAGTGTGGCTGAGTACAATTAGAGTCTGATGCAAGGCATGCTTTTAAGAGTTGTTAGCTTTTGTAAACCTTTCTTGTATAGCAAAGTGACTAGGGGGATACTTAGCAGCAATTTTGCAGGTTATGTTTTATATGAGGAACATTCCAGCATCAGATTGTCATAGACATTTAATCAAGTAAGTCGGTGGGGAAAGATCAAGAAAAGATTTTGATCTGAGATGTCAGGGAATTCTTCCAATCCCACTGCCTTAAAAAGAAACACTAAATATTGTTAAAACCTTTCTGTAGCTCCAAAGTAAATTCTCTAATGTAGTGTAAAATGTACAGCAGGTGGGGTGCCATTACAGGGAACCACAGTTCTCCTGTCATCCAATTTTATCCTTATCTTTCATCTATTCCATCAGAATTATGTCTTGGCCGATAGTCATTTTATATGATTCATACCATAGTTTTATATTTCCTGATCATGAATTTTATCCATATACATTACAATTTGTATTTTTACTGACTTGTGTTTTAATCAGGTGTAATCTAGTGTAAAAATACTAATGTATATGTTTTATAATGAAAACACTCCGGAGCTGTGAGTCTTTCTCTATTGACTGAAAATGGAGCCTACATGATCAGTTTGGGGTGACTACTGCAAGTTATAGGACAAGTATAATTAGCAAAGATTAATCCAATCCTGTGGTGTTAACCAATGTGCAATAATGTGTTTCCTCTGAAACTTGAATCTCCCAGTAAAATGAAGTTTCAAAAGGACTGATTCATGTTGGTATAAACATACCCATATACGGGATCTTTAGTCAAGATATTACTAGAATATTTTACAGTTCTGTTTTTAAGGGTAATATAATTATAGGGAGGATTTATCTCCTACCATTTATGATAATCTTAATATTTGAGTTTCACTGAGATTCTTTTCGGGCATTTTTTCTTGGGTTTTTTTTTCTTTCATAGACCTACACATTTAGTTTGGACATAATGTTTCAGTATCATGCCGTATATTGAAGAAATAGCATTATACTATTGTTTAAGCATTTTGAAGTTTTACATCTTGCAAAAGAAAAAGATGAGAGCAAGAAAAATATTTTACTATTGCATGATGAGTTTAATAGCTATGTGACTTCCTGAATGCTTGAAGAACACAAAAATCTAAGTCCCAACCTGCTATAAACAAGATGAATCTACAAAGAGCCAGGTAATGTCTTATGTTATCGGTTCAGAAACAGAAGGTAACGAACAGCTGTGAAATCAGGCTGATTAACAAGGCTAAGGGTAACCAAAATAAAAATAGTAGTTTCATATGAAAAATGTCTCATGAATCATGAATAGGTAGGCAAAAGTGATGCATTTCTAGGTGTGCTTGTTGGAAAAAATATTTTGCAAAACAAAATTTAAAAAGGAAAAGATTTTTATGGGTTTTGTTTCTTGTTATTAACACATATTCAAATGAAACTGAATATAAATTAACTTTAAAACAACTGAAAACCAATAACAACAAAAAAAACATGAGGAGAAGATCCCCCAGAATCAGTTTGGAAACAAAATCACAACACTGTTCTGTAATCCTGTAATGCAGCAAAGGTGAACGAACACAGTGGCATAGAAATCACGGAATGGGTTGGGTTGGAAGGGACCTTAGAGATCATCTCGTTCCAACCCCCCTGCCACGGGCAGGGACACCTTCCACCAGACCAGGTTGCTCAAAGCCCCATCCAACCTGGCCTTGAACACTGCCAGGGATGGAGCATCCACAAGCTCTCCAGGCAACCTGTTCCAGTGCCTCACCATCCTCATAGTGAAGAACTTCTTCCTTACGTCTAACCTAAATCCACCCTCTTTCAGTTTAAAGCCATTACCCCTTGTCCTACCACTATGTGCCCTTGTGAAAAGTCCCCCTCTGGCTTTCTTGTAGGCCCCCTTCATCTGGACTGAAGTTTCAGGGGAATGTTCAGTTCAGACTAGAACACAGTAAAACATACGCTGGAGATCATCAGCAAAAGCCATTCACTGTCAGATAGGTGTTCTTTTACCATTTTCAGAATATGGCTCATGTATGCTGGGTTTATGCTGGTTTACAGGATAGGATTTTTCAGGAACAGCAGTCCTGCCACAATGATTCAGCTGTCAGAAATATTTGCACTATATGGTGGAAGGAATGTGGTCAAGGCTGCATGGAAGCGCAGTGATTAGGATCACACTTCTTGTGTTTTCCACAGAAGGAGAAACTGTACAGTCAAGCTACAGTTTCCATCTTCATTTTCCTCTATGGCAAAATCCTGAAGAAAGAGTAGCTAGTATTTTACTTTATCTTACACTCTGGGACTACTATCTGAAATAGTAGGAGTTAGCATGGGAGAACATGTACATAATTTATGCTGGATATGATTCTATATTTCATTAAACCCTATTAGGAGACACGAGAGGATGCAAGGAGGAAGTCTCAACTCATTTCACACACAAAGCTCTGTCTTCACATTTCTTCTGCAGAAGAAAGAAGTTTTTATCTGCTTATCTACCTTTAGCACCAATTAGTGGTTAAACATGTTAAAATTATAACACATGCATGAGCTCATCTCTGACTGAATACATTCTGTTCGGCAAGCTGCCTTCATATCCTTTGCAGTCACATTTTTTCTATGCTTTAAGTGTTTTTAGTTGTGCATGGAGAACATTTAAGTACAAAGATATCCTTGTAAAATGGATAGTGCTCTCTTCTATTTTTATTCCTTTAAGACATGCTAAATATAAATATGTAAAAAATAGAAGTAAAAAGGCACAAGGAGAAGAGAAAACAAGTTAAAAATACTTCAGCAGCAAAGAAGATAGTCAGCAAAGTGGAAGTTATACTTGTCATACGTCACTTTGAATCTTTGGAGAATACTCATATACCATCATGATGGGCATTAGCGTAAGAATACGAATATAATTGCTGTTAAAATGCATCGGTGTGGGCAGGACTCCATTTCACTTACATAAGGAGCTATGGAATAACTTATTAGTGATTTCTGGAGTGATAAAGAGATAAGAGAAAAGAGGAGAAAAATCAGTCAGGACAGTCAGGATTGCAGGTGTTCTAGGGAACTGGGGAAGGACGCACATTTTGTTCTCATTGCCATTTGTAAATATGTACTCTAGTCTTTATATTGTAGTTGTTGGTGATATCCAAGTAATTAAATAGTGTTAGCATCTGAGAAAATCAGAGCATCCAAGAGTATATTGGCTAAACAGTTAGAAGATGCTCTTAGGGCCCAAATCTAGGACATGATACAGGTAAAATGTATAATGAAAGCATATAATCATACGCTACAGATCCAAAACGAAGTAATTACCATCACATATGTAAATCATAGCTCTTTTCATGTGATTTTTTATATGTTTATATGGACTGCATGCAATTAGTGAAAGCCATATACTTTACATGTTGGTTTGAAAGAATGTATCAGTCTGAAATTGAGTCACTGCACCTGGTGCATTTACACTTCACAAAGCAGCATTTACGGGAAGAAGTGAAAACTTTATCTAGGCCACTGTCAGGAAGTGATGAATGAGGTCAGCGGTGGTGTAACCCCAATTCTTTTCCCATGGGTGCGATTGGCTCCCTTGGAAACATTTGCTAGCTGGTTTTGGAATATGCAAGGTTTTCTACTGAATGTCTGTGGACTAATAGCTTTTACAGGGCTTCTGAAATGTTGTCATGTCAATCAGGAGGGAACAGTGTATGCAGCGGTGTACTCTTTTCAACAAGCTACGTAGTACTATATGTCATTAACAGAGGTAGAAAGAGTTTGTTGATGTATGAACATGTACAGATTCACTCACCTATCAACTTAAAAACCTAGCATTTGCATTACAGTAAATCAGAAATTTGACATTTGAATGATTTTTAAGCAGTCTGCTGTACTGCCTCTCATGACTTTTTGAAATACCAACTTAATGCTGGAATCAACAGAGATATGGTAAAAATCACAGAGAGTAACTGATATAGGAAATGTCTTGTAACATTACCCAATGTACATTTTTCTCAGCTGTGAAAAGCAGCAATTAGCTGTCCTATTTTCTATTTGATTTGTGAGTTCCCTTTTGATACCAAGAGGCTGTATTTGTGCAGTGGTGTAAATGGACTACAGACTAATGTGAAATTAAGGTTTAGTTTGCATTTTGCCAATAGTCAGATCAGAGTTTAAAAGAACTAATAGGTGAGATTTTTAGGACCTGAGGACCCTAAATGTAATGGTCCTTTGTTGTGTTGATTTCAGATCAGTGTAATTCTCTCAGTGAAATGGCCGTTTACCTCCAGAACAGGCAAGGAGATAAAGGACTGTGTTCTCTGACAAGTCCTATGCTGGACTAATGTATGTCATGTTCATACAATTTACTTCCACATAGTGTCTTTAAAAAACATCACTAGTGTATATAAACATAAGGAAAATGTGTGATGTAGATCTATGTTTGTGTATAGCAAACACATCTAAATTCTTGTGATACTCAACTTTGTATTTACCCATGAATACCAATGCTCCCTAACTGTGCTCTACTGCTAGGAATGTTTTTATCATTGCCAAAACCATAGCTTTACAAGAAGAAAACAAATCAGATGATAAAAAATTAATGCATTCATTATAGTGGCCTTTTTTTCTCCCTAGTGAAGAAATCCAGCACCTGTTAATAATACTTAGACAAAGAGGAAGAGGGAGATAAAATGTAATTTCACTGCACTATCCATTAGCAGCAGTTTTTAAATCATCAGCAGAAAGATGACAGTATCCTTTGATTTCCTCCATGCTTATGGAGGAAACACAAGCAATTTACAATGAAATCAGTATCTCTGATTATTTGTTGATAATCTAGTTTTAAAAAAGGAGCTACCCTTATGTTCTTCATTCTAAATAAGAAAAAAAACCCCAAAACTCAAAACACCCAACAATACAAACAAAACCCAATTAAAGGAAAAAAAAAAAAAGGGTAGTCAAAAGTGACAAGGAAACAAGGACTGATTTTTGATGGGCTGGAAAAAGGCAAAAGTAAGTTGCTCTAAAGTTATATCAAAAGGCACATGGCATTTTAGTTCCTACTTCCTTATTTTGTAAAATTATTGCCTTGTAGAAAAGAATGGAAAAATAAGAAAGAGGAAAAAGAAGGTAGAGATGGCTGACTGGAGGCCTGGGCTAAGTACTGTGTTTCTGAAGCCCTTCTGGCTTATCCTGCCCGTTAATGACATGCACTCTCTATCCAGATCACAGCTGATCTTCAGCAGATACAAAATCTCATACTCCGGTGGTCTCATACTCTGTAATGCATGAGGCCAAGTGTGATCACCCTGTTATCAGTATCAGCAGATTTAGATGTTAAGTGCAAGTAGTACACTGAAGTCTCACTTTCCATGGCAGATTAACAAGAGGTAGCAGAATCCTGTAGTGATGCTCAAAACCACATCTTCCCACCAACCTCTAGTAAATTCTGCTCTGCTAATAAGGGCATATTCAAAATCATTAACACCTTTTTTTCCCCAACTTCCCTTCTGTCACTCTTATTTTCTTTTGTGAAAATGTAATAATACACCCTACACTTTCTTTACAGGAAGTTTTTATATCTTAGCAATGTCAAGACACTTTTTATTGTTTCCCCCGCCAAGTGGTATAGGGCTTTGCTTCATCATCCAGTCTCTTCAAAATCCTGTCACTGGGAAATGTTTGCCTTTGGATTCAGCCTCCTCACTTTTTACTGAGTTCTGAGGACATTTAGTAATGCTAAATATTGATGGCAAATAAATTCCCTTTTTACTCTATAAAAAAAATAAAAAATGCTTATGTTCTCAGTTCATGTGCTGTTTCTCCTAAGTGTGCCCACACTTTAGTGCTTTCTGTTTGTATAGGCACGTGCATATATGCAATGTAGTCAGACAGAAAACAGAGAACTAAAAGACATTTTTCAATCAAATTAGTGCTGAAGATTAATGAAGAACCAACCATTCATATTGATTTGCATTGTAAGAGATCTTCAAATGACACATTCTGGCAGCTAGAATGATTTTTTGTTCCACTTTTTGTTGCAGTTGTGGCCTGATAATTTAAAATCGCTCTTACCATTTTTTTACTCTATTTTAACTTTCCCTTTTGAATGCATCTCTCTCTTTCTTCCTGTACTCAGCCCTTTTGTCCCAATAGTCCCCTGAGTCAGAAAGAACCAACATAACCTTGAACACAGATCAGAGCAGATGTAGTAAATTTACATAGTATCATGCAGTTTTCCTTGGAAATATATCACCTAGTGGAAAATGGGGACATGCATATGCCTAGACAACATGAAATGAAGGATAGCTTTGACCAGAGGTCTTTGACATACTAAACAGTTCTTCATGAGAAATTACAAACTTGTGCAACTTTTTTTCCCCTCTGAAACCCTGAAATTAAAGGCAATGGGTTGGTATACTGAAAGAGTGGTGCTGAGTGAGACTTACTCACACAAGGAGGAACCACAGGGGTTTTGTGCATCTGAATTTAAAAATCAAGTGACTTAAAGCAGTCCTTTCTTCCAGTTCCTGCCCCTTTGTCCTTAGTCCAGCATGCACACACCCACATCCAAAATGTTTTTCACATTTGTTTTCATGTTCTGTTTAATTAGATGCAACTGTGAGCCTGTACTTTTTCCTGCTGACCAAGAACAGCATCAGCAGACTGACAGCTTGAAGTGTGCTGGTGCATAGTGGCTGGGTGATAACAGTCCTTGTGAAACAAGTTGGGAAAAACGCTACATATTTTCTGTGTTAAGCCCACTACACTGTATACCGTATATACAGCAGTCAGTAGCTGGAATCTTTCTGGTGGCAGAGAAATAGGAAGAATGCAAGTCTTTTGTGGCTACACATGGTATCCCAGAAGTACCTCTGAAATCCACTTGTGTTTTGAAGGTTCAGATTGGTTGAGTTGGCTGAAGTCTAGCTGCTATTAATATTTTGAGTAGCAAGTGTCAGGCAATGGAGATTTCCCACATGGTCTGGTCCCCATAGTTCATCAGATGTTTGGAGAGAAGAATAAAACCTGAAGATGTATATTGGAAAATCTCACAGGTGGATGAACAAGATTAGATACAGGTGAGTCAATTAAATGAAGAATGCTAGTTTTGACACAGTGCAGTTGTGTATTACATCACTGCAATGAATCAGTCAAAAGCATAGTTGACAGAAGATAACAAAATCAAATGTCTACATTAGTTTCTTTATTCATGTGCTTTCATTATAGTGATAAGAAAACAGGAACAGGCAAGTATTCAGCAGCTGAATTGTGTGCATGCAAAACTACAGAGTTAAGCACTGACCATCATTTTGGATAACTGTCATTTTTCCCCCTGTGGGCTGACTAGAGGCTATCATTTTGCAAAATGGACTTTGGAAACTGCTCTTTACACTTCAGGTCTTAAAAAGTGAAAAGCTAATATGTTAATGCTATAGGTCAGTGGATGCTGTCAAGATTTGTGACAGCCAGTGCCATTTACAGATGTCTTGCTTCTCTCTTTGCATTGCTCTTTGCTATTGTTTTATACTATATTCCTGAAATACTAGGCAGCCAAGCATAGTAGAGAGCTCAGACTTTTGGCCAACAGAGTTATATTTGTCTAGCAAGCACATTGAGCTCTAGCAGGGTATTCCTGCAGGATGAAAGGAAGATAAAAAATAATGTCCCTCTTGAAATAGAGTGGTACAGATGTTTCTGTGTTATAGCTACCTTCAAACACCAAATGCCAAACTCCTTTGAAACCAAAAGACACTGTGAAAGTTTAAATATAATCTCCTCATGGAATACATTAGATTACTAAATGTTTCCTGAAACTTTTATGACACTTGTTGTTGAAATTATACATCAAGCAAATTGTATACTGATGGAGTAACATGACAAGAGTCTGGGGAATATTAGCATACATGAACAAATCATCTCATGTTCCCACATATTTGACTATGATACAATGTTGTGCTGGGCAGTTTCTGAAGTAGATTAACTTGACACAGAAATGCTGTTTTTTTAAAAAATATCCTCCATACTCTGCTTATCTTTAACATTTGGAAACACAGATAGGAGCTGGAAAAATACATTTAAAAATTTATATAGGTTAACACTGAAAGGCTATTTATTTGAAATAGAGCATAAGTTGGTGCTGACTAATCAGGTATGACCTATATATCTGGCATATGTTTATTTTAAACATGTAATCCTGTATTATTTTATAATCTGGTACTTGAAAATGGTTTATTCTGGTGACTATATTGGATTAGTCTTTATTCTTTAAGGATCTGATCCAATGCCCATTAAAGCATAGGATCAGGTACTAACAGAAAACTAGTTAGCTCCCCCCAGGACTCAATTTATGTAAGTAGCATCTGAAAAAAAGGAAGCTGGGTTTGGTCATTGTTTTGAGGGGAAAAAAGTGCTTGGAAATTAAAAATTAAAAAAGGAAGATTTAATTTGTGTCTTATTTGAACTCTGTTACAGAAAGAACTTAAAACAAAGATCCCTAACAATTGCAAGATTTCTTAACTTCATAGCGTTATTGGAAATTGCTACTTTTTAGCAGTTTCATGAACTTTGCATGTTAATTAGTTCCTGTGATAAGTTCCTTTTCTGATGAACTGTACCCACTCTTCACATAACATTTACTCTTTACATAACTATTTTTCTAGTTTATTTATCTGCCAGCTGTTCTTTTTATTACGGTCACAGACTTCTGGGGAGCTGAACTTCTATGGTAAACTAAGCTGTCATAGAGGCAATATACTTTTATATGTCTTTTTTTCCTTTCTGTCTAATGCAACTCTCCCCCTAGCATAACAATTCTCCACACTTAACTAGAGAAACCTCTAAAAAAGATTTTGCTGGCCAAAGAATCGTGGGGTTTTCTTTGACTTAAAAGAAGAGTGGTCATTTAGACAAAATTATCTTCATCCTTAGGAAAGGTGGGAAGACAGAGCTGATGATAGCTTTCTTATTGCAGGGAATGATTGTATGAAGAACTCTGAGCTTCATTGCTGCTAGTAACAGAGGAGAGTAGGAGGAAGAGCAATTCCAGCAGCTTTATTCATTGATTTCCAACAGTGAATCATATGTTCCCTCACAAGCTGTTTGGAAACATAAGTAATCCTGCACTGATGTCTTCTTAAAGCTGTAAAATGAAAACCAAATGAGAAGTTGGTCAACATTCAGTCAAAGTCACACTGAGACACTTCTTCATCAGGTTTATGACCATAACAACATGCCTCAGAGCCAGAGCATGACGAGTAGTGGGCTAGTGAGAAATGACAGGTATGGGCCATCCTGTATCACCGTATCCTGGGGAAGAGCTAGGTTGGGCCTTATGGACAGGCCAATACTGCTAAATCAAAGAGGACCACTTCTTGTCCCTGAGAGCAAGTGACATGGACTGCTTCACAGCTATACTGCCTGCATCTTCACTACCTCTCACATCATTCCTCTCTTGAAAAAATCAGTTTGGAACAGTTCAAAATGGAATCAGAAAGTAGACTAACAACAACAAGACAATCCGGTGTCTGATGATACGACTTGCTTGACCTGTTATAAATGCCCTTAAACCTAGCCTCAGAGGGCCGCTGATGTCCACATCAGCAGCTGCAGCTGGTTCATCTTCCCTGGCCTACCCAGAGCCTCCTCTTCCTCCCAGCTAGTCTCTTTGCCAGTCACATCACTCCACAGTGCACATCCCTATCTTGAGTACTTGGACACCTTTCAACAGATGAAGTTTCATTGTTCCTACCACAATGACTTGATTCCACACCAATTGCAACCTAAGTTTGTGAGGCTCCATGGTACGTATATGTATTTCACCTTGTGTGCTTACTATACATGTATGTGCTTGTGTGCATTGGCATCTTGTGCGCACATTTTGTGGCTATGATGTCTGAAGGACTAATAATACAGACCTCTTTGTAAAACCTAGAGGAGCCTTCATCGGATTAGAAGAAATAGTTGGATTTGGTAACCTATTAAGCTTTTCCCATCTTTAAGTTTGTAGTTACAAGTTCTGGTAAGACAGTGTTTGTTTTCAGTAGACTCATATGCATTAAACCAGTGTGTAGAGCAGACAGTATCCATTCTGCTGTTATTGAACAGTTTGGAAATATTAACTCTTCATTTTCCAAAGCTGTACTTAGATAAGACATAATAAATTGGAATTAAAATGAGACCACTCAATGAAAAAATGAACCAGTGAGGCAGACCTGCTAATTTTTTTTAAGAGAAAGAGAAATCTGATTATTAAAAGGCCAAGTGAAATCTTCACCATTTCTTGCAGCTAAAAGTTTATGTTCTTTGTTGAGAATGGAGACCTGGATGAGCACCCTGCTTCGCCTCACGAGTTTCTCATTTATCAATGACAAAAATATTATAATAAAGGGTCAGGGCAGAATCAAGTGTTTCCATCTGGAAGAAATCTTGTTATGCAGGGCTGTCTGCAAAGGACCTTCTACACCTTCAGTAGCAGCACTAGCCTTTTTTTATTACCTGCAGCTGTATGCATGTAAAGAAGAATTCCCTCCTCTACTACATCTCTTCCTTTGCTACAGCAGATGAACACTTAAGCTTTAAACATTGACATTCCCCTTTACTCTTCTGTGTTGCTAACATGTACTCATTATAGCAGTTAATGTACTGTGCTTGGAACAGCACGTGCCCTAGGAAATTTTCTTGCAGATAGCATTGCTGTTCCTGATATCTCCTTTGTAACCCGGCACGCAAAAGTTACGGTGCAGTTGATTAATCTGCAGGGTTTAGAGCCTCTCTTATGCACGGCTTTGTAGCCCTGAATGACACCAAAAGCCGCTAGATCTGGCCAAGGTAGACATTTTCGGGGAAATCACAGCTGTGCACTCAGAAAACTGGCCAGCACTCTTCCTGCCTATGGGGTAATGGTGACATGTACAGCACTTAGTATGACCAAAGACAGCCAAGTTTCAGTCTTCATCTAAAGTCTTCAGTTTCATGAGGATTTCTGCAACTTAAGGGTCTAGGGAACACTCTATATTTCTTGTATGGATACTGTAGCCAATTTGTGTTGGCCAGTAAATCAAGAAACTTCCAACAGTTCTCTCTTACTCCCACCCATTTTATTTTCCAGCACTGAGCTCATGTACCAGTAAAATGTCTCGCCCACCAAATCTGAACAAGTACAGTTGTTTGCTTTGGTTTTTTTCCTCAGAGAACTCAGTGAAAATATACTGAATGGTTTTCAACACACATAATAATAAGTATATGTAGAAATTAATTACATGATCTTTCTGAATAGGGTACTAGCAGATTAAAACATAATTATGAAGTCAAATATAATTTTCAGTATATAGATCAAGTTTTAATTGCTAGACTAATTACAGAAAGACAAGAGACCTTTGAAATTATTTGACTGAACAATTCATCAAATGTGGGGTTTGTATTTTTTTCTCTCCTCTCCCTGTTCCTTTGCAAGTAATACCAGTCTTCACATAGTCATGTAATAAAAGCTTTTTATTTAGTCATTTAGAAGTTTAACTTCTTGGATAAGACCAATGAACCATTGCATTAATATGCTAATTGGTACTTTAAGGGGTCTGGAAATGATTAAAGTCTTAAAATATTTATTGCTGTTTTGCTTTCAGCCAATATAGGAAGTGAGCACACAGTCTAAGTTTAAAGATTTGTTTGTGAAAAGATTCTAAAATGGAAAGAACTTTTAATAGTATTAAGAAAAATATTCCTGATTTGGATATTTCATCCCCTTGAATATTTTGACTGAAACAAGACGTTCCCTCTTGGGTATAATTTCATTCTTTTGGGATGGCTATAATTTCATTCTTTGGGGATGTTTTTGCTAATTAAGCCACCTGAAGTGTGAGAGAGTGTCATCCAGCAGCTCAGACTTTTTCTCCAACTATGAAAAATAATACAGAATGGTAAGGAATGACAAGATCTATTCTAATGACAGACTTCCATCAGTCCAGGAATCAGGGTCTATGGGGGCTCTGCTACAACTCATCAACATTGTAGAGTATTGACATGAAACATTATGCAGAAGGGTTTATAATTAAATTAGAGATAAGTTTGAACAGAAAATATTTTACAGCTACAGGAAAAGTAGCTGCCTTATGAAAATCAGGATTAAATTGAGTTTTAATTTCTTTAAAAAGTGAAAATCATATTTTATTTTCTGATATTACATTTTCAATAATCCGTGACTTAATGGTATGTTCTCTAAACCAGGAAGTAAGTATTTAAAACAAACACTGTAGGATTCATTTTTATTAAAAGGTACAGTAAAAGGTCCCCTAATCTGGTTACATAAAACCATCCCTACAGAACTGTGTGCTTTCTGAACCTGTTTGAAATAGTACCCATAATATAGAAGGAGCATGCTACAGCTCTTTGTGAAGGTGGTTTGCAGGAGGAGGGGTCGTCTTTTTTTTGGAGGGAGAAACAGGTGTGCTGATTTTCAGGTTATGAAGAGGGAAATACAAGAGGCAGATGTTGACTATGATAAGGAGATGATGATGTATATATGATTAATATACCACTAAGTATGTTTTGGGACAGTTCTGTATGACCTCTTTATTCAGATTAAAGGCATGTGCTCTAAATAACAGTAGGCTTTTAATTTAATCAGCATTTGCCTTTATAATGCCAGGACTCAAATGGAAATGTCATGGGCATTTAGGTTGATGAGACCTTGCAGCTACTATATCATTCTTGTTAAGGATAGTAAATGACTACATATTTGACCTTTCCTGTTATATCCAGTTACACTGTAGATTGAAAAATTATAGGAGCTGTAAATGTTGTCATTATGTGCTTTGCTAATACAGATCAAATCCTATTTTGTGAATATCAACTTCATTGTTGTTCTTGAATACTATCATTTGTTCACATGGAATCACAGCCCACCCCGCTTTCACGAGACTAAATTTAAACGTATATCAAATATATAGTTTAACATAAATGCTGCATACCAATTCTGAATGAAGCCATATATTAGAACTTTGATATCACAATATCAGATTGTTCATAAACCCAGCAGAAATTCCATGCCTTGGAAATTAAATTCCATGCCTGCAAATTAAAGCCTTGAGTTTTATTGAAACACAACATAAAAAGAAATCCAAAATGTATGTTATCCATCAGACTTCACCTTACCTCAAAACGCATATAAGAGCATGTTGGACATGACTACATTTGGGGATTATTTTTTCTTCTTATTCAAGGATCATTCAAATTCTGTCTTGATAAACAGGAAAAGTTCAGTCAGCTTTGTTATATGTTATGTGAGTTGTATCATGTGATATTGATACATAACGCAAGCAAGAAAACTACTTTTTAGAGGCTGTTGTGGTTTAAGCCCAGCTGGAAACAAAGCACCATGAAGCCGCTCGATCACTCCTGCTGCGCAGCCCCTGTGGGATGGGGAGGAGAAAATATAAAGAAACGCTCGTGGGTCGAGACAAGGACAGGGAGGGATCACTCACCAATTATGGTCACAGGCAAAAACAGACTCAAATTGGGGAAGAAACAAAATCAATCTAATTTACTACCAATCAAATCAAAACAGGATAAGGAGAAGTAAACCCAAACCTTAGCACACCTTCCCCCAACCCCTCCCTCCTTCCTGCCTCAACTCCACTCCCGGTTCTCTCTCCCTCCGGAATGGCAGTTGCAGTCAGTTCTCCACACGCTGTCTCTGCCGCTCCTTCCTCCTCAGGGGGAGGAGGACTCCGCACTCCTCCCCTGCTCCGCTGTGGGTTCCCTCCCATGGGCTGCAGTTCCTCACAGACTTCCCCGGCGCGGGTCCCTCCCGCAGGCCGCAGTCCTTCAGTCCCAGCCTGCTCCCAGGGAGCGGCGGCCATCTTGTGGGGCCTCCAGCCCCTGCTCCGGCGTGGGCTCCTCTCTCCCCGGGCTGCAGGTGGGCATCTGCTCCCCCGCTCCCCTCCGTGGGCTGGGGGGACACAGCCTGCCGCCTGGTCTCCCCACGGGCTGCAGGGGCATCCCCTCCTTCCTCCCTGCCCTCGGGATCTGCACAGGGGTTCCTCTCCCATCCCGATCCCCCGACTCCCGGCAGGTTTCCCCTCTGGAATCTGTTCTCCCAGAGGCGGGTCCGGCTCCCAGCTGGGGAAGCTTCCAGCAGCTTCCAGCAGCAGCCGGCCCTGCGGACCGTACCCCGCTACCAAAACCCCGCCACACAAACACAAATGGAGGCAAAACATCCTGATGGAGCTCTGGTGCTCTAGAGGAAGGCAGCTCTGCGTGCACCTCTATGACAATGCAGCCTGCTTTTAAAAACCTGAATAACAGCTTCTGCAGTCTTGCAGTGGATCACTGACCCCGGAGCGAATGGAGGTGTCTGAAGGTAAATGCAAACATTTGAATTAAGTGTCTAAATTATGTCATAGTTAATAAAAATTTAGGATTGATTCAGTTACCTAACCACAAGATCCAATGCCACGTGATCTGTCCTCCGTTGCCCACTCTCACACCAGGTATCTTTCCGTGGTGTTTTTATAGATCTTGCATCGTATCTGCGAGGCCTGTGTGACTATTGTGGGTATGGCAGGGCTTCTCAGGTGGCACTGGAAGCCTTTGTGTGCCTCATCTACTTGATAATGGGAGAAATGATCTCTGGAAATGCTTCTAAAATCAATGGCAAGAGATGGGTAACATACATGACAAACCTACACATGGGCCTACGTTCTGGACAGATAAAATCTGAGGTGGTATAACCGATCCCTTTTGCTTTTTTCTTTGCCTCAAGCATTTTCATAACAGTAGACAACATGTCACTGACCTAATAAGCTGTTTTCCACCTCATGTTACAGAAAACATTATGATTCTTGAAAGAACTGAGTTCACATCAAGTGAAATTTTTGTACAATGGAATTTTTTTCTTAATCACTATCAAATTCCCTTGATTAAAAAAAAAGATGCTTATGCAAATCACTTTCACTTTATACCTGCTTTCATTTGTATGGATTTCGTTTGTAACCCTTATACAGATAAATAAATATTTCAGTCATGATGCACTGCTGTGAAATTCCAGTAAGAAAAAAAAGTCAAAGGGAATTTAAAGTTGGACCACTGATTATAAGACATTTAGCTACTGAGAATGCAAACAATGATCACAAAGAGAGAGAAGGGGACAAATCACTTTTCTGAGCTAAGAGTTTTCCTTTTTCTGATCTAAGAGTTCTGAGAGGTAAGAACGGGGGGGAGGTTTTCCCTGGCCTTTCTGCAAATAAAGATATTACCTTATTTGATAAAACATGCAATTTTAGCACTTAATCTATTTTTTCTAAAATAGAGTCTCCTGGAAGTCTTCTGGGCTTTTTCTCTTGAGATGATACACAAAGTCACTGTGGGTAAAGGGATTGTCAGGTGACTGTGTATCCGATAAAGTATAGGAAAATAGGCTTACTCTTGAAAATATCTGAATAAATTTAATAAAGTTTTCAAAAGAGACCAGAAAATACACTAGAAGTAATTGAAGCCTTTAAACAGTCTTAAAATGAAGTTCATGCAGGCCTTAATTATACAATCCTTCTCTGAGTATTTCCAGGCTAAATACCCACTACAGTAGGGTAGTAAGGTGGGGTTTTTTTAATGTAATGACATTTGGAGGAAAAATCTTTTTAACAAAATATAAAAGCATGAGTTTATTAATTTCAATTCTTTTCTACTTGTAAAAATTATTTTATTATGTTATTTATTCTGAGAAAATAGTCTTCCTAATTGCTCTGATGTATAGACTTTACAGTAGGTTTAAGAGCACAGACCTCTCTAAATCTGCTTATGCAGATTGCTCAGTTCAAATTAAATTTGGAATTGTGTAATATAGAGAAAACATCAGTGGCTTTGTCAAAATACAATAGAACAGATGGAAGTTAGATACAGACCTACTGTAAATCATGAAAATACTCTCTAAAAAGACAAAGAATACTACATAAGTCCGTATCAGCAGTTTGAACTGAAGCTATTCCTTTTAAAAGGTCTCATTATAACATCTTTCATTTTATTACTGTTTACAAAGTTTAGCTTTTAATTTACTGAGGGGAATCTCATAATTTCTTTCCTCCCATGCTTTTGAGTTGTGATGGACATGAGCATGAATATGTCCCCTAGTGAGAAAAAGTGATTATCTGCATGAATACGAGATAGGGCAGGCTTAGCATAGTAATGGCTGGCTTGTGTATGTTGTATCTGTATAGATGAGGAATGCATACATACCTTTATAATAATGAAGTGAAGAGCAAACCAGAGTAACCACTCCCTTTCCCCTTACTCAAACTATGCCCTTTCCCCCTTCTGTGGCACCCTCCTATCTGGCCCTCTATTCTCCATGTAGCCACAGCTGAGCTTTCTAGAGCTGTACTAGAATTATACCAATTGATGGCTTCATAATAATAGAGGAGTCATTTTTTCTGCCTTTTGGTTAACTTTCTTCGGACAAAACTTGACTCACAGCAATATGAATTTCCTAGGTGAAGAACTTTCACTTGAAAACGTGTTCTGTCAGTCATTTCCAAGATGAAATAAATACAGGAGAAATAAAAGTATAGGACTACCATGTGCAAGTTTTTAGTTCGAGAGCATAGAAAGGTTTGATGAACACAGACTGTATCATCTGAAATGCTCATCTGTTGCTAGGTTTCGGTGCAGTGGGCTGTTTTGCTATGCTTCTCACTAAGCTTTCTCCTGCCATACAATTAAGTAGGGAGCAGGGAACTGCAAAGTAGCACTGACTTAACTCCTTCCACAACTGAAAGCAATATATAGTCGTGCTGGTATAGAACTGAATCCGAACTCATCAAAACTCCTTCTAGGCAGCAAAGTTAATTAGGACCACACTAATGAATTTAGACTGCTTTTGGGACCTCAGGTGTTTTTTTGACCTGGTGCTGCACCACCTTTGTATAATCTGTCTCCTTTAGGGATGTTTTGCATGCTTCTGTGCCATGCTCCATTGAAAAATACAGATATGCTAAAGAAAACTGTGTGAATTGGATGCTCACAAATATGTTTGTCATAGATTAGAATATCAATGCATGATGAATTGTGCTTTAAGAAAAGTAACAAGGGCTCCCTCTGTTCATTAAATAAGACATGAAATGTTTTGGCTGATTTATGCAGTTCTCTAGAATAATACCCACATGTGTAAATGTGTATGTGCACAATTTGTGGGTGAATTCATGTAACTGAACACAGATATCTAAAATATAGGTGTCTTCATCTGAGTTAATCATACGTACTTCCACTTACAATCAGTGGAGAAAAACAGAACTTCTAGAGTGTGATTCACTGCATCCTAAAATAGACTTCTAAATCTGACTATAGGATTACAGTGCCTGTTTCTCCGCATCAATTATACAAGGATCCTACAGTGACTAGCACAGATATAAACTACATTGCAGGTATCTTAGGTCAGAAATCCAATGCTAAATGACCAAAATAAATTCTCTCTTAGCACATATTATAAGGATCTGAGTTTATCTGGAAATACCATGATAATGAATAATCAGTGTAGGCATTAAAATACCTAATTAACTCTATAATGATAAAATCCCTACTGTATGTTTGTCAAAGGGCTTGTGAAAATGATACATACTTTTAACATTTTCTTAAAATATATGGTAGGTTTTCTTCAAATTGTATTGAGAAGTTTCAAAGCAAAATGGCTGTACCACATTGTGTCAACTTGGCATTGCTTTCAAACAATTCCAGTGGGTCAGCTCAGGTGAATCTGAGTGCCTACAATGATAATATTAATAATATAAAAAAGTAATAATAGATAAGAAAATTAGAGGAATCGTTATACAGATGTGTGGTAATGGACTGTGCAGTTTTTCTATTTATCTTCTAAGTGTCTGGACCAAAGGATGGCTTCTCTGTTAGCAAAGAGAGATTTCTGGCTATACTAAAGCAACCTAGCACTAGGCCATTTCCTATTTTTTTTTCATTTTTTGTCTCTCACATACCTTTCTAGTGTTGAAGTACTTGATTCAGGGGATCATCTTTATGAATAACAGCCGTTTTTACCAGAAGAGCCCAAGAAGTCTCTTCCCAAGTTACCTAATAGTGTTTATGTATGTACTGATCATTTTTCCAGTATGCAGAATTATGTGACTTGAAGGTATTGTTCCAAATTCATGGGAGAATGAGGTTGTGGAAGAAAACCTGAGACCTACAGTCTCAATGCCAAACACCTGTTTCTGGTCTTAACTATCGTGGGACAGTATATATAAATATATAAGTATACATAAATATAAACTGTCCTGTAAAAAAATGTTCTGCATAAGGGTGGTAGAGGGCTAGACAGCCACTGTATGGAAAGCTTTTAAGGGTATTGCTTAGACCTAATGCTAGCAGTCCCTAGCCCTAAGGGATGCCTAGAAGTTTGAAGTCTGAACTTCAGCCAATGACTCTAAGTTTTAAGGCAGGCATCTCTAAAAGCCTTCCACATTTTGGACCCTTATTTTAGGATAAATTAATTTCCTTTTGGATCAATCTATTTTTCTTGAGACTATGAGGAGAGTTTAGGTTACTAGTTCAGTTTTAAGTCATTAGCTTACATGTCCCCGTATGTCAGAAACAGCATGCCCAAAGCAGAATTCAGCTGCCTAAAGACCACTCAAATCAGTAGGAGTCAGGTCCAGACTACTTCTCAGATGTATTTTCACTTTTCTCTCCAAAACTGAGTTGGGCTGCTGCAAAAATTATGCCAAAAGCAAAGTGATCAGACCCATAGCAGTCAGGGTTATAAATTAGCCAGAACAGGGCATGGGCTACCCCTCGAAGCTATTGTTGATATTGGAGTTTCTTCTGCTCCTCCATCATAGGATGGAGGCCTTATTCTTTCTTTCTCTTGTTCTGTGCCCTTTTTAAGCTTAGAATTATCTATCTACATCTTGCTGTGAGTTTCTTTTCTTTTGTTGTGCTGAGGGTAGTTCTCATCATTTCCTGGGATCCTTTTCTATGAAGGAAAACTACATTACTATTCAATATACAGTAGTGATTTTGTACACTTTAATTTAAATATCTTGATATCTTTTATCACTGTCTCTCTTGAGAATTTTTTGGTAGATAAAGCATAAATGGGAGTTTTAAACATTGCTCAACACACTGGTGAAATCTTTAACACTGAAAATATAAACAAGCTGTCTTTCTGGTGAATGTAAATCTTGGGGTTGAACTAAAACTATGACATGTTATCATAATCATTGCATAAAAGGGAAAGATGATAATAATGATAAAAGAAGCCTCTGAAATAAATGATAGCTGAAATTATTTTAATCTCTGATGTTAAGTATTTTCTCAAACCCCCTTTTTAATATTTAACATTTAATAACAAATTGGTGCAGTGAGGCAAGAGCATTTTTAAAAAGAAAAAAACCCTTCCGTTGTAACTGAAAATGTAATAAACAGTGACAGAGATTGTCTCTTACTCTTGTCCAGTCTCAAGATGATACAATATTTATATTGCTTAGTGCCCAAGCAATGGGCATGTCAGTTCAGTGAATCTTCAGCAGAAATCAATAGTTGCTTATGTATACAGAGGTAAATATAAAGAGGTTACATATAAATAAACTGAGTACTAGGAATTACATGGTTGCTGGCTGCTTTTATTGTAGACAGAGTTGACACTGATGCTAAAGCTTCCTATTGCCATCACTGTTTTCAGTAGGTTGAGTAGCTGTGAGACATCAACCAACATTTGGTTTCTGCTAAAGGCAGATATTAATCTTTTAAAAGTTTTATTCAGCTTTATTTATGGCACTTTCTAAGCCTTACATTCTTGAATTTGAAGTATTACTCTCCTTATAAGAAGGTTGGAGGTTTTCTCATTTTATATAGCAGTATAATTCAATAAGCAAGAAAATACCTTGTTAGAGATAGCTATCAAATTATGTGCAGCGTTTACCATGCACTTTCCTACTGCAATACCTAGAAGACTTGCACATTTGATTTCAAAAGAAAAAAAATGTAAAAATATCCTTATAACGAAATGTGTAGTGTCAGAATATTTTGCTGTATTTTTTGGATTCTTTCATGAAGATTTGTGTAGTAGCATCATTAAGACATTGAATCAAATGAAATATTTTCACTTTTCCTACTAAAACCACTTACTATGCTTTGCCCCTGTCTTGTACTCTCTCTTTGAATGCTTATCTTCAGTATATAGGTTCTATAGACTTATTTAGGTTTTCCTCCATTTATAAGACTCTATCCTTGCAGCTTGAAAGGATGACTTTGCAAGTGCCATGCTGCATTGCTTCTACCTCTCACAGCTTTGGAAACCTCCTTCTCTAATATAAGGTTTTCATTATTTATTGTAGCTGATATATCACTGCATAATGATACAGTAATAGAAATGCATAAAGAGGAAGATCTTCTTGCCTGGCAAGAGATGGAAATATTGAAAGAAGTAAGCCTTGCCTTTTGTGTTGGAATAAAACACCTTACTGCTTCACAAAAACTCCTGTAATTGTCATATGTGGTAGCATTTGAGGGGTAAGAAGACATTTCGTCTGGATACGTTATCAAAGGGACTTTGCTGATATTGTAAGTGAAAAGGAAGGGAAAATTACAGTGAAATATTAGAAATGCTAAATTTCTTCTGAGAAATATAAAATCAGCTTACTCATCTACTAATACTTGTGGTTAACCTTGAAAAGAGAAATAAATTAACAAATGCCGAATTATTCTGTAAATTGAAATGTCCCAGAAATAAATACTTTCTTGTGGATAGATCTCATTCTTTTAATAGGAAGGGGGAAACAGCTAATTCTGTGGTGTAGAGATGCCTTTTCTGCCCAAGGGGCCAGAGTATTGTGTTCCTCTCATTAACTCTTACCACTGTTCACATATACTGCCTACGAAAGGCACAGAACATCAGGTAACCTATTTTCCAAATTTTATTTGTTCTTTCGTTGTTGTTGTTGTGATATCCTGCCTGATTTCAATGGTCTTAGTAAATACTGATCTTTTTAGGGAATGAAGGAGAACTCTAACAAACAGATCATCTTCTTATCCCAACCACAGGCAAGCCAGACTAAAATATGAAGTGGTTTATGGAGCACTAAATTGAAACTGTCTTGGTTAAAATACAATCAAATGACAGTGCACAGGCGTGCTTTATTTTAGTTCATTTCCAGTCTGTCAGGAAAAATTGGGGATATCAGTCCTTCTCTCTGTTTGATTATTCTATTATCGAAAGAATGGGGAGTGCCAGAAACATACATGTTGATTTAGTGTTGTGCTGATGAAACCATTCTGTTTGTGTGATGTGTCATTTTTCATTGCTTTCTTATCAAGGTGTTTCAGCTGCACCCAACCCAGGTCTTGTAATTGCTTCGGTTGCTTCTGGCAAAGTTATGTCAATGTCAATCGCTAAATAACTTTTGAGTGCTTCATGTTGGATTTGTTAGAAAAGAAAGACAGTGCAGGATGGACTTTTATATACTGATGGTGTGTCTCTCCAGATTGCAAAAGGTTTTCTACCCAAGAATGTGGCTGCTAGTAAATATATTAAGTGTAAAGTATTAAACATTAAACCCTGATACAGGGTTTAGGGGAGTGAAAAAATACATTTATATTAAAAAGAACTATAAAACCATGAGGGGATCGGATGACACATTCATAAAATATCAAGTAGAAATCTAAAGGCAAACCTTACTATCCATACTAGGTAATGCTCCTGATTTTCAGCAAAAGGTATGTCCCCAACTGAGACTCAGTGGACATGCAGTGCTCACCCAAAGGCAGAGATAATACCCATTTGGGTACTGTCCACAGCCATTCCCACATTTTGTTGAAATGAGGTGGCGGTGCAGTAGGGAAAGGCTGTGCATCAGTGGTAATTAGCAGTTACTGGAATGTGGAAGCTTGTTCCTCCTGCTGAGTAGACAGCTGCTGAAGCAGATTCAGGAAGACACCATGATTTTTCCTGATGCCCATTAGGTACAGGGAGTGAGAATTTCAGATTCTTGTATCAGCTCTACATTATTTTAATATCAGATATCAGACTGAACATGGAGTAAGTCTGAAAACTAAATGTGCTGTGTGTCAGACAAATCAATGCAATACGGTATTTCTCTCTTGAAATAGTCATATTAACTATTTAACTTACTACAACTACAGGGTCATATGTGTACATGTAAAATCTAAGAGAGAAACAGGCACAACTAGCTGTTTAGCTGTGTTACAAGTTTGGAACAAAAAGCTGACCATTGGTTCTCAAATCACATTTTTCAGTGACTCTACGTCAGAAAAGCAACTGGAACATATTTCTAAAAATAATACCACTTTTTTACCACTCTGAATTTTTCATATCTATGACATTCACAAACTGCTATAGCTTGGGTAAGACCATGCTCAGCTTAAAGTGATTATGTTTAGGAGCCAAGAAACTCTGACATGCCAGGAACTGGGATCTCAGGCCGTCATGAAGACATGCAGTAAAAGCAGATATGGGAAATCTGGGGGGGAAAAGCTAGAAAAAAATGGCAGGTTTTCAATATCTGCCTTTGCTTTGGAGATATGCTTTGGAAATACCTTAGGTTCTCTGAAGTCCGAATAGGGTCCACGCCAGAAAGAGAAACAGCTTTATTGACATGACCACCATTGGTGTGACCATCCAGCACCAATCAGTGACCTTTGCCTGTAACCATCCAGACTTTCTCTACATCCTGGTTTTGGCATACCTTAGGAATGAAAGTCACTCAGTCATTGTTTCAGAGAACCTGAGGACCATGACAAATGAATCACTAAGTTTCCATGCTGATTGCAAAGTAAAAATAATAAACAGATATTATCATAGGATTTCTAGGTGGCTTTGCACCTTTGCTTGAACAGGAGTGGGCTCGTACGTGATGGAACCTATAGGTCCTCTTGTATACTATTCATCCCTGTTTTCTTCACATCCACTGGGAGACATTGCATTTACAAAATAGGTCTTGTGTCCTTGTACTTACTGTGAACTTCGGAACTTATTAAAGCAATATGACTCACGAATACGTGCAAGTGACATCACAGCTAATACTCAAACAGGAATAGGAAATGGTTTCCATTACACAGACTGAACACATTCTAGTAGAAGCAATATTTCTTGGCTCTGTTGCATTCTCTGAGGCTGAAATCACTACAGACATTTAGTTTTGCAGAATCTGGTCTTTAACTCAAAAATAATGTTTCCTACACTCGCACACAGAGGGCACTACAATAGAGTCTACCTCCTACTGCTTGCCTGTCTTCTGAGGGAGGCAATTATGAATGTGTTGTACCTACTGTAACAGGCTCTATAGTCCGTGCTTTGATGGCAGGTGCAAGAGCTACCTCGTGGTACTGCCTGGGGAAGATTACTCCCTATTACACAGACTTTCAGTCAGGTAAAGAACAGTAGAGATACAGAAGATAAAATCTTCAACATATGGTACCTATGTGACAATGTGAGTGCTCCCAGGCCATCCAGGTGCCCTGTCAATATGACAGCATTGCCTTCTGTATCCGTACTTGGCGGCCCAGTTCTGATGCACAGAGCAGGACAAATGATCTGATTTCAATTTCCTGACCCCACCAGACACATACTTTTTTTGATTCCCCCAAATTAAGTTAAGCATCTTCCAGAATTCATTGGCTTTTCTGTAACCCCACCCACCCATCCAAGCTGTTGTGCTGTTGTTGTAAATTATTATTGCATATATAGTATACCATGCTGTAAAGGAAAATCAGTAGAGCCACCAAAGATAATAACAAAGATTTAAATGGTATTTCAGATCCTTGGGTAAGGATCCCTGTTTGTGCTTTTTTGAAACAAAAAGGAACCATTCCAACTTCTCCATATTGGAACAACATTAAAGATCCAGTTGCTGTACAAAATAGTGACATTTAGTATTTCGATGATTTATATTTGCCAAATTAACATGAAAAGGACCCAGAGTTTCTATTGCCAACTCATCGAAAAGTTAATTTAAACTTTAATCACAGGAAGACATTTTAAAATTCTTTTAAATCTTTTTTAAATTGTTCTGAATGATAACTTTGTTATTTCATTCCAGAGATGTGGTTTTAGAAAGGATATTATTCAGGTTTTAACTGAACAGAAAATAATATTTCAGGCTGCCTCCTTTGGCAGGATTTCACTTCTCTTTGTTCATTTAGCATTTCTTCTTAAGTCTTCAAAAGTCTGTCATTTCTGATCCATGAGATGAGTATAGAAACAAAACAAGCTATGTCTCAGTTGGATCAAAGCAATACAATATTTCTTTCTTGGTTTTCAAAGTTTTTGTTAAATAACTGTATTCTTGTAGTCCCAGAGTTTCATGATAACCCTACTTTTCAGATTTTAGAGCATTTAATGTTCCCATACGTTGATAATCTCTGTATGTTTCAGTGACTTCCAGACTATTTTTGTGTGCTCTATTTTCTTATGATTGCTTTTGATACTTTTATATTCACTTAAGTCCAGTTAATTGCATTGATTTTTTTAAGTCAATAATTTTAGAACACATTTTCAGTTCTTTGCCTGAATAAACTTTTTTTTCCCTAGTGATTTTTAAATGCTACCTTTACTTTGATGTGCAAAAATTTGTGCATGCTCCAAGGTGTTTATAAAGCTGTTGGAGACCAAGAGAAAATGGGAGATATAAGTATCTCTTTCTAATCTGTGTCTGCTTCTAAGCTAAAGAAGCTGTCAGGACAATTTAATTAAGCTTACATTTTGTTTCTGAGATACATTTCACTGTGCAGTATCAATAGTTTACACACAGGCAGTGAAAACAGTTCAACATTTCAAAAATGTTGGAAATACTGGGTTTTAGTGGCCTGTCTTTTACTTAATATGCACTGCTTAGCTGCTCAGAGTGGTTGGTGTGTATTTCTACAGCAGATGCCTGAATTCCTCTTTCCTTTTCATGGTTACTACACGGTTCCAGTTCATCATTATCCTGCTTCTGAGAGAAGTGTTTAGAAAGGTGTAAAATGCTGACTGCTGTGGACATTAATGTACCTTAAATAACCATAACTGAAAGAATGAAACTTTGTTAGAAATTAAAATATTAACCCTCATTTATAAGATGGATACATGTCAAATATTGTTGTAACTATAACACCATATTTTTAAGAGGGCTAGCTAAGTTTCAGATATTGTGTCTATCACTGTAGATTCCGTAGGAGAAGTTCTTGTAATTGTTGTAAAAAGCAAGACAATGATAGCTAAATATATATTTGTAATGCATATTCTTATGAAGTCTTGAGGAGGACTTTACACCATTTTAGTTCTGATTGGAGTCACGCGTTATAGCCTTCCTTCAAGCTCGGACAGGAGTGGTGTGTGATGAAAGGAGTCTGTTATGCTAGTTCTGTGGATTTATGCTGCTCTCACAAAGGCTGCACCTACACTGTCATTTTGAATCATTCAATTTTTCAGTCCAGAAACCTGTTCTTCCTGATTGTTCACACTTCATGCATGCAGAATCACTCCTGGAATCCCTTTTGGAGTGGACCAACTGTGTCTGTCTGCAGATAAGAGTCAGGAGGGGCTCTGTGCAGACTGGTCCAAGGATTGCTCCAACAGGCGGGAAGGTTGCCATGCCTTTCGGCACACAGCACATGCTTTCAGCTTCCTGCCATCAAATCAAAAACTTGACAGGCACCAAGGAAGCCATTTAGCTTGTCCATTTCATATAGAAAAATTAATTTTTAAAGAATTGTAAAAATACTATTACAATGTTTCATACCCTAAAATTAAAGTGACCTCTGTTAAGCCCTTGATGAGAGCTGGTGTCCCACGGTGAGAGAAATGCTATGTATGGTGTGCTGAATATGTTGAAAAGGCTTGTGAAATACCTATTACATCCAAATTATATATAGCCTGAAGATGCATCCAGACTAATTTAGAAAGAGCGGGATGAGCTTGAGTCATTCAGGACTCATTTAGTTAAGGGAAGCGTCACTGCCTGGAGCATATCACAAAGACCACATAACCCAAATGTGTACGTACATCTCTCTATATGTATATGCATATAGACAGAAAGGCAAAGTTTGGTTTTGAAAATCTAAAAATGTGGCCTCATTGCAGGCATGAGGAAGTGAATGGTTCTTTTCTTTCAGTAGGACTGAGGTGTCAGTTTGAGAGACATCTATAAAAGTCATAATAATGTAAATGTGAATTACTTTCTTAGAGAACTTTTAGATATTTTCCTTTTCACCTGTGATTTTGCTGTTAATAGTGTTCATTTGTTGATCAAAGGTAACAGTGGAAGTTACACCAGATTCATTAACTTAATTTATGATGACATACTAATTTTATCTATGTAAGCTAGACCAGAACCAGCCTCCAGACAGCCCCTAGAAAGAAAATAGTCTCTCTGGGAATGAGAACATTGGACTCATCATTGGATGCAGAATGGCAGCTTTTTGGCTCAAAATGCATGTAAAAATACACACTTTTTAACTACATAAAGCTAACATTAGAGCTCCAGTGAATCTTAGCAGACTATTAGTATTGGTCTTTAAAACACGGTGCTAAGCAGCAGCACTATATATCACTTCTGAATAACACAAAAGTGTTTTAACATTCAGTACTAACAATTAAAAACCATTGTATAGAAGAAAATTTTTGAAATTAGGAGGAAAACAATGAGGGGAAGGCTGCATAGACTTTCCTTAAAATGTGCCTAGGATAGTAGCTGCCTAGCTCTGATTGCTGAGACAATATTATTTTCAGGTATCACTCTTTTGCTTTATATCCTTATGTTACTGCATATGTAGTTATGCCTAGCTTAGTGCCCTGACTGAAATGACTTATTTATTGCCATTCTTTAAATTTCACTAGACAAAGCCTGAGCTCACAAAATAAACATCTTCCTGAGCTGACTAACCATAACACAGTATATTCTTTTTTCCTATTTTATATGTATGTAGGTCTTTTCTATGTCAAAAAATATTTCTTTTATAAAATTTTATATATAGACCTTGTATTTTTTTTCTGGGAACAGATTAGTAAATCTTAATTAAGCACCAGTCAAATAGTTGAAATGCTAATGGAGAATGAAATTATGAAAAAGATAAACATTATACTACAGAGTGCTATCAGCAGTGTCTGGAGAAAAACAAAACCAAACATTCTCTCATTTCTTGTTTGAAAACCTTTAATAGATTAAAGTGGTCGATAAAGAGAAACTTGACGGCATAATCCATTTTCACTTTGAAAGAGACTCCAATGAAGTCCTTCACAAGTGGCTGTTAGCAGTAGGGTGTCAAGGACAAGATTCAGAAGTAAGCTCAGTGATGTCTGACTAGTAATTTAGAAGAAAAATTTCCATATTTGAAGGTGATACAAAATTATTCCGGTTATTCAAGAAAAAAAAAGAAATGGGTGGAACCTCAAAGAAAGCTATACAGATTAAGAAAATGGGATCATGGTTTCAGATAAGTTCGCTCTTGAGAAATTCTAGGAAATCTATTTAAAGACTATATGTGAGGTGTTTAACCAGCTCAAACTTAATTGCGTAGATTCAGGAGAAAGAGGAGACCAAAAGACTTAATAACTTCTGTGAAGAAATCAGAGAGAATAATAGAATGGGCAAGAGCTGATAAAGCTACAAAAAAAAAAAAAAAAAGAAGAAGAAGAAGGTTCCTCACTTGAAACATAAAAATGAAAGGATTAAAACGCTGCAAAGGGAAGGGGAGAAGTAGTAAAGACAGGTAGAGTCCAGAAAGTTGATTGGACCCTGTGGACCAGGTACAATGACCTGTCCTATATTTTAGAAATTGCAAGCAACAAAATAGTACCATTTGGCACAAGAAAAAGTAAAGATTATATCAACCTATAAGCTATACAGGTACTTTTTTTTTCAAGTTCTCCCAAGGAAGTTGAACTTACAAGTGCAAAAAATGTGTGCAAATGCTTGCAGGAATCATCACACCAGAAGTGGTTGACCTAAATTTTTCTCTCTGTCTCTTTTGCTAGCCAGCCTGGGAACTGTAGCAATCTCTTGTGATGTTCATGACCAAACAAGTAGAAAGAACAGCAGACTTTTGTTGCATGCCACAGAGAAAAGTTCAGAATCTAGTAGGCAAAGATTTTTTTTCCATAAATGTCCAAGAACATGGTGCATACACGTATGTCAGCTTAAAAAGATGAACTTTATTTGCAGATAAATGCAAAGCGAAAGAGAAGTTACATTCATCAAATAACTTGGTCATTTTAAATGAGAAGAATGCTTGAACAGTAAATAACCTTCCTAGTGTGTATTCACCGAAATTGCACATGAAATGAAAATATTTTTATATGAGTGGGAAATTGATAAAATTTCCTGCTCCACAATTATGGCTTTTAAGTCTGTGTATTTACCATATTATTTTCCCCTTCTTCTGTTTCTTTCTTCCCATGTCCACAGAGAAAGAAAGGCTTGGGTACACCATCATTAAATGTGGAATGTGGCGATATTTTCCAGCCTTATTTTAATAACTCTCAAGAAAAAAAGTACCAAATGATGATTGTTGGTTCTTTGACTAATTCCTGGCTTTTTTTATCACTTAAAAGGAAATCCTAAAGTATGTGCTAGAGCACAAGTAGATGCATAAATATCTAAAATCATATTAAAAGGGTTTGCATGAATCTGTTTATCTGTTTATACTCATTGATTTTAAGTTTCCACAGGGACTTTAATAAGAATAATAAAGAAAGATAAATAGCAGAGTCCCCATCTTTGCTTTTTACCCCATACTTCGGTAGTGCCTGAGTTGGATGCTTTATTATTTCTGTTTTAGGAAGATGTTGCCAGTTTCTGTGTGATTGGTAAAGCACAAAAGACCTTATTTTTAAAAGTTTAAATAAGGCGTTAGGATAAAGTAAGTTTATTCTGTCTATGAAGACAAAGATGTTTATAGATATAAATATCTTCATCAGGTTGTGGTTCAAGTTATTTGTTCCCTTTTCTTTTACACATAAACATGAAAAGCGTTGTCATGATGCACTCATTTTTTCTGTTGTCTTCCTTCTGAATCAGGATGGACTATGAGAATGTACTCATGAAGAAATACCCTCTTCATGGTTTATTATTATTTGGAAGCACAGATTTACTTTTCTATAAAACACCTTGGACCCTGAAGGGAAGGCCTGGGATTCAGTTTGCCCTTGTAGCCCCGGGAGTGTACACTCACATCTTCGCTTGAAGTGGCATTTGCACCCTTTGCTGCTCTTTGGCACATACTATGCACAAATACAGAGCCAGCTACCAGGGCACCCTGCATCTACCTTGCAGCTGGGTCTCGTGGGGCCTCAGCCTGGATTTCCACCAGCAGGGAAAACACTTGAAGAAATCAGTTCTGTGTGCAAGCATGTGCTGCAAGGCTGTAGGCCAACTGTGGACACAAGGGAAATTTTTACCAGAAAGGAACCCTTCGTGTGCCTTCTTCATTACCCCTAAAAATGCAGTTCTGGGAGCAGACTCCAGCTATAAACTGTAGTGTAATGTGTGATAATAATCAACCAGTGGAGTTAGGAAGTTTAGTATATATAATGTGTATATATGTACTTTCTACGTGCATGTGTGTGCTGCTCAACACTGTGCTGGGAATTTTTCATGAATACTCTACTGATATGAAGGGATATACAAAAGAAATACATTTTACATGCAGAAATAGTGGTTTTTTTTTTAAAGATTACAGTGTTCTGGTATTGTCTCTCCAGCTAGACTGAAGTTTTATTTAGGAATGCTAATTTTGCATTGTTTCCTTGTGGTTTAGGAACTGTAAAACCAGATATGGACTAAGATGGGTTTTTTTTTCAGGAAAGTCTGAACGACCTTTGCGTTCTATTAATTTTAATGGAAGATGTGTTTAATTTTATGAGGGCTGGATTTGTTTAAAATAAGCCTTTATGAATAGAAGCAATGAAAATTGATGTGATATCTGAAGATTTACAAGTATTGTTCTCTAAATACATTTTGTAGAAATAACAGAAGACTTCATGTCTCATTGCTTTATATTCTGCAAATCTACCTAACGCACGTTCTCCGGGCCTTTGATTTGCTCTTCACTGTAAGGCACAAAGTGGAGAAAAAGTCAGAAGAAAGTGATAGAAAGATCACTACTAATATCAAAAAATTAGAGGTGTCAAAGGCCAGGTCCATATAAGCAACAAAAGTGTTTATGGAGAGAACATTTTTAGGAAAAAAAATCTAATATTTCTGTCTTGGGAAAAATATGATTCAGAATTGATAGTTACACTGTCATAAAATTACTTTTGTTACCATGAGCTTGTCTGAACCAAATTTGTGAGAGGTCTAACTCAAAATAACATGGCTTTTTGTTGTTAGATGTGGAACATTTATAGGTAAATGTTAATTAACAGAATAATTTCTCACAAAAACCCAGTAAAAAGTTCTTCAGTGTTTACCTCCTCTTTAGACATCAGAAAAGCTAGGTATAATCAGGGTGGTTCACCGAATGTGGCACAATGAGCTTTCATTATTGTTGTCTATTGTGTTTGTCTTCAAAGCCAGGCTACATTTATTTTTTAAAAAAAGACAGGTCATCTATGCTTAGGAAACCCTATTTAGTTTTAGTGTTTCCTTTAAATGTTCTGTGTGGTTCAGCATCTAACAATCTTTTTAATGTTAAAATATTTTCATTCCTACTATATTTTCCAGGCTTTAAACATGACACAGACTTGTTTGTGAATGACACTACCAGCATTGTCTCTCATCAACAATTAAAAAAACAAACATGTATTTTTCAAGAGTTTATTTGTTAGATAAATATTTATTTACTGGGTCCATCTACTGTATGCACAGTACAATACAATTAAAAATCCTTTTAGATTCAGTACGCAATTTTTTTTTTTTATGCTGTAGATAGATACTAGTGGGTTTGGTGAACTATTTTATTAAAATAGGGCAAGTTTAGGAAAAAAGGTTTCTTGTTATTATTAAAATTTATATTCAAAAATATTAATCTTATGCTCTTAATATTCTAATAGCTGAGGCTGAGGTATTTTTGTCTGTGAAAATGTATTCAGAAGCATGCAGCAGTTTGCTGCTAGGCTTAAGGTAAAAGAGTTTCTGAACATTCTGTAATGAGAATGTAATCCAGGAAAATTATTCATTCTTAAGCATAGGTTCTTTAATACAGTTTTGTAACCTCCTGAATATGGTGAGTGTACTTGAAAGGACAGAAATCATTATTTCCCAGAGATATAAATGTTTCTCTCACTGAGACTGGGAAAACTTTGAGTAATTGGGGATTAATGAAATAGATGGGAAAGTCATAAACTCTTCTTTTACACACAGCTTAACTTGCAGAATGGGTTTATTAACTACCTGGAATAACTTTGTGCAAAGGACACATTTTAAGAAGTTAGAAGTCCATATTAGCAGATGACCAATTAACATATGAGCTTGAAATGCAGTATTTATAAATATCCTGATTAAGAAAAATATTTCCACTGAAGAAAGCATATGCAAATGTGCTTAAAGTAAAGCTGACTCTGAAGTTCATTTAGAAGTAATCGAAGTGGAAGCACATCAGTAAATTCTTCTCTGTTTTAGGGAAACACATACACCTCTGCTTTACACTCAAATATACAATGAATTTCTTTCCCAAATAGGATATGTGAGCAGTCATATGTCTAAACCAAGGACTTCTGTCCATACACACACCATTTTGTATGGCATTATACATGTAAATTAACTAAATTTATTTTGCTACTGTTTTTAAGGACTGAAACCATGCACGAAACTGAACCAACTTTCCAAAAGGTGTAAAGCTCTCAGATGTGACTTTCAACAGGGTAGCACTAAACTCAGTTCCAAACCACGTTATGCCATCAGAGGCCATATCATGATTTAAGGAGCGTTTCTCTTTTCTTTGACGAAATTTGTTCCATTTCCCTTTCCAGTCCTGATACTTGCCAAATGCTTCATGTTCAATTAGGTAATCCTACAAAAAAGGAGTTACTACCTTACGAATTCTGGAAGGTCATTTGACTTTCATAAATTTTTATACCTGAAAATATTGCTCCCAAACGAGTAGCTGTCCTGAGAACCATGAAAATTTTTGATAGAGATGATGGAACAAGTAATCCTCAGTTAAATGAAAGAGAAGATTTTTTTCTTAGACCAGCTTTGAAGGTTACTAAATAAACAAATTTTTGAAGGGTGAAAGGTGTGCTTATCAAGATGGCATGCTCAGAATGTGACATTTTATGTAGCTGATATCATGTCCACGGCCTTTGACTGTGCACATCAGATGGCTTACCCCTTTGCTGCTGAGTCAATATGAAGTGGCATTTGGGAGGCTTCTAGATCCATTTCTACTTTGTCATTTCAACCTTGATTTGAATTTAACTATGCATTGTTTTGAAACTAGCAATCAAGACTTCAAGTGTGAGGACATAGTAAAAGGTGATTGTTAACATTTAATAGAGAGTATTTAATGTTTCTGAAGCGCCACTACAAAGTCTTCTAAAAATTGATCCACCCAGCATCGTATCAGCACTATAAAACTAATAACTAAAAACAAAATTTAAGGTATGATTGGAGAGAGTTGAGCAGATAATTTGGTTGGAGGCTCTGGGGATGGATGGATGACAGATAGAGAGAAGTGTATACACATGCATACACATGCAAGCCCATGAATTCTGCTAGGTGTCCATTTGTGTATTTCACTGTAGCAGTTTGTGCACAGCTCTCACATCCTCTCTCTGTGTCAGGATCTTTTGCAGAAATTAACTGCATGGAGGCTACAGAAGCATCAGTATTTCCTGTTGAAAAAAACCAAGTTTTTAAGCTGCTCTTGTCTTGATAATTTGCACTTTATAATTTTTATTGGGATTTACATGCAAAGGGGACTGTAAGCCTGCTGTGCACAGGTCCATGATGGTAATAGAAAAGAGTACTGCTAAGAAAGTAGGTCAGCAATGCTTAAAGCTGAAAATAAAAATAATCCTTTTTTTTTTATTTCTTCACATACTTTGGATTTTGTCTTGATTCTTCATATTTGAAAATGTGCAATCAGTTGTGTTCCACCTGCAAGAGTCTCATTACTATGTGAACCAGAAAAATCAAAAGAAACCAAAACCAAATCAAAATTTTTTTAAAAAGGTGTTCTATCTACTAGGATTTCCATTTAACCAAAAAGGGGCAGCAGTCTATAGTCTCATATCTGTTTCCAAATTTTTCAGGATATAGAGCAGGAAAAACATTGATCTCAGACACTTATTTAAGTAACATCTTCAAACAATAAAGACTGAGGATAGGACAGCCACAGTACGTATAAAAAATAATAAGGTCTGATCCAAACCATTGTCTGCATTTCAAAACATTACAGATGCTAGTGATGGTGCATATGCGGACCTTGTGTCATTTTCAAGTAAATGGCTTAGTTGCATCCATCTTTATTATGTATTCCACATGTGAAGCTCTCATAGAAGAGATAAATTGATTTGGAGAGTCTGATTAATGTTGTGAGTTGATTTATTGGCTTTGCATATGTTTTCCTAAATAGCTCTGCCTTTTTATTTCACTCTTTGTCTTTAGGCATCCCATATCTACTTCTTTCTTAGAGAAGTTCTAACTTTTGCTGCTTCTCTTTTTCACTGAGCCATCAGATTTAGCCAGGTATCTACTTTAGACCTAGTCCCTGGCTATGTCTGTACTGCTTAATAAAGCATGGCCACAGGTGGGTTTGAGAACTGGAGTGCTTCTTATCCTTACCACACATTCCTGGCATGGTTTTGGCCCATGCCACCTAGTCCTTTCTTCGCAAGACAATGCCCAAGAGTTAGTTGTTTGTGGAGGACATCTGAGGGGCCATTCCCAATACAGGATGTGAAAAGAACTGCACCAGGCCTGGGTCTCTGTAGCCTACACAGTTCCTGAGCCCCACAGCAATGCCAGTAATGTCCCATCTGCCCTCATGCTGCCTTCTGGCACTTGTGAAAGAAATCTTCGGTTTCGTGCTATAAAAATGTCACTCTAGCGGGTTGCACCTTAGTGCTATATCATACAGCTTGTAATGAAAAAAACACACCCTACAAATAGCAGTAATGTGTAAGGACTGGCAAGATAACAAGGGGATTCAGAGGAGACCACTAGCTAGGGCCATGCAGTGTGCCAACCTATGGCACTTGGCCAGAAGGCCAGAGGAATCTCTGTGACCTTCCTTTATTCAGCAGTGCAGGTATTGTCTCTCTACACTCAGTGGGGAAAAACAGATACTCCTTAAGTGGAATTGGTCTCATTCTGCTGCAAAAGTCTAATTTGGATTAGCCGAATGCTGCTGTAGGAGAGGCTATTAGTTAGGTTTAGGTGAGATCAATCCCACCCCAGGTGCTCCGGTTCTGTTGCTATACACTCTTTTGGTTTTTTTTTTCGGTGGGAGGTGGGATTTCTAGGGGCTTTTACACATAGTCTTTTACAATGGCTAGGTGGATTTCCCCCGTTGGGAGAATTGTGGTGGTTCAGGAATGTTCCTTCAGAAAGTACATTATATACTGAGAGTCTGCTGGTAACTGCTGTATTTCTGTGTTTGTGCGGCAGAATAGAGTTTGCCCTTGCTTGAGAAAGGGAAATTCAAAAAACAAATTCCAAATTGCACTGTCACAGGTGTTGAATCTTATCTTATTGGAACAAATGTACAGATAAACCCCTACAGTGTGATCTCAGGTTCAATAAACAGCTTAGTTATTAGGGTTAAACAGTGCTCCTGAGAGATATGCTAATGTCCACCTTATTTTTAACAAACATAGTTTGAAAGGTTTTGCAGTCTGAAGGGACACTGGGTTGGAATGGCTCATATAGGGATGATTAACGATTGGATCTAGCACTGGAAAGTAAAAGCATCTTTTGAGAAATTATTTTCAAAAAAGGTTTATGTAGCAAATACCCTTCAAGTAAATTGTTAAAAATTGACTGCATTTTACTCAGTAATTAAAATACCTTCTATTTTTTTCTTAGTCCAAATAAATAGTGAAAAATGTACAGCTTCATTAGAAGTGATTCTTTGCAAGGACTCCATTTCCGACCAAAGAAAAGAGTAGTTTTTCCTCTAGTATTGAAATTGTATTACAGTTAAATACTGGTATAAGTTCAAGGTATGAATTGAATTAACAGTTAATGTAGTTTAAATAATGCATTGATTTAAAATTGAATAGATTTAAATACTGAATCTGTTGTAAAAAGTAAAGGGTTTCCTAATACTTTTGCTATGTCAGTGGTGTTATATAAACCCAGAGTAAAGCTATTGCAGCAGGTAAAAGGCAGGTATTTGAAAGCTTTTAGCGTAATGTTGTGGTGTAACTTATTGTAGAAAACATAGCTACACTCTGACAAATATTCATAACTTCAATTCTAAAATAGCATTCTTTTGAGTTGTAAATCTTTCTTTAAAATATTCTTGGCTAAAGGGAATTATATGGCAAATTTTTAATGTCTAGTGAAGCAAGCCATTCTTCTGGCCTGGACAAATGACAGTATAAATCACTGAAGAGCAACCAAATCTTCAGTTGTGTAAAGACTGGATATAGTTTGAAAAGAAGTTTGCAAAAACAGCATGAGGGGCTTCAGCAATCGTCTTGTCTTACTGTTTTTCTAGAACAAATTGGTCTTTTGCATAAAAAAAAGAGGTGGTTTTGTAATTGTCAGAGCTGCGGAATAATTCCAGACTCTGGTCATCAAGGTGAACTCTCTTTGTGCCATGCACCTGTTGCCAGAAGGCAGCAGAGCATTTGCACAAGTTTCAGCAGGGGCATATGTTGAAGACAGTGTTGCTGAGCTGTAAGTTAGGCATCATGCAACTGGAGATTCCCTAAGTTAGGCATCATGCAACTGGAGATTCCCTCCTACTGGAAAGATGGATGGGGTGAAAAATATCAGGTTTGGTTCTCAGATCATGTGGGAACACATGTAACCAGGTAATAAGCTGCATTTTCATTTGCAAACTGCAATTTTTGTGCATAATGAGAAACCCCAATGTCTAGAAAGCAAGAGAAAGTTCATTTTAAGGTTCAAAACTTTATTTAAGATTTGTGTCCCCAGAAACTCTTAAAATCTCCGTGCTTAGACCTGGGAAACAGTGAAACTGGTTCTCACTTGATGTAGATCAAAGTAACGATACTCAAGTCAATAAAGACAGAAACATAAACATGAGATTATGCTGTCTTATTTCAATTCGTGATCAGCCTTAGGTATTCACTCTTGCAAAGTGTATTTTGACCTAAATGATCAGGCTTTTAAGCAGAGACATTGATTAATTTATTCTGATGATTGTATCATCGGATCGAGGATGCAAGTGAATGAATGGTAGCAGCCCTTTTTTCAAATCTGTAAGTGATGTTAGCATCACTCTTAGGGGAGCAAGCATCCACCACATGCTATGCTTCGGAACTCACATGGCAATACAGCCATAAATACTAAAAATCAGAGTTATTTAAGGCTGTAAGTCCACACAAAAAGACAAAACCACAAAAGAAAAATTGGTCAGATAACTTCAGTATCCTGGTGTTCTGTCTTTTTACATGTATGTTCTCTTATCATGTGTATTGGTATTGTATAAGGATGGATATTTCATACAGTTCAACGTATTTAGGTTAGTTCTATAGGTAGTCTCATCATCTCATTCATTCTGTGGAGGTGTGACACTGCAGTTGTGGAAATAAGAAAAGATTTGCTAGTAGGAGAGTTTTACTATTCTGATTGTCAGTGTGAAATTTATAGCACGTATTTGTTTCCAAAGCACTTGAATACTTTATGAAAGTAACTAAGTAAATTAAAAGATATATTGAAGCAGCTTCTCTATAACTGAAGTTTAACACAAGTAATCAACACAAAGTAAGTAAAATGAGAATAATCCCAGCACAGATTTATACTTTGCTTATCAGAAGTTTCTTCATAAATCCATCAAGCTAATTTCTTTCTCCTCCCAATGGAATAAGAACAGTAGATACATCTTTCATTTGCAAACAGTCATCATCTCAGAGCAGAGCTTTTATTCTTTCTTTTTGCAACAGTCAAAAAAAGACAAAGCTTTGGGTGTAAGGATGTGTATTTATGCATGTATGTGTAAGAAGAGGGACTGTCTGTGTGAATACAGCTTCTTTTTTAACATCAGAGTCACTGTGAATAGACGGAAAACACGTTAAACAGCAAATGCATTAGATAGAATAGGTAGTGTTATATAATTGATGTAGAAGGGAAAAAGAAACTATGAATCCTTCCCTTAAATTTAAAAAAAGCCAGAATTCTTTTGTAAAATGCCATCATCATACAAAAATGTAAAGAATGCAAACTTCCTGCAACCAGCTGGAAAATCTTGGATGCTTTCATAATGAACTCAACTGCTTTAATTAGGATTTTTCACAGGAAAATTAGTAAATATTATTCTTTACCAATGTATATAGATTTCCAGTTAATGACCACTGGAAGATACAGGAATCCTCAAGAACTGAGTTTCCATTAAGCAGAACATTGAAGAAACTGGGGAAGGGAGGAATAAAAATATCTTTTTTGCTAAAATCTGAATAATTCCCTTTTCTTGCCCTGGAGACTCAGGAATTCAAAATGTTCATTACTATAATCTGATGCTTTATTTAATGAATGTGATTTTTTTTAAATTAAAACAATATATACATATAACCCTGATGTACCAAGGTAAATGAAGATGAAAAGAGCTGCATACATGTTGGTTCTGATCACAGCTTGTGTACTGGTTGTGTTTGCAAACTCTAAATTTGTCTAATTATTGTTGATAACTATCAGTTATTTTCTCTAGGGGGGTATGTGATAATCCCTAGATCCTCTGGCATTTCACTTCAGATCCTGACTAATCCTTGAGAAAGCCTTCTTAGCTGCCCAGATTATCCTTATGCTTTTCTCTGACAGTTTTAGAGGAAGTTTGACTACAGACTTTGTCAAAGATTTTGAAATTATTTAATTACATTTGCCCAGACCATTTGGTGCTCTGAAGTCAGGAACTGAGGTTTTAAACTTCATTTCATAGATGAAATGAGGAAGATATGAGAGATCTGTTTTATTCTTGAGTAAATGACTGTGCTGGAGACATGACCTACCACTTTTTTATTCATGATGGATTTGCTTTAGTGACGAAGGCTTCCTGTCTAGATAATTTGTGTGGCTGGAGTATGGTGGAGAGATAATTACAGAACAATCAGATGATGTCAGGTCATCATCTACCAAGAACGGGATAGATTCTTCTCATCAATGAAGATGACATTCTTCATTCATTTGTGAAATCTTTTTACCAATGAGCTCTCTAAGAGTTTTCCTAAACTGTGGATCAAGCTGACTAGTTGTGGACATGTGCTTTAAAAGAAAGGTAATGATTCTACAGCTAACTTTTTTCCCTTCATCTTTCAGTGGCATATTACTCACAATAGGCATATGTTCTTTCCCTGATAACATGATCTTTTCCTGGGAGCTTTTGTTAATTTAATTCAGTCCCATAGGAAAGGGGGGGATAGGGGTGTGGAGAAAGGCTTTAAACTAAAAGTACAGTTTCTTCTTCCCTGAAGAAGTACATGACTCCTTAATCTCATAAATTATTTATTTATGGTGCTTAGCTGTGTGCTGGAACAAACCATCCATTTTATTGATGCACCTTTTAAGAATGCTTAAGAACAGCTACAAAATATTTGCAGAAGGAATACCCAAGTTTCAGAACAATATCTTAATATCGTAAGCCTTGGGATGCTGAAAAGGACACGTGAGCAGGAAGAGCAGTTAGCTTCTTCAGGGCAGGAGCCGTATTTCCTCCAGGTTTATTCTATCAAAGGAGAACACTCATGCAGGCAAAGCTTAGAAGAAACACTTGTAGAAGAGATTAATGAAATAAATCAGTCAATAGCACTAATTGGAATTTAAAAGAATGAACAGATGGTCTTTATGTGACTGGAAGTATCAGGATAAAAATCAGCACATGTGTTTGCTAAGACAGCTCTGCTCCAAGAAAACACACCTGTTTACTTTTCTGATAACAAAAATGTTGTTAATACAATTTTTATTTACAGTTATCTTTGCAGTTAAATTACTCTGCAGTGTTTTAGTCCCTTTTGTAATCAGACAGATAATCAGCTTTAAACTACTTAATATTATTCATATAAGTGTTTTTCCCCATGGGTCCAATAACATTAATCATAACATCAAAATAGCAAGGTGATCTTCCCAGCTTCCTTAATGCTATTTACACCATATGCCAAACACTGTCTGACTAGAAATAGAACAAATTTTGGTATCTTCACAACTGGAAAACAGAGTTTCTTCCAAGCAATAGCAAATGAAATTCCAGTTTTCAATGGAATGTGTTGATAATAGATCTCCGTATTGCTTATCTTCCTAATAGTGATGGAATTGAAATGTAGCTATAACAAACTTATTCTACACTGCATAATAAAAAGGAATGGGCATTAAATATTTTTCCTTAACTTAGCCAAGACACAAGTGGTGCTCTTACAAAAGGGTTCGCCCTGTGTCACCCTCTGACTGCCCCTTCCTAAAAAGTGTCCATCGTGGCAAGACTTCAAACCAATTCTTGGAGTTTAGTGGGAAACAAGACCCAATTCTGAGGATTCCCAAGCTCATTTTGAGTTTCAGAAACCCAAGAAGTGTGGCTGCAGCATGGCTTTATTTGCAATCTCAGAAAACATTGCCTTGTGTGTTCAGATGGCCTTGTGTGCTCATTGAATAAGTCTACTAAAGTGAAAACAAACTTGTCTGTGCAACAAATATCTAAGTATTTAACTGCTAAGTTTGGAACACAATTGTAAAGAGGAAAATAAAATAACATGAATCTCTGTGTGTCCTCGCCAATCTCACTGAAGATCTTCCTTTGTTGCTTTCACATTTCTGATAACTTTGAGGGTATTGGCACCTACAGAGTTTTCTGAAACTGCATTTTCTAACTGAAATTGTTCAGGATATAAATCTCCTCTACTGTCTTGCTCATGCCTTTTAAGAAATTTCTTCTAGTTCATTTTTATTCTATAATTAAATCAGAATTTAACATTACTGGACCAGACCTCTTAAATAAGTATAATTCAAAGTTTTTCCCAACTCTGGTTTCTTTTGGCATTGGTCTTCAAAAGGGAAAATGCACATGCATCATTCCCCTCTGACTAGGGAACTTCCTTGAATGTACCTTTATTCATATTTCTTAGTTAGCCTTTGCATGCTAAGCTTTGTTCATACCACTCAATACATTTTCAAATGTAATGAACAGCAAATAATAGTAAATCATGAGTAATAATAATAAAAAAGAATAAATAAATAGTGTACTTTCATGAAAGTTGCCTGTACATACTTCATAATAAAATAAAGTTCTAGTCATTAATTACTAGAATAAGATGAAGATGATATCTGCTAGCCATAGAATTAACCAATTTGGCATGAGAGCATGCTTTCCCTTTCCCTGCTTTCTTCCATGCCTTTTATCAGTTTTAGAGCTCCTGATATCATGAGAAACACATATTGTATCCTTTAGTCCAGCTCACATAAATTCAGGGGCACTGTATCTACTTACCAGATGGATATACATGATAGCATGCTTTCTTAAGATAGCTAGCTCTGCAACTCTACTCTTAGCCTCAATAGTGATGAAGAGTCATTAACCATTTGTAAGCTTTCTTTTATATGTCAGAATTTTTTAAAAAATACACTTAATTAATCACAATACTTTTTAAAGAAAAAGATGGTGATGTACAGCTTCAGCTTTTAAATCTGTACCATAGTGATTGCTGCAGAGAAACAAATTGCAGAAAAACAAGTTCTACATTGATAAAGGTTCTCTGAATTAGGACCAATCAGAAACCTAATTCAGACCAAAACCAGAAATGTTGTTCTTTGATCCAAAACTCAATAGGTAGCTCAAGTGATAGGGCTTTTTCTTACATTTTACATTTAAAATTATACCCTTTGCAAGCACAGTCGCTGGCAATGATGGAAGGGAATGGCACTGAAGGAAAACAATACCTGGTGAACCATAAGTAGCCTATGAAATAAAAGGAATCATAGAATCAGTTAGGTTGGAAAATGTCTTTAAGATCACTGAATCTAACCGTAAACCTAACACTGCCAAGTCCACCAAAATCTTGTGTAACGTTACTAGGCCTGACTTCTACTGAAAGATCTTAAAGAGTCTCTGGGTTTCTAAGGTATTTTTATACTTGGCTTATCAATATTATATTGAAACTCAGTAATTCAATTGATAAAACTCAATAAATAGTGATATTAAAACCTTTTTATGCAGACTAGCTTTTACTACAAAGAATGTGCCCATGCACCTATAGTCATTTTATCATATTTATGATTGCATATGAAAATCAAAGATAATGGTTATATGCAAAAATAGTAGGGAAATGGCATTTAATATGTTTTTAATGGCAATTTAACACAGAGAAATGAAAGAACAAAACTGTCTACAGGATGCCCTGTAGATTGGGGTTTTGAGAATCTGCAATCCTCACAGCTAGGATGGATTCATTGTCCAAGTCTGAGCTCTTATATGCATTACAGCGAATGGAAGAAACTTGAATCCTAATACAAATAGTTTTTTCTAAATGGGGTATATTTTTTAAAAATTATGAAAACACAGTACTTTCCAGCTGCTAGAAATTCTTCAGTAAGAAAACAGTTAAAGCTAATTTATAATTAGTTCAGTAGCAGTTAACACAGCAAAACTTCATGGTTCCTTGAATAGTTGGTCCCATTTCAGGTAAACAGTTCAGAAATCAGGTCAGAAGCAAATCAAAAATACATGTCATGCCCTCAAGCCAAGAAACATGTTCACTATATCATTTACAAAACCTCATTAAGTTACTTGGAAACCATGGGTAGCAAGTTAGAGCAAAAAAAGGTTGAATAGAACAAAAGTAATTAGAAGATAATTTAGCCCCACATATGCCCCACAGAGCTTAGCAGTTGGAGATCAGCCCACACTGTGAGTGAGTTTCATTTAAGCTTCCTTGTCTTGCTTTGGAAATTAGAGAGTGACAAAAATACACCTTGTTAATAGACATCAGACTACATTTCACCCCACAGAAAATTTTCCTTATTATATGCTAAATCTTATTATCCATATGGTTGTCATTTAGGCCACAGCTACCCCATTTATCTTTTATTGTTCTTTAATTTTATCTATAAATAACAGAATTTCAGAAAACTTAATTCTTGTCATCTATCACTATATGTAACGAGCATAAAATTAACTAAAGAAAACTGTAGCTTTGCACAGATGGCCAAGTGCTGTCTGATAATGGTTCACATGATGTCTTTCATCACCACCTGGATATATATTGCTGCTTAAGCAAAATATACATACATATACTCCTTCTCATTGAAATGCTCTCATCTGCCTAGCGTGAAACCTGATTCTAATATCCAGATTAGCTTCTTTTTATTCTCTACCATAGCCCCAGTTCCACAAGGCACTTAAGCCAGGGATAAAATTAAGAATGTGATCATCATTTGACTCTATGGGATTACATATAGACTGGAGGCAAAATATATTCCAAATTAGAATCTTTTCTTTGAAAGGGTTTGGATCTTAATGTTAAAAATGCCCTAAGTGTTTTGCTGAATCAGAACTGCAAGGGAGAAGTTCAGAGGGTGAAGAAGTGATTACCTCTATCTTCCAAATTTGATACTGTACCATTCTCTTCTACACAGCAATCATTGTGATGGCTTGCAGGAATTCTTGACAGATAGATAACCCATTCAATCAATTAAGTAGTTATCACCTCATCACTCTTTGTTTCACTTATGGCTCATTTTAGAAAAGAAGTTTGTATTTTCAGTCTCTTTAAATGCTTTTAGAAGTGCTCAAAAGATGTTCTTTAGCAATTTCCCATGAGAGTAATTTGTACTTTATATATTATTTCCATGGTAACTTCAGAGAACAGGAACAGGGTTGTATGCTATGTTACATCCATCTTAATTTAGTTTAGGACATGTTGGGTTTTTTTTCCCAGGGTCAGTTTTCATTTAACAAAATATTAAACAGCCTGTAAAATGAAGATTGAAAAGGCAAATGTCCTTTAATATAATACTGTACTGAAGTCTTTTTTCACAGTACATTAGCTTTCATCTTTGAATAAAATACCGGGCATCTTTTTATTATTATTATTTTTAGCAAAGCAGCAACTGAAATCTGTTGTAAGTTTTCTGTGACAACAATGTGGAATTTATCCTGAATCACTTGGAAAATTGCTCCCTGACCTTTTCGCTGTGCTATTCCTAGTTAATGAAAGTACTAGTCATGGACAGAGGCAACTTTTTTCAAGTGAATCCAAGCAGCTGATTGTTTTGCTATATCCTCAGGAGACATCCTCAGGTGCTTCTGTCTTTGCTTCTTTTTAAATTACAGTGTTGAAACACTTTTCTTCGTTCCTGCCTGGCTCCCCAGCCCACACATTCTGTCAATATAATTAACAATTTTTGTGCTCCGTATCCTCTTTAAACAAACAAAATGTGCTTTGATTGACCGCAATGCTTTATAATCTGGTTCCCAATTCTGTAAATAATTACTTACAAATATATATATAAATATATATATCACTAAATGGGACTCCCTATTCAATTGGTGGTGTTACTTAGTATTGTTGCATAGATAATGTAATTCTCTCCAAAGTCAGACTTTTTATTAGGTGTCTTCATATTTATATCCTTTGGCCAAATATGTATTCATTTCTAAGTAGATTACATAAGAAGAATTGAGATAATGAAGGAGCTGTAGTAAATGAAGGTACGAGAAATGAAAACAGCAGGTACAATTGTTGGGCATAGTGGCATGCTAGCAAGAGACATTTATTAAAAGAATAGGTTTCATCTCTCTGTTTGAATGTGTGTCCTCCTAAACATTAAGAAATACTATCTAAGACACTGTACAACTTCATCATGAAGCTGTCAGGGTGCAAAAGCAGGCTTTGCAGATCCTGAAATATACTGGATGGAAGGCATTTTTACAAAATATAAATAGAAAATTTACTTCAGGGAACCGTTGTGCTGTGTGGAGACAGAATTACATTATAGTCATCTCCATTAAGATGTCAGCAGTCACCGATTGATTCTGTGAAGTCATTTCCTGTTTGCAGCGGGGGGGAGTAGCGATCAGCTGTAGGATGGAAAGAATTGTATTTAATTATACATAATGTTAACTTATCAGCAGTTTAATGACAATCACTGTATCTCAAGTACAACTTTAGAATATTTGCATGTTTACTTCACAGTGGGGCCATTTTTTCACTGGAAAGCCTTGGGCTTTTTAATATAAAATAACTCTTCATTTTGAAATTCTAAGTGGTTTAGACTAGAAATTTTTAAGAACGGTAAACAGGTGACAACTGAAACAAAGTTTCAATAAAACTTTTCAAAAATGAATGTTTTTATTAGACTCCTCTTATTTTTCTATTTTCTGTAGCAAGACTGACTTGAATTTCCTGATTTGTTAATTCTTTTTTTCCATCTTTGAAATATTCCTATATGTTTCTTACTTACTTCTAGTTTAGAATGCATTGATTTGGGCATGTGGTTTTAATTTCAAGTCCATGAAAGAAATTATGTGCATTAAGTTTTGGCTGAAGCAGAGACATGTGGAGACAGGATTCTGTAGGAAGTGGTTTTTGTAGCAAGTGACACCTTCATCTGTAAAGATGGTTCTGGCTTTCCTCAACTCCCTTCTCCTACTCCTTACAGCCTCTTCTCACTTCTTACAGTTGCTCCCACTGTTTGCTCAACTTGATGCTTAGAAGGGGGCAATGGAAAGGTTTGAGCATATTTTTGCTCATTACATGCCCTTTATTGTGTTTCCTTCTCATACTGTATTTGGGATTAAAAAAAGGATAGAAAACTGCAGCTGACATCCAGGCTCACTTTCCTATGGAAAAATCATCCCTCATGAGTAGTTTTGAGAGAGGGCATTGAAAACAGGGTCATTCCATCTCTATAACTGTGATTTCAAAAAAGGAGAGGAGAGAATCGAGATAGTTGGTTATCAGTGGAGGCACCACATTTGTATATTGTGCAGATACTGTAAATCCCACAGGACCCACAAGGTTTGGATGTTGTGCTAAAACAAAAATATTAGTGGCAAACACAGTAGCAGAATCTCAAGGATTTTTATATATTTTTTCTGAGTCCTTGTGAATAATTTTGATGCCTATCCAGAAATAATGTCTTCATTAATTAAAAGAAAACCTCAACATAAGACTGACATTAACACAAAGGTAGTATTTTGTCCTTTTAAGTATAGTTTGATTTAGATATTTCTTTGAAATTCATGTTTTGTTGTTCAAGTGCAGGCAGACCAAGATCTAAGTTAACTTCCCTCAGTTTTGTGAAACACATTTTTTGAGTTTTTTATGAAATCATTGTTAGATAATAATTATAAAATGTTAACCAAGGTGGCATTACAGCAAAACGTAGGGTCGCATTTTGTTTGAAGTAAATGCAAGCTGACTACAGACATCTCCCAAAGATCACCTCTTTGAAATCATTTAATTTGAAATAAGCTTTGCCTTTCAAAATGACTGCCTCACTCTTTTCTATCAAAAAGCTCTTATGTCAGGGGAGAGGTCTAATCTCTTTTATCATAGAATCATTTAGGTTGGAAAAGACCCTTAAGATCATCGAGTCCAATAATCTAGCACTTAGGATGTCTGCCAAACAGTAGCAGACCTGGGTTCTCTTACCTGCTTATTCTATGGGAATTTAATTTCATATTTCCCAGGTCTGGGGTAAAATCTTCGTGAAGCTGGGTCTTTGTATTGCCAGAAATGTACGGCACATGGGGCCATGAAGTGAAGTCTCAGGAAGCCTGACTTGGTAGCACTGTATGCAGGTACCAAGATTTCCTTTCAGTCTGTGAACCCCCACAGAAACAAATAAAGGATGCCTGCAGTGTGGATTATAACATAGCATGGCATTTCTGCATAGGACCCTTTCATTCTCATAGCTTATCCTTTTTGGTGCATGGGTTCTGTGAAAAAATGGTGTGCTCACACATTTAATGATTATTGTAACATGTAAAGAGACAAACCTTAACCATCATGTTACTGCACATTTGAGAACATTAGACAGGGGAGATCTCTGACGTCAACCTGACATACCCACAACAACCCTGAACTGCAGCTGGAGAAATGTCCTCAGGGACTCTGCATTGTACCATGCCATTATAGATAAAATCTTCTGAGAATTTAGGAGTCAAAAATCTAAGCATCTGCTGAATGTATGAGAAATGTAATTTTTCAAAACCCTGTAATTTTGATTGAATGTGGGCAGATGTGTGTTAGGAGTGACAGAAGTTACTCACTGGCAGAGAGGCTATGCAGATGACACTTCGTATTCTGCTTGCGCTAGGTTGGAAGTGGGGTCAGTGTCTCAAGTTTCAACTTTTCTTCTAACTTTTAAAATTATTTCTGCTCTTGAACATTTTGTGTTCAAAATCAGCTTTTGGGACCATTCTTACCTGCAGTGCAGTGACTGTCTGCCAACTCACATTAAGGTGTATTTACTATCATTTGCAAAAGTAAAACTAGGCCATTAATCCTCCCTTATAGTGTGACCTCCTTGTATATTGGATGGTGCTGCTGCTGTTGCCAGTATCAGTGCTTTCCTCCTGGAAGTGACAAAATGCCTTGAAGATGCTAATGAAGTAGGAGTCCCAACACCCTTGCAAGATAATTAGATAACTTTTTTCTGCGTTATAGGTGGAAAAAATTCAGGTGCACTGAGGACTGATGATTTTCTCCAAAGGGCATAATGTTTTGAGATGTAATGATTTATAGGGCCAGATTTCAACAAAGGCTTCTATATAGCACTGTTCACTCCTTATAAAAAGATATTACAGTGGCATATTTTCAGTGTGAGAATGTTTGCTTTCTGCTTTTCCAACCATCCCCTGCAAATGTAAATGTATTTCAAGATGGGGTTTTGAATTGTCAAAAAATTAAACCTACTTCCATAATTCCTCTTGGGTCTAACTTAAACAAAATTAAATAAATCTAGGTACCATTTCCATCTGTGGAGATTTTCAAAACCATATTGGATAAAGCCCGGAGCCCAGAACCTCATCTGACCTCATATCTGACCCTGCTTCGAGCAGGAGATTGGACTAGAGGTTCCTGAATTTTCCTATATACCAATGTTTTTGTGCTGTTTACTGCTAGAAACTGCATGCCCATGACAATTACATGCATGTATCATTAGCATATTATTGTGTGTAGGAACTGAATATTGAAAATAAGATTAACAGAGAATGCATTCCGTTTATTGTAATGTAATACCATAACACTAGAACTTACCATTAAAGGAATGATGGCATCTTGTAGAACCTCTCCTGCATTAAATAAGCAAATGACTTAATTATAACTCAAATGCTTCCTAATAGAAACAGGTAATAGTCATGGAACCTGAAACTAGAGGATGCAAAATGTAAATGGCTCAGAAACTATTCTGGGTACCGGTAGTGCATATTTTCAAGTTGATTTAAAAGATATTAAAAACCTGACATCAAATTATGATTTATCTCTTGCTTCCATAATAATTGTAAATATGTTATGTCTGTGAAGTTACAAGAAGCTATGCACAACATTTATACAGTGAGTGTAAATGAGTTTACATTGAGTATAAATTTATCATTAGCTTGCATCATCCAAACCATAGAAACCTAGGGACTGCAGCCTAAATACCATATCTTTTCTGCTGATTAATGCATTAATTGGCACACAGTGTATGTAAACTTGTTTATTTAATAAAGTTCATGATGGTCTCTGTGGGTGAATACACACATTTAAATATTACAAAGCATGCCTGACACTTTTTCTTCCTTTAATTCCTGCAACTCTTTTATATTAATTCTTGATTATTTTCTAGACTCTTCAAGCTTAAGACAGAGGTAATCCATAATTAGGGAAACCTAGAGAACCCCTGAAATCAGGGTTGTGCGCTCTGTCTGAGCCTGACTTGCACTGTGTCAACAGGGAACTGAGAAGAAACTATCGTGATGCTCCGTGGAGCTTTGGCACATGAGAACACTGCCCTTTGTATCTGAAAGATTATTTCACCTCCTGCCTGTGTAGGCAAGCTATCTTAAAAGTCGACTGTCTGAGGGTGAATAACTAGATCCAGGCTCTTCTGCAAGGTCTTTTCACAGACAGGAAGACAAAGAAAAAGACCTAATGCCCCCATTTGAATGTGCAGTTCACAGTGCAAAAACTGCAGCCTGTCAATCTAGTGAGAAAATTCTGCCAGTGAAGGTTGCTACAGAATCAGTACAAAAAGACTGCCAGAAAAGTAACTTACTCCAGAAAATAAGAATAAAGGAAAAGTTAAACAAAAATGTTGTAGCACTACAAGCATTTGTTGCCAGCTGCTGTAGCGCATTACTTGTAAAACTTGATCCAGAGGTCAAACCCATTTAGTGGTGACTGCCTATAGGTAGTGTCAGGATCTCTTCTTCAGTAAATGACTGTAAAGCACAGCATCGAAGAAGGTATTAAGGGAAAAATTAGTCTGACTTTAATATGTCTGAACTTTATCATCTGTCCTCAGTTGTCCAAGTAAAACCAAAGACCGTGATCCGATTTTGTTTCCACCAAAGACAATATATTTAGAAGAGGTAAAAGAGAATAGCAGAATGCAAAGCAATTGCCTCCTCTGATTTTACTTAAATATTTATAACTTGCATTCACTTTGTGTTTTCCACTCATGTTGAAAGCATACAACTTAATACTTATGTGGAAAGCATACATCTTAATATTTGTCATCTGGTGAATGGACCACAGTAGCAATCTGAAATCTGACCTCCTGTCTGTTGTCTGGCTACTTAATTGGAGCTGTTGTGGGACAGCCCTGCATACAGAAAAAATGTTTGAAGTACTCCATTTTTTGCCTGTGTTATGTATATTTGATTATCATAATACTGGCCAGATTGTAAAAGCAGTGGATGAGCACAGTCCAGATCATGGACATACAGCTGTGGCCAACTGGAAGCTTCTTTTTCCTAAAGGGAGACATTTAGGTGCTGTAGCTCACCCGATCAGGGCATGCCCCATGACAGAAGGGAAACAGTGCTCAGGAAATATGTTGACTCCCAGGTTGGGTATCCTGTCCTGTTCATTAGCTATTCTCTGAGTATGTCTGGATAATATGGATATTAATCCTGCAAAGAACACGTACATGTTTTACACTTAGCAGACTTTCAGGGTCAGGTCCAATTAACTTAAAACCATGGCAGCAGCTAGCAAGAAACCTGTGCTGGGGCATTGACTTCCAGCACTGATAATATCAGTGGACCAGAACCAGAATCAGCAAGGAAGGCTAATTTTAAAGAGATGGTCCATAAACACGACCTTGAAGAGGTTTGCTACACAACAAGTCTTACTGATTTTTATTTTTTTTTTCCTCAAGGAAGAGCAAGATAACAGGAGGTGAATACAATTAATGACAAAATTAATCTGCAGCACAGATTCTCTTTCACATTTCTCCTGACACAGCTGCACCAGGCCAAAAAACCTTTTCTCCTGCCACCACTACTCTTCCCCAGCTCCCAGGTACAGCTCTGGCCACCGTGTTCTTCTGCCTTCCCCAATTTACCTCCTTTGCCTTCCCCTGTGCATGAGGAGCAGGCATAGTGAGTTGGGTCAGCCTAGTTGTCCCTTATTCCTAATTCCTTCGAAAGTGGAACCCTTGAAAGAAAGCATATACCAGGTTTTTCCTTCCTCTGAGTGATAATGGGGAGCCCTCTGGGTTTGGAATACGTAGCCTGAGCAGCCTCCTGAGTCCTAGTTGTTTGCTAGGTCTTCAGAGAGTAGACAACATGCAGCAGAAGGCTCCAGCCCTCATACTCTCTTCTTGCAAGATATTTGGCCACCACCTCAGTCTTGGGGATTAGAGGATTTTGTCAGGAGAGCCATGACTTAAAAAGTCCCTTCATGGATCTGACGCAAAGGCTTTGCAAGCCAGATGTAGGGATTCTGTGGTGGTGCGTGAATCTTTCTTGCTTTCTTTCTGTAGCAGCCAGCACTCTCAATACAGATCAATAAATTTCAATTAGCTACAGAGGCTTAAAATAACCAGGCTTAAAATCTGTAGAGCAGCTTTTAGCACTTTCCTTTGTCATTTTTTATCTTAAAAAAACTTAGTGAAAGTGAGGTAGAGAATATTAGTATCATGCAGTTAGATAAAAAATTCTTCATTTCGGTTCTTTCAGTCTTTTTAACTGGTATGCTTTTGATTTAACAAGACACCACTGAGTTCCTGTAGAAAAACAGCATGCAACAAGCAAGCTATTATTTGCAAGCTGTTGGGCTTGGTGGGTGCTTTTCTGTTCTCTGTTGGGATTTAACTTGAGGTCAGACTACGTATGGGCTAAGGTGATGCTTCACATACAATACTGTTGGACTTTTTGCTATATCAAATAGAGCTGATAAGAAAGGTTTAGCAGGAAAATTGTGTATGTGTTTCTACAAAAAAAGTTTTCTGGAAAAAGAGAAAACAAGATATAACTGAAGTCCAACGTTTACTGAGACAGTGGGTGACCTACATTCAAATCTCTTATTTCTCGGCTTTTGGGAGCTTGCATTTATATTTCCCTATATCCTGGACATACCCCTGACTTTATGGACATTCTTATAAAAGACTTTCTCATTCCTCTTTTGGAAATGTATGTAGGAATTATGAACTATTTCTTAAAGCACCAACTTTGTAGCTGGGCCTCCTACTTTTCATAAGATTTCCCTGACCACATGGATCTGTCCATCTAGAAACTTTCAAAGGACATACATTTCAGCACAATGGAGAAAAAGAACGCAGGGCGGGGGGCCGGGGGGAAGGTAGGTGTTTTTTTCTTTTCTGTAGGATAGGAAAGTTTTCCTTCTCAGGATTTGTCTTCAGTGGGGTCTTTCTTTATTGCTGGATATCCCACTTGAATTAGAAAGGCAGAAGCTTAAATAACCTATAGTGGCAACACTATACTACCTGTTTCCTTTCCTACTTCTTCCTCTTGAATATATTTCAAAGTTCATCTAAGTTAACCATATATCTAAGTAAATTTTGGTATCTAGAACATGGGATCAGATCCTATCCCTTCCAAGTCCTCATTATGATCCTGTAAATTCGAAGGGATCCTTTGTGCTTAGTTTTTTGGAAAACATAAAAAATTGGGAACAATTTGTCAACATGGAAGGAGTGGATTATACTGGTGAAACTTCCCATATTAGCTGGCATAATGGTCATCAGCAAGTCACACATCCATTCTGATCTCAGGTGGGTGGGGGAATAAGGGTGACATGATGTCCTTTCCTATCCCTATCTGAAGTCCAGACATCACATATTTTCAATGGCTGTATCTATTAATATTTAGTGCTGTTGCACAGTTTCTGTAACATTGGTTTCAGTAGCATTGGTTTCAGTTTTTAAGAACCCACAGTTAACTGAGTCACCAATCTGTCTTGTAATGCTCCCTTATCTTTGTTAAAAAACATGCACACCAACGTGTTATTTCTAGTATACACTAATACGTTGTTTCCGAGATGCTTTGATTTGCCATGCTGGGTGAAGCGTCAATTGTTTAGAAAACAATCTCTGCCTCCCATTGCAAAAAACCACTCACATAAAGAACAGCCTGCAATGTGTGGATAGATGGGCAATGACCAAGCCAGACTATACATCAAATTTATGTCTCAGGAGCTTTACTATTAATAATTTTTATTGTCAACTTTTAATATCAAAGAAGAAAGTACAGCACAGTGTTTTAACACACTCCAGAACACTTTATTAAATAGCATAGTGTATGCTGTTGTAAATTGAGGTCAGGAGGAAGGGTAGCAGTACTTTACAGGCTTAGAACTCGATACTCTGGTATACCACTGGGATAAGAGTCTGTCTTCCAAGACTGTTTGCAGCTGACAGTGCTATCAACAACTCCAGCTCATTAAGACAACAATAACAATAACAGGGTGAAGAAAAAAAAGAAGTATCAGGGATATAGGTTAAAACAATGATTTTGTTTATCTTAAGCAAAAAGGCAACCAAAAGGGACCCCTGGGACACCTGAGGGATGAAACTCTAATGCTAATTGGCATGATTTAAAAAGATAACACTGTTATTGCCAATAGTCTAATTTAGTCATTATCTCCCCAATGTTGAGGCAATCAAACCAGTTGTTATAATTTTAGTATATGAATAACAAGGTATACCTCAGTGTACAGATGTATATGCTAGAAGGTAGGCTAAAAGAATGCGGAAAGAGCTTTCTAATAAATACATTTTGTATTTCTTTTTATGAAACACCACTCCTTAATATTACTTGTCTGCTGAACGAACTTCATTATATTTCGTGCAAATATGTAGTAGCAGTTTGTCATGAGGCCACAGAAAAACAGCAAAACCAAACAAAACTATCTATATCTCTTTAATTTCACCATTTCTCAAATTAAATGGTTTACATTTTTACATAAAACCAAATATTTGTTAGAGGGAAAATGTTTTGTGGTTTTTTTCCTCCCTATACCATATGCTTGCTTTGCAGCAAATGTCCCTGTATTAAAAACTCCAGTGTTTGCCTGGAAGTTGTCAAGGCTGTAAGAATTAAAAAGCATATGTACTTACTCAAAGGTTTGCTGCAATGCTGTCCTCACATCTGTTCCCTGAGTACACTCCCCACTGAAAGTGTCCTATCAGTATCATGCATTTTTACCAAATGATGTGCCAATGTCCTGTAACATGTTACACCTGCTCTAACCAGCCTCTTTGTTAAATCTTCTGTGGTTCAAATGAAGAGTGAAGGGGAAAAAAAGACTATATATATATATATAAAATCTCTTTCCAGACCTTCCTGCTGCCCAGAAAAGCACTCTGTGTCTCTCATATGAAGTTGTTGTCCTCTCTTGACTTTTCACATTAAACTTGCTATAAACTTTTACCTTTTTCAGTAAGTTTGCTGCAACTCAAAATGCCTGTTGTCATAAGAATAGGCTTTGAGAGACGAGAGCACCTTTACTTGGGAAAGTCCTTGGAGTGCACCTTGCTCATACAACACAGTGATGCTAAAAGTATCAGTAACTTTATTCCCATTAAATAACAGAGTTAGGAACTTGGAACAGGTTTTTCTTCTTCTTTGCGAGGGCTGCTTGTGGTCCATGTGGCCCTTCTGCTGCACACTTTGCTTGAAGTGTATCTGCTGCCCTCCTTTTCCCTTTTCCCCCTTGCTTTCCCAGTGGTTGTCCCGTTCCATGCAATTTTGTCAGGAAGGGGACAAATGCAGACCCCAGTACCACTGATATTCTGCCACCCCAAAAGATAACGTTTCGTTGTGGTCTTGTTTGTTTCTTTGCCAAAAATGTTGATGCTTTGAAATTAAGGCTCTGTCTCAAGTGACAGGATTGGGTCAGTGAAGGAATGAATGTCTAAATGAGAAGGGGAGTATCCAAAGATAAGGTGTTCTCATGCCATGTGGAGATCAGAGGTTCAGTCTTTACTTTGACTCAAAGAAAGTATGAACGAACATATATACTAATGCTCCTGTTTCCAAATTGTTTAAATGTAAAATTCTGAAAGATCTTTTTCAAAAGTTCTAAGTGGTCTTTTTAAATTAAAGGGAAAAAAAAGTGCAAACTTCAAAAGAATTGAAGTTTGAAATTATTAAATATTTAACACTAACAACAGGGTTTTTTGCTTACACTTTGTTTTGGGCAGAGCAACATAAAAATACTAAAGACGAGCTTTTGAAAAAAAAAAATCTCATTTGCTTAGCTGGTATTGGCCAAGAGTTCTAGCAAATTCGATAGAATTAATGCCCTTCCATGACATTACTACACTTTTTCCCTGGGTGGTATAAATGGGCCTTAGAAAATGACACTGCCAGGAATGGATTAAGAGAATTAACTTGCATAAGGAGTCAAATCTCTGACCTCTGCTTTGATTCACCTCTCATGAGTGCTGCAATCCACTGAGAGAGAGATGGAAGCGATAGCCTTTACAGAGCAGAGCAGATGAGTGTTCTTGTATGTAGAAGGGCTTTTGAGGAGTTGGATTGCATGTGGGTCAGTCCAGTCACAATTTACTGCTGTCTACTGCTAGGGCAATTTGCATAGGGGACTTTTATACAGCTTGTTAAAACAAGTGTAAGGGAATTGTCAGACAGGAGACTGCACAATGGGAATATTAACAAGCCGCAATCTGTCATTTGCTGTCTGATATTTTTTTTCTAATAATATCTTAAAGCATAAACTAGTCATAACCTACAGTGTACAGAATGGGCAAGTGCCATATGATCCTTCCTTCCACACAAATACCCCCAGCTCTGTTTGGGAAAAGAGTAGCCTCACTGCAAAAAGGAGCCAGTAAGGCAGAAGCCATGCCCAAATAGTGGTTCTCCACTTCACTAAAAAATTTGCCAGTGTGCTTTGCTGGTGCCTTCAAAAGGAGAAGGGGAAGGAGTAAGGACAGGGAGAGAGTTCTGCAACTGTGAGCACAGTCCTGAGTCAGGGCTGAATTTCTATGAGGTTCACACTTCTGGAAGTGTAAAAACATGCATGATGTGGGTGAAATCACAGTCATTTTAGCATGAGTTAAAAACAACCACAATTCACACCTGGATGTCAGCAAATCATTTTTACTCCTTGATGTTAATGTATTTTCTGTAGATGGTGTATGTGTAACAGAGGGCTGCAAACAATTAAGCATATGCTTTCTGAGATTTGAACCATGCAACACTGTGCCTGATAAGGGAAACGTGTCTGTACCTCAGGTGGAAGGAGATTACTTGTAAAGATTTCTCTGTTGACTCTTGTGTAGAGTTGTAATGAATTACAATTTTGTTCAGTATTGAGAAGGGATTGAGCTAGCACTTAGATCTAACTATTCTTATATTTGTGGTTGTATATCACAACCACAGCTGAATTTTGACTCCAGGAAACAGTTTCTCAATTTATTGAGAACAGACATCTGTGCTACTGAGAGGAAACGTGCATTCCCTGGGCAAGGGAAGCCCTTGGTGATGCTGCAGTTTACCTGCCAAGTGGACCCTTGATGGCTCTAGAGCACATCTGCCCTGCTATAGTTTTGATTATACAACTCCTGTGTAGGAAAACACTGTTGCTTTTGTGAGCTTGTTACTTTATTTCTCTACTCGGAGCAAAGCAATCCTCAAGCGTTAGTGCTGTTACTGCTCACTTGCCCCATGGCTGGTGTTCCCAGACCTAACCTCCGACTGATGCAACACGCACCTTGTACTATGTAAGTAGCTGCACACACTTCTAAACCTATCAGTTAGCAGGTGCTATGAATGGCCACAATACAGAAACAAAATACATCCCACCACCAAAGAAATTTCTAAACTTGTCATTCAAAGCTAAGCTGTGTTTGCACATAAACTGTGTCTGCTAGTAGCTTGCTCTCACTTATTTTATATTGAGTCCCATAGATCAAAAAGCTTGGGCTTGATGAGAAAGGAAGGATATGAGACCACATTAACTCGTAACTGCGAACTGTTCACTACAGCTTTCAGCTTTCTGGTATGGGCTGCACCCTTCCTGTACCCGGTAGAGTACCCCACATCTCACCAAGCTCCTAGATAACCAACACAGTTCTGTACTGCCTGGCAGCTTTGTCTTTTCTTAATTGCACTGTGGGATTTAACTGTGATGTGCAAACATGGAGAATGGGTTACTCATTCACTTTTCAGAAGTGCTCTAATCCAATATAGCCACCTTAATGAAATGCCAGGTACACCAGTCCTGTTATTGTCACAGAAAGTTAGGCGATTGTATGAAAATGACCTTCTATAAAAAGCTGTCTAAGTTATCTTCCTGGAGCTTGTGTGGTATTACTGATTATGAAAAAGACAAAGGAGTGTTTTTGAGGCTTATTTTTTTCATAAAAGTGCTTAATCAGGAAAGAATTAGAGCTCATGCTCATGTTATTCTTTGTTCAGTAAAGCCTGTACGAAGACACTCATATCCTAGGTCATAATTTTGAAGGAGAAAATTTCTGCATAATAGGACTTTAGAAAACAGTTTTTCTGGAACTGCTATTAAACAAGAGAAAATACATCTTGCCTGGTTTTGACAAGGGGACATATATACGAAGAAGACATCATTGTTTAGTATAATTTAGTCCTCAAAGTCTCCAGTAATTTACATTTTAGCATTAACTTCATGTATTTGTATAATGCCTTCAAAGTATATGAGGGGCTATGTAGGCATGCAGTAATAATTCTGCTTTGGAAAGTTAAAAATCCATCTGGGTGCTAACAAGTATAGGACAGAACAATACACTGCACTCAAGGATATATGTATTTATATATATTTATACATTTTAAAGTTAAAAAAATTTTGATACACTTCAAAGATCTGTAATATACCTCTAAAATGATATTTTTTAGAGTACATAAGATAATGCAATTTAAGTCTTACAGTTAACATACAGGGCTCCTTCTAAAAAAAATCTAGTCATGACAATAACCTACTCCTTAAATTATTTTTTTCTCAACTACTGGCCTCAAGTTGCACCAGGGGAGGTTTATATTGGATATTAGGAAAAATTTCTTCACTGAAAGGGTTGTCAAGCCTTGGAACAGGCTGCACAGGGAAGTGGTTGACTCACCATCCCTGGAGGTATTTAAAAGACGTGTAGATGTGGCACTTAGGGACATGGTTTAGTGGTGGACTTGGCAGTGCTAGGCTAATGGTTGGACACAATGGTCTTAAAGGTCTTTTCCAACCTAAACGATTCTATGATTCTACTAATAATTCAACTGTCACCATTTGTACAGTGTCTAGAACAGTCGAAGCCCCTACTCTGTAGGTCTTTAGGCACCACAAGAATTAACATAATCATGATAATTATAGAAGGTGTATGCTTAAGAAAGCACAGTGCAACAATTGCACAACTTATGACAAGGGGACTGCTGGTGGTAAAGCAGTAAGCAAACGAATGGGCCAACAGCCTTGTTTTAATGTACTACATTACAAGATGCGAAAGATAAGCCTGAGTGCAAGTAGATAAACAATCCAATACTCCAGTGGGATGTTGTGCATCAGAGACAGAATACAGTGCAAGATCCTTTGAGATAAGAGTCGCCTGATCATATTTCTTGGCTCTCAGCAGAAAACAAAGAGCAGTACATTTAAGCATGCAGATTGATATGCTGAATTTAGGAACCAGGTTGAATGTCAGCAAGAAATGGGTGAGGTAGAAAAATGAAAGTACGGAGAACACAACACTCTCACGTTCTCCAGCCCACATGCATTAAGGTAGAAGAAAGTCTGACCCTATGGCTATATTCACGTGAGAAATGCATTTATTAAGATAAAATGCAGTCTTCCATATATATGAAAATTGCAAATAATCACAGACCAACTGCATCATTTTAGTGTATGGTAGATGAAGCCATATCTTTAATAATTAAAGCTTTCAAACATTTTATTTAAACAATGAATTGCAATACCATTTATGAGATATATTTGGAAAAAAACCCCACCAGTTATACCTTGGTAGGCCTTTGAATTTTTAGCTGAACTGTGTGCTAATCCAGTACAACTATGGAATATTTTTATGGTTTGATGAAGTGCAGGGCAAAATGACAAAAAAAGTAATGACATTTCTTCACATTTTCCTTGTCATTTCCTCCATAAGAGGAAATTTGTGACCATTAGCTGTTAAAGTGACCTGCATATCTTTTTAGAACATCATCATATCCATAGGACCTGATACTTATTGCCAGTAAGACACTGCAGATTATTCTCACATAAAAGGTTAATCATGTGCATAAGTGTTTGCAGGAAGAAGCTATTAAAATGTGCACTGTACGCGCTCCAGTAGCAAGACAAACCTTGAAGAAAAATGAGACAGAAAAATTCCATTCTTTAGACCTTGCTGCTTATCTGGCAATTTTTAGCGTTCAGCTCACACAGCCACAGTCTGGAGGAACATCAAACAAAGGGAGAGAAATCAGCATGACAATTATTTGGAATATTTCATATCAAAGCTTGTAAAATTACTAAGAAGCAATCAGGACCAACGTCTCACTGGTAATACATGAGCTGGCTCTTCAAGGTTGAATGCCCTTACCTCTCAGTGATATCAGAAACAGGATACTGAATTACCTGCCTTTTGCCATAGGTTTGGAGAACAGTTGCAGTGCATCAGCTAATACACTATTAATATTCTTGCATGCTAAAAATTTCAGACACTGTTTTCAACACACTGCCCAACAGAAGTGGTCACACAGTCCGCTCTCACCTGCAACTAGCAGTTCCCTCACCTGAATTTCCTTCCTAAAATGTTTTTAGGATCCCAAGATCCACCAAGCAACATATCTTTCATTTTCTATTTTGAAATGAAGTAAATTCAAAACCACATGTAGAAACAAGACCTGCAAAAGCTAGGCACAGATTGCCTTTAATTCTAGTAGGTATGATAGGATTTTATGTAATTATATTTTCATTGCTGCTTTTCTTATAATCAGATCATAAGTGGAGGGTGGATCCTACCTCCTACATTTCTACCCTTGGAGTTCTCATCTGAGGAACACCACAACAGCAGAACACAATAGCGTATGTCAGGCTAAAATATTTGATTTCTTAATTGCTGTGAAAGATGCGTCTTTCTTGGTACATTGTACACAAAGCATTCCAGCCTTCAGGTATTTTTCTAATATCTCTGTGTCCTCGTTTTATTGGTTTGTTTGGTCTGGTTTGGCTTTGAAACCACTCTTATGAAATATTTTTTCCAAATTAAGCTATGACTTTCTCTTTCCACATCCATACTTGACAGAAGAGGTTGAGCACATTAGTTGATTTATATAATGAAATATCTAGGTAACACTGTGCAAATCTTTCAAAACACTTCTTGTGAGTCTGCATTTGCCAGACAAAGTTTGCTTCCCTTTGGGTGCACTGCCTGAGCTACCACAAATACAGCAGCATAACTCGACTGTGGACTCCAGGCAGAAACTAGTCTGTGTAAGGCTGCAGGGTCTTAACATAAAAAGACTAAGCCCAGTGCAGCCAGCGGGGATTTTCCTAAGGCATTTACAGCCCTCATCATGCTAATATGTTGCAGGACACTGAACAGCATTAGAGGCAGCACACTTGTTACACACAGAGCCGAAGTCCCCAGTACAACAAAAGATGCCATATATTTTCTGATAGAGGGAATGGGCTCAGCATCAAACTTTCTTTACACAGCTGTGCCCACACAACTGAACAGCTACATGCACTTCAGATTTGAATACCAAGACCCGAGCCTGTGCGATAAGCTGCCACCATGGAAACCACCTTTTTCCTTTTATTAAACATGCAAAAAAGGAAAGGAAAAAAATCTCAAGTGGCTGAAAATGCACCATATTCAGTAAGTCTTGCAATTCTAATGACCTCAAGAGTTTCTAGAAAAAAAATTCTTTCTGCTCCACAGTTTTTAGGTAGTAATGCTGATAGTCATTACTGGAAAAAGGTTAGCTGAGAAGGACTGCAACTTTCACTATGCCAGTTCTGTCTTGTTTCCTTGAAGAAAAAATAAATCAAAAACATGCAGAAGTGAGAGGAACAGTTAGCCAGAGCAGAAAATACAGCATCAGTGACAAGGGCTGAATTGTGCATCATTGCTTTTGAAAAAATGACAGGTATTACACACAATCTAGTCAGCTAGTCTGACACTCAGCAAACTTGTGACACTGTCAAGCTGTTCGAGATATTATCATTAGCTGCCTTTCTAGTGATAAGCTTATTGCAATCAAACAAAAATAGAACGTTTTGAGCAGCTAAGGCTAGCAGACTTGCAATGAAATGGATTAGAAGTCATAATCAGCTAAAAACACATCTGTTTTGACATTCCCTGTTAACAAAGTGTGACCATTCATCATGTAGCTGTGGTAGGTGAAAAAGAGGTGTTTCAGCCATTATCAAGAACCAAACCCTAATATGTTGAGTGTTTCTAGCTCCCAGGTCTATGAAGTAGATCCCTACTCTGGGGTAGATTTGATCACATCAATAAGTCACTGAGTTGGTGGACACAGTTGTACAAATACAGCTCTGGTCATCTCTCTCTGCCTTCCTGTTTTACTTGCACTGAATTTTAGGTCCGTTTTCCACTGCAGTGTTTTTCATGTTGATAGAAAACATATTTGGGGTTGCTGGTGTGACTCGGCAACTGGAAAGGTTTGAAGAGAATAAATATGAAGTGAATGTGAAAAGGATACGGGAAAACAAGTGATGTTAGGAATGTAAGTGTCATGTTTCAGATAAAGCTGGAGATCTGACTGAGGCCAGGGAAAGTGATGATATCCTCTATATGCCTTTTTGGTTTTGGTCTGGTCAGGTCATTTCTAAGGGTCAGGATGAAGAAGAGCGGTGTTAGGTTGGGGGGGAGGAAAGAGAGGAGAAGAAACTCCAGGAGGTGGCAGGGTCTGTGGGTGATTCTCATTCTGTTACTGCCAGACTGTGGATCCTGATACATTCCCTCCTTCTTTTTATTTTGTTCACTAGTTAGGTCCCATATTTTATATCAATTTAAAGTAAATAACTTCTGATCCATAGTACATGTGTTCCATAGTTATTAGGTGATAGATGTAGAAAATTTAGCTTTGAAGTGTTCTGGTTACATATTGTAATTGCTGACTGACTTTATAAATCACTTTATGCAAGTAGATGAGTCAGATTTTTTTGTTACTTTAAACAACTAGAACAATAATTTTACAAAAATACAGTCTCCATTAGTTCTCTGCTGTGAATTTTTCTACAGCTGCATTGAAATAAAGTTAGATTAGACACCATTTCCACTGTAGTCTCTCTGAAAGACTAGGAAAGAATCCAACCCAATCCAAAATACAACTACTGAACAAAAAATAAGCTCAAATTTAGCATTAATTATGGATTAAAGTAAAGTTAATGTAGAATTGACACAAACCCAGCATAATGGCAGCCCCTAGGTATTGAATTCAAGATGAAGAAGTCTGCCAACAGAAGAATGTTTGGTAAAGCTGAGAGAAAAGGAGAAGACACCTAGAAGAATATCCTGACTGTACTCTGAGGCACCTAGCCATCAAGTCCTGCAGGAGGTCTTGTTGCCTTGACAGGTGAAAAGTCCAGGAAAAATTGCTGCCATTATAATTCACCTGCTGAAAATAGCAGGGAATTCTCCTCAAAGAAGGTGAGAGAAGACCCCATGTCAACTGGCAACAGAGGTAGACTGATGAAAAAGTCTTTAATTACTTTGTATGATATACCTCACTGAACCCTCAGTGGTTATTTGCAACCAAGTATAAACAGAGGATTTGCTAAAATGTAGAGAATGGGTAGAGTACTATTTCCAGAGAAGAAAAAAGCTATCAGAAACCTGGAAGAGTTATAAAGAAACTATCAGATGGAGAATTGTAATTGTAGCATAGAAGAAACAGGTTAATTGCTATTCCCCTCCAACTAATAGGCAATGAGAGAGACTGAAATTGAGCATCAACATGCTTAATTTATTTTTTTAAATTATTATAGCATTTTGAATTCTTGTTTCTATTACTTGTAAACGTTTTATGAAGTGGGTCTTGGGTATACATTACGCTCCTAGTCATTATGTTAGTACATTTAATATTAAAAAAAAGAAAAGAAAAAAAAGTACATTATTTCTGGACAGGATGTTTCATGACCTGTTTAAGAACCTCTTAAGACTAACAGTCTGCTGGGATTAAATGTGGCTTTTACCTCTTCCCCAGACAGACCCTAGGCCTGTTCTGTTTCAAACCCCAGTTGATCAAACTCCTCTCTAGGCAAGCTTGAGACTTGCTTGGGAATACACTTGATCTTTCTGCACTCCTTGATATTATGTCTCCAACTGCAAGCTGTATTAAATTCCCTTTGTAAAATCAATAATGATAAAGGAAGCATGCAAAACTGTATCATTCCATTGAAGCACCCTGTCCTTCTATTTTCTTGTGCACCACTGCCTTAAATCTCAGCAACTTGAAGTGCCTTGTCATTAAAGTATCTGACTCCTTCTGTTTTCTGAAGACATGTAAGATCTGTGAACAAAGAGGCAAGATCTATATGCAGAGATTTCTTCATGGTGAAGTCCAGGAAATCTTTCTGCTAACAATGATAAATAGGGATTCGAAAGTTTTTTTAAAAAAAAATGAATTGATGGGATTTTGAGAGAGAAAATTATCTCTATTAATAAAAAAAAAAGTTTGAGAATCCTTAAGATTGAAAAATAAAGAGGCAGAAGTCAGGTCATAGAGAAAAAGGTTTAGCATTAAAATAAGTAGTAATTCCAAATTTTCTGGTTTCTGAGAAATGAGTGAAATAATTGAATCCCTGGCTCTCTACAAGTTTTATTACCCCAGTAAACAGACAAAAGAAGATTTGGGGGAAAAAAAGTAAAAATCAGTAATAGCTTATTCCTATTTCTAGAAGAACCACTGGAAAAGCTGTCAATTCTGCGTCCACTAGTGAATGGAATGTATAATTAATTTGCTCTTTTTGCTTGGAAGAGATCATCTCTTTCTGTGACAGTTTTGATCAGAACAAACCATCAGACCTCTAAACCACCTCCTGCTGTGAATGATTAACACTCAGAATTATAATAAAGCAAAAAAAAATTATTCAGCATATGTTTTTCATAGCTTTAGCTTAGCATACTAGCCTCAGCTCATGTCTTCTGTCATATTAAGGACTATACTTTTACACTTATAAGTGTCTTACAATTTTGACAGAATCATAACAACCATAATGCATAATTTACTTTTCATTATCAATTTTAAACACTTTGCAAAGGTGTCAAAGACTTACACTGGGTGCTTGTTCAGTGTTATAAATAAATGGAAAACAAACCTCAACATTTTTAATATTTCTGTTATTTCTTTGAAACAATTGTATTGTGCATGATTGGTGTAGAGCAGTATCTTTCCACACATTTCAGTATAAATGCATAGTTAGTTGTATAAATGCATAGCTACTCATAGCTAACATTATGGCTCTTTGCTTCTTTGGGGTTTTGGAGGGGGGGGGGTAATGATATTATCTTGGTGTTGACTTTATACCATGAATACCACAACATGGTCCCAGATGGAAGTAATGTAAGAAGAGTCCAATGTAGGAATATTGTCTCTGTACAACCACATTTTAAAAAAAAATAATCTTTCAAATCATACATTTTTAGTAGTATTGTATAGTTCATGTATTATGTGTCAGTAATTTATGAACACTGGTATTTGTGAATATGAAATTAGCTGGGAGGTAAAAACATCAGAACTGTGTTATTCTGCTTCGCTTTAGCATCTAGACCATATTACCTTATTTAAAATTCAATGAAATGTTTTGGGGCATTAAAAATTACACACATTTTGTCACTGAGATAAACCAAGGCAAATAAATGTGTATTAATGGAAACTGACTCCCAGTAGAATCTATCCATATTATTAATTGAATAAAGTATTAAGCATTACAAATTGTGATGGATTTGAAAAGCTACCTTAAAATAGAAGTATTATATTTTAAACAGTGACATCTGTCCTTCAGATTATGTCTAATGTGTGTAATCTCTGATGTCCAAAAACTTTAAATTGAATTCAGCTCAGCTACCCACATATAAAAATTCTGTATTGGCTGAAGTGCTTGCTGGATCAAACCACTGTTTGGATTGAATTACATATCCAAATATTTGTCATTTTGTTGCCAATTTGTTTTCCCCAGTTCCTACCAAGATATACCCCTGAAATACTGACTATATTTACAGGGCTTTTGCCATTTTGTCTATTTCACATAAAATAAAGTGTTATTTACATAAGTTTAAAATATTTACACTCCTTGAAATTGAATTTTACCATATGATGTGACTTTCTAGCACAGCATGGAGCAAATAAAATTATAATGCTCAAAATTAAGACGGCATACATGAGGGTACCCATAGCATCAGGGTTGGTGTTTGTTCTTGTGGAGGAATAACAGTAATTCTGTTTTCTAACTTGTGTTCGAGTCACTGCTGTGACTATCAATAGGGAGCTTGTCTAATTATTCTCTGAATTGACACGAGGCTTGGGTTTCCGTTATACAGCTGATAGAAATTCACCATGCTAACATTGTAAAATAGAGGCGCTACTTCTAGTAATTAGTTTTAATCAGATGTTTGTTCCCTAAACCACATACACCTGCTTCTTACAATATAGCATTCTAGTTGCCGAAAGACAGAATTCTGTTTGCTTTTTACTTGTTTACCTGGTCTTATCATCCTGATATTTGTAAATACTTGTGAATCAATGGATTCCTTGTTTACAGGCTCTCCTACAGAGCTTGAGTGTAAATCTTCTTATGTGATTCAGATCTTCTGTAAATGATCATACTTTATAATAAGCATAAAGAATTGACTAATGTTCATTTACACTGTAGTCATCTTACATTCCATTAGACATACATTAAAAATCTCACTTGAGCACTCTTTGAGAAAGTCAAGGCTGTAAGGTCACAGATTTCGTGTTGAACAAACCCCACATTAGTCACAAAAGAGACAGCCTGTAGCTGTGCAAGATCTCGTGGGTTGTTTTTTTGTTAAGGAGACCAGCCACTAACATACAGTATTTGCATCTTGAAACTTCATTCTGGCAATGGTATCTTAAGGTTAATCTGTACTGAAACTGAGTTTTCTTCAGCTAATTGATATTCAGTGAATGGCCTGACTTACACTGCTGAAGAATCCTTAATTGAGTACTTTTTTCATTCCAAGTCTTGATGTTGTGAAAAAGAACCCATCAGTTTGGAAAAGGAATTTTAGATGATTTTCTTTCTCTTCTCAGGACCCTGAATAGAAAGGTAGGTTATTCCCAGTCCCATCAAGGAACACAACAATTACTGGCTAGATACATACTTGCAGTGACACTGTTACTGGGGTAATGTTACAGCATGACTAAGCAATGTACCTGTCAAACCTGCTACTGAAGTTTGTGAATTAATGCTCAGATCAATTCAGCAGACTGTAATACATTAACTTGTAACTGGCCTTAATGTTAGAGATGGAATTGGCCCGGGAGTTGTTTTGTGCATATTGGAAATGGCCAAGAACTTCCTGACAATGTTTTGTTTGTTTTATTTTAGCTGGAAAATCCAATTAATTGAAACAGAAGCTCATTATTGGTTTATGCCAGTACAAGAAGGCTTTTGCTGGCAAAGCCTTCTCAGCTCCCTAATGGAGTTCCTAGTCAAAACCAGTAGTGGGAGAGAAACTGGGTTTAATGTGTAGGGTTGTGGTCTCCAGCATGAGAGGAAAGTGCCACGATGAACAGGTTATTCATTATTTTGGATTAGCCTTTTTCAGGTCTTCCTGCTGGAGCTGTTCCACTTCATGTGACTAATTATGTATTAATTGATGAATCAGTGTCAGCAATGTCCCAAGTAACTCCCCTGCTTACTGAATTTACCCTTGATAATTTTATGTAAGGTAGGAGTTCTTCAAAAAGGGACAGTCAAAATAAGTAAGATGCAAAGCCAGTAACATCATGATATGGAGCATCTGTGAATGGGGAAACAAAAAATGGACATAAGCCAGCCAGAGACAACCAGAAACGTTGGTATAATTCAGAGCATGTTGAAGGCTGGACATTGCACATCCTCCAGTCAGCAAAGCAGTGATTGCAGTAGGACTGAAGCAGAGAAGTTAACTCATGTGGAGATAACACTGTATGACATCTGAGATAGCAAAGAATTAAACTCAATTCGATTCGACACTGTTCAAAATTAGTCCATTTAGTAAGGATCCCTAGGCACTACCCTGCTAGCCTTCAGCAACCGCTCCTCAACTGAGGTTTGCTCACATATACTATGCGCCCAACTTTATTTCTCTTCCTTCCTTTCTCAACATTTTGGGCCGTTTTTGCTGCCACTCGCTGATCAAGATTTCTACTTTGCTCTCATGCAACCAAATACAAGAGAACTTGAATTTCTGGGAACTACAGCTCGAGGTAATCCACTAAGTGGGTTTAGCAGAATGACTGCAGGATCCTGGCTGAGCTGCTTCCTCGAATAATGACTATAGATTAGATGTCATAATAACAGCTGTCAACAAGCAGCGTGCAAAACAGTTTTTTGAAGTCACAATTACTCGACAACCTCTGTTCCCCTTGCGTACCAGAAGCATGTTTGATGTGCCGTCTGTTGCCCTCCCACCTAGCGTTACCGCTGCTTTGGGCACCGTACGTGCCTGCTGCTGCTTGCAAGATGAGTCATACAGCTCAGCAAAGCCTGTACTTCAGCTGTGCAAAATGAATAAAAGTGACACCAGCATCCTGGCTACGTAAGATGTACTTAAACTAGTGCCTTTTCAGTTCAGCAGGAAACTGTTTGCCTTTGCATTTGGGATTGATGTTGGCAGGAGGTTGGAAGTGACCACTCCATGATAGCTTTTGTCTGTAATTGGCCTTTGCTCTCCTGACATACTTGATCTCAGTGGGAATAATTAATCTTTCCCCCACTCAGGATATTGACTGGGCAGTTGGAGCTTGGAGAGATCAGCTAGAATTGTTCTGAGTCACCAAAAAATTGGCACGGGAAGAGGCGGGATGAGAAAGGGTAGAGGTCCTCTACAGACATGAATGTAAGACCAGGCAGGGAAAGAAAACAGTGTATCCCTTTGCTTTCCTTACAGAGTAGCTGATCAAAGTGTTTCCTAAATAACAGTCTAAAACATTGGATTGACTAAGATCTACCATATGGAGAAAAATATTATTTGCTCTGTTTAGAAGGCAGATATGTAATACTGAAAGGCGAAACATGATTTTCTGCCTTAAAATTGATAAGATGGTTACCTAAAAATAGGTTGCCTGTAAGACAATTTTTAAAGAAAAATATACAAAACCTGTTACTGCTCCAGTAACATATTTTCTTGCTGTTGCTTCTCTCTGCATTTAAATTTCATCATTTCAAGTCTTTTAAATGGTATATAAATCAAGAAATCCAGTATTCTGAGAATACCTAATGTGCATGAGGATACACATTTTGACAGTGCAGTAAGCAATATTGATTCAGCCAATTCTTCACAAAAAGCAAGTGCAGGAGGAAAAGTCAAGTGTTATTTCTTGTGCTCCCCATGTTTCAGTCTTAGGTGGGGGAATGCCATTTGTGGGTGTGGGAATTACTGGTTTGGGCCCCTGTTACAGCTCCTCACATGCTGTAAGCAGCCAGAAGTGACTAAGAAGAGAAAAGGTGGAGGTTTTTTAACCTTTAGCTATTCCTGTATCCCAAGGATGAGGCTACCTATCCCTTCAAGTGTGCTCACAATGAGTGGCAGGTCTTCTGCACTGTCTGAAAGTCCTAGGGGGATTTTGGAAATCAGAGCCTGAGTGGATCAGGACACACTGTACTGACCATCTTATGTTAAAATTCTGTTTAATGCTTCATAAGCCCAGTGGGACTTCCATACAGATTTAAATGCATGAGGAAAAATTCAGGAGGTCAAGTCAGGGAAGTGTTAACCACCTTCCTCTGTTCTAGAATTTGAATGCATCCAGAAGTCCTCGTGGCTATGGGAATTTGGACATAAATTTAGTTAAATGTTTTCTAAACCAATCCTCCTGTCTGAGTAAATAGGAATTTCCATACACAGAGTTTCAGGACAAGCATCATTCAAAAGAAAAAAAAAAAAAAAAAAAAAATTATTCAGCCTAAGCATACATGGCAGAAAAGGAATTGATTTAGTTCTCTTCTTTGCAAATAATACACCGTTAAGTTTGACTTAGAAGCTGGGGCTGGTCCTAAACGGTGAATTTTCATTTTGAATCATTTTCAGTTTTCTGTTCCAGATTATTTTTTATTTAAAATTGCTTTTGTTTTTATTAACTGAAGAGTTGTAGTTTTTTTTCAAATGAGATCTTGCTTTCAACATGAAATATCTTTTTTTTTTACTTGATTAAAAATTAATAAAATGTTTGGTCCAAATTGATTTTTCTTTTTTTCCCATGATTTGCCAGCAAAGTACAAAAATACTGTTTGCCAGGCTTCAGTCACAAAATATTTAATGCATCATACAGAAATAGTACAATGTGATTTTTACTTTTTCATAAATTTGGTTCTGAATGCATTAATCTTTATATTTGCAGGCAAGTAGCTCCAACAGCTTACGTGCATATAAAATACAAGGAATAGATATTTTTGTCTTTTGTTTCCCTCATTCAAATTTCATGATCTTGCTAGCTGTACTAATGGTAACAAATTACCAAGCAGTGATAGGTTTGGGTTGGGGAGGGTGGGGGGAAGGAAGAAAGGTTTGATTCTCAGATCTTAGACACTAAATTATTTTTAGTGGAATGATCAAATGGTTAAACCTTCTGAATTAACTCTTTCAGCTAGGCAAGTATGGATCATATACAGGGGTAGTTGCATAGTGGATTCATGTATTTTCTGTGTGAAAGCCTTGCAGTCTTCATAAAGTAATAGATAATTGTAAGATAGCAGATAACAACAGAAAATTGTAAAAAAATCAACTAAAGCTGTAATGATAAAAGAAAATACAGTGGTATACAGAATTCAGTTATTTCAATTTATAGCATCTTCTGTTCTACTTCTCTAAGTTCTGATTAATAGAGCTTCTAAAAAATGCTAGACATTTTAAGACTGTCTTTCAACTAAGAAAAGATGTTTTGTTGAGAACTCAGAGTTTGGCCAGGTTATCCAGGCTTCACATGAAGGTCATGAAAGTGAAACTTTACCTCAGCTATTTTTTTTAAGTTTTAGCAACATCATTTCTTTACCTTTTTGTCTAAGCTTCCTTGGAGATCTTGTTAAAGTTTCACAACTTGCTCCTTCATCCCTGATGAGGTTTATTGTTTCTCTGTGCATTTAACAAATAAGGTTTTGAAACTTTGGTTTGGGATTTCTCTAGGGTATGAATTAAAGAATTCACATTTCTTTCCAAAATCTTCTCTGTGGACTTCAAGCATCTTGTTGGTATTGCAGCTTCACGTGTTCCTTTATTTTAAAGAGCAAAAATTTGAGTTTTATAGCTGCACGCTATTAAGGTAAAGAAAAGAACGTGCCGGAAGGTGAAAGTTAGAAATGAGACATGCCCTGTGGCCATGTCAAAACTATTAAATCTCCATCATAAAACTAATATTTTGCTATTTCTCCCCTGAAGCAATAGACTGTGATCTCATTGTGCTTTATAAGCTAAGAAAGGTTAGGCCAGCCTCCTCAGTCTTTGGATGAATGAAATCCTAAGAACTCATCTGTGCTTAGGATGATGCTGATTAAGTTAGTGCAGAGACAAACAAGATCTAGCTAGAACAGTTTGAATTTACTTTTCACAGCTGTTTATTGCTGCTTCTCTAGGTAATTATTACAGCCCCCACAGCTGAGGCCCAATAACAGCTTGTGGGAATCCTCCCACTCTGTTTCAGAGCAAACCAGCTGTATTAATTTAAGTCACTGTGGAAGATGGCTCAGGCTAACCCAAATGGTGGCTTATTAGTGCAGCTCAATATGGGGATGGTGAGGAGTAACTGTTAAGGCCGAGACCTAGAGCTACTTTTGCTACCTTCAGAGTGAGTACTTTATGGTTCTTTAAGCTATACTGTTATGGAAGGGTAATGGCAGGAGGAGGTCCTAGAGCACTGCAGGTTGTTTGGAGAGATTTTGAGAGATTCTTATTTTTGAGAGTTTTGGTCCTTTGAAACACCACACTGAAGACTTTCTGTGTAGTTAACAGTGTTAAGTGCTAAAGAGATTCAAGTAGTTTCATATTCTTCTTTCTGTTATAAAAATGGGTTCTCTCTTTCTCTCAACTTCAAAAAAAATCAAGTGAAAAAGAAAATATTTTTCAAGTGAAATTAAAATTTCTTAATTCATAATACATTGAATTGGTTTTTTTCTCCATACAAATGCAAAGCATTGCTGTTTAATAAAGAGAATGAATGGAGCTCATTTCTTTAAAAATAATTTAAGTTTCTCTTACATATTTTTTTTGTCCGTGACTAATACTGATGTTAACTTTCTAATCAAATTTGGACTAAAATACAATTTGGTGGGGTTTTGGGTTTGTTTTGTTGTTGTTGTTTGGGAAATATCAACTTTATATAAACGGGAAATACTACTTAATTTTTGTGTTCCACACTACTGTATACTATTGATTAAATGCTGTTAGAAATAGCCCTCATGATCAAAGATAACAGCGTTGCTAAATGAGAGAGACCCAGGAAATCAGCTTGAGTATTCAACCCCTGTTCATCCACACCATTTATTTTTTAGGTCTGTCTTTCAATCCGTTTTGGACCTCTTTAACTAGCTCTCTCTGATAGCCCTAAGCATTGTGGACACAAGCCTCATAAGCAAGAACTTGTTTCTTTTTCTTTTCTTTTTTTGAACACTGATATTTTAGGGTAAGTTAACTGACAGAAGTTTTGTAATCAGTTTATTAGACTACTTGTGCATCTCTTTAGTAAAGTTCAGCTGTGCCCTGTCCTATGATTTCTAATAATCTTTTTTCCTGAAGTTTTCTGAAAATAATCTTTTGCCTGTGATGCCCTTGCCTCTACATATGAAATTATTACTTATGGAGAACAAAAAGGAGGAGGTAAAGCTTTTTTGACTCTCACAGTTGACTAAGTATATGCAATCTTTGCAGTAATATACTTATTATTTATTACCTGAGAGAGACACCAAGCCTCTGGCAAATGAGGGATCGAGGCTGTCAGTACCACCTTCCCACTGGCTATTGCTGAGGGACACAAAATATTGCCGCCTGGGCTATTTTTGTCACTGCTTCCTATGCAAGGAAACCAGAAAAAGATATCTGATATGTTTCTCCCATAGGGTCTCAAAGAACTCTACAGTAAGACCCTTGGAGAGATTCTTAATTCTGTTTATAATGACTGAATTGCAATTTCTGAATTAATAAATGGTGTTTATACATACATACATACCTGTGTGCATAGATATATCTGCATACGCATATACATATCCACACATATGTCAGCCAAGCTGCATTGATGTCAGGGAAATAAATTTTGTAATAGGCAATGTCCCTTTTCCCCTGAACAGGTTTTAAAATAACTATCAACAGTAGCATATGATTAATGCTGCCATTTGATTAATGCTGTAGCTTAGAGATGGGTTTCAACTAAAACTGCTTTAATGTATTCTTATTTCTCTCAGATTGGGGAGAGGGTCTGCAATGCTTTGTGGTTCATTTTGTTACTTCAGTTTGGGGCACTGATGAACAGCAGCTCTGTGATCCACCTGTGTGGAAAGGACCATATTAATTGTGATTCATAAATATTATCCCCCTGTTGTGCTATTTTAGTGCAACACTCAATCCAGGTAATTATGGTCCATTGCCTCTGCTGCAAGCAGACACTGTATAAATCCTTCAGCCAAGGTGGGCTTGTCAGGCTGAGAATAATGTGTAGGTCCTTAGAAAGGATTTATATTCAAGGTCCATTTGGTAGGTGTGTTTTCCAGTTTTTCATTTCTCAGAACTGATGACAAACCGAACTAGTTGGTTATTCCCCACCAATGCTGTTCTAGTGATAGGATGATCGATAACCTGTGATTAATTTAGAGTCACTCATATGTTAGTACTAGGCAGTTTCGACAGCCTTACTTCAAGTATCGATTTCTTGTGTAATTTGCAAAAGAGAGGCATACCAGATATGATGATGCTTTGGAAGTTGTTTGCGTTCTTCTTGTACATGCCCCCATCAGAAAAAGTGCTATGGTATAAAGTTCATTGGAATCAAATATACCCCTGCTCAGGAACAGTCTTATTTTGCTTCCTCTGTCCTTCATTGATGATGGATTTAAATTCAGTTTAAAAATAAATAAATAAATCTTTCAGCAGTGTATTAACAAGAGTCTGTCCAAGCAACATAATGTACTAGTCCCTTGTTACTGCATGTATTCTGGTTTTACAAGGCCTTGCAATCTCAAGGGCTGAGAGGTCAAGGCATATTTTGCTTTGTTATCTGTTCAAACAAAAGCCCTTTTTGGTCAGTATAACTAAGGAAGTACCTAATGCCACTTGACAAAATAAATGCATGTTATGGTCATGTTTTGGAAATGGTAATTTCTCCTTTTCCTGGAAAAACATATAATGTTAAATTCGGTTTTCCTTTTTAAAAAGTGCAATTTCCATTGAAATCAATAGTATTACTATGGCTGAAAAAAAGCTATGTTGGTAGTATATCAGGGTGTATGGTTGGAGCACATGGAAGTTCATCTGATGGGAATGAAGGATAATAAAAATTGTAGTGGAGAATCCAGGATTTCTGCCCACTAAAGCATAATTTTGGATAGTACCTTATATTTGGAAGCATCAGACAAACAGTTTGGAAGGTTTAATGAGGCTTAAGGATAACAGCCTTTAGTATGTGGAAGAAAAACAGTGAGTTGGTTACAGCATGAAAATGTTCCTCTCTGTTAATTGTGATAAATGACTGTTTTAATAGTGGGTTAATCTTCCCTGACATCTTCAAAACTGTGAAGATTTTTTTAAGCAAATAGAAAAGATTTGTGGTGAAAATGAAACTAATTCACTTCCCTTTCTTACTACTGAAATCATCAAACTGTAAGATATGTTAATCATTTTGCAAAAAGAATTCCTCCCTTGGGAAATTTGCTAAAATATATTTATTGAATTATTCATTTTCATTTGAATAATGAAATTATTTACATGAAGCTAAATCATAACAAAACAAACCCCCCTGTAACATTATATGAAAAAAATGGACACCGGTTTAACTGCAGATCAAACAAATGTGCTGCCGATAATTTTTAAAACAGTAAGCTCATTTTCTGTTTGTTTTTTGTTGTTGTTTGTTTGGGTTTTGGGTTGGTTTGTTTATTTGGGGTGGTTTTTTTTTTTGAAAGCTGCCCTGTGGGACACAAAGAATACAGGAATAAACTAGTTTGGGGTTGGTTGGTTTGTTTGGGTTTTTTTTGTCATTGGATATCAAGCTGAATGTATTAGCACCTATATCCTGCTGTTTTGCTAATATGTGTCAAACTAGCTATATTCCATATAGCACAATACACAATATCACACAAACAGCAGATAAATATGCAGCTGTATATACAAAATGCAATCCGAATGCAATATGCAAAGCAGCCATCCAAACCCATCGAAAATAGAGATAGATTTAATGTGATCTGTAGAGCTGACCTTTTCAGCAGGAGAAGTGATATATTTTCAGAAAAGATGCAATGTACACAAAAATACCCATCTCACATTGGCCATATCTTGTGGCCGTTTTCAATTAAATCTTCTTTTGCCCGCTCTTGACCAAACTGAAGGCATCCACCAGTCAGCCTTGGTGAGAAGGACTGCTGCCTAGTACAAAGGCTGTTCTATGTTGCTGCAGAAACAGAAAGGTCCCCCCATAAGGAGCTCCTAGGCAGGAGGATGGTAATAGAGTTTACAATACAGTTTTGTGGTTATAGGGCTCTCATGAGTACAGCAGTTTTAATTCTTTCCTAGGTGAGAATTTACCCTCAGCTTTGACAAACATGCACATCTCAGGTGACCAAGGCTGTGCCTTGTGTCTGTGTGGCACAAAGCAAGCATGCGCTGCATTATTACTCACTTTATTTAAAAATATTGTGTAAGTAAAAGCATACTTTATCCACATTTTGCTGTTCATTATGTATGATATCAACTCTAAGGCTCTGATCCCACCACCATTTGCTATTTAACATAGTGATAATGTAAAACAGCACTGCAAGATACTATTAACAGTACGGAAAATTTTCGAAGTGCTTGACTTAGGTCATATTTATTTTAGGACTTTACTAATAGGAATCCTTATTCTCTTCATTGATGCACTGAAGCCTAGGTTTATTCCATGTATTTTAGGCATCTGACCAACATATCTAAGTCAGAAAACATTTTCCCTAGAATCCCACAAAGTCAATGAGGAGAAAGAGATGCATTTCCAGAGATTCAGATCTTAAATTTCAACAGATTGCAGAAAACTCCATATTGTACAAGAAGTCTACAGAAGACACGCTTTTCATTTAAACTCCTAAAAGGAAGGCATGTTAATCTGGTACCAGTATATATTGATCTGTTCTGAAGACCCGTACTTCTATCACTTGTAATAACTCAAATAACAATTCCTCTGGTTAATTTCTACAAATTATCTTGAATCACGTTGAACATAAGTTTTGCATCAAAATTCTGAAGATGCAGGCATATTTCTATGCCCCACAAATTATCCTGCAGAAAGATTAAACCCTGTTGCTAATTTACATGTGTGCTTAGTCAAACAATAGATAGTGGCCCTGAAAGTATCACTAGTGAGTGAATCACCAACAGAAAGGTCTGCAAAAAAAGTGTATGTCAAATTTTGCAGAACAAGTGGATTAAACTGTCAGTGAAGTTTTGCTTTATGTTGTAGGTAGGTTCATGGAATTCGTGAAGAATGGAGGAACCTGGTTGTTGACTTCCATCACAGTCCTGATATTACTCTAGTTAGTATCTGTTACAGTGGCAGCTGCCTTTGGCTTTCTTCACAGCCTGCTTTGAGGGTTGAGCAGCCGGGTAAGGGATTTGCACAGGCGTAGGAAAGGAAGCTAAGGGTTATGACAGCAGTGACCACAACAGCATGAAAATCCCAGGCAGGGAATTTCATTACAGTGTTAGATCACATTTAATGCCATTCCAGAATGTTTTTATTTTAGTTATTCCTGCTTTTTTTCATCCTAAAGCAAAGGAAAGCATGGGATTCTGCATTCTGTTTGTTTATTTGTTTGTTTGTTTAGTCTGCAGAAAATACAGTTAGTGAAAGGGAAATGACAACATTTCAAAGGAAGATGGGAGTGACAGGAAGGTTAAGGAGGTGATTATCTTCAACATGGGTCCAGCAGCCAAGATACTCATGGGTTAACACATTTACCAGGGTATGCAAGTAGAAGTCTATCTGATGGCCCGGTAATGAAATGACATGCAATATTCTATGATTGCCCTCAATTACCCTATGCAAAGCAAGAATTAATTACTAGCATTGAAAAAGTTCACCTTTGTCCCTCGTTTCAGGCTCTCATTTATACGGAGTGTTTCTCGGGCGATATTAATAGAGGTCCAAGTACTTGATAGCTGTTTTTTTTCCTTCTTCCTTGTAATGGGGCTGATGCTTTTATATGATAACTAAAGCCTAATCAATCAATGGCTGGAGTAAGCATTAAGATATATACAGAGCATTTTAAAAGTGCTGAACCCACCCATGTACTGTTTGGCACTTTGTTGTCCAGAATTGTAGTACACGGGATGTTTAATTTGATCCATTTGTTTTGCAACAAAGACTGCCACCACCAAGTTATTTTAATGTAATGCTATAAATCAATTTGAAGGCTGCGTTAAAAAAAAAAAAAGGCCAAATAAAAACAACCTAGAGATTCATCACATTTTGTCTGTTTTTCCTTGTTGAATCAAGAGATTCATTTCTAAAAGAAAAACAATGCTAAATGATCATTACCTTGGGCTCCCTTCGATTCCCAAGTTGCCAATATTGTATTATATTGGTGGAATGAACTGGCTGCTTGCATGTGATTTTTAAAATGCATTCTGTCTGTGCATATTTAGTACAAGTCTAGACATAAATGCAGAGGCAGAGCCAGAAATTTAAACAGAAATTACTCAAAAAAAAAAAAAATTAAGATGTGAGAATAATCATATTCCCCCATGTCATATTTATTTTACGGTGAGGTTGACCCTATGAATTTGAGTCTAATTTAACAGGTAGACGTGATGCTGTAACAATAAGAGTGTAGTGGCATAGGAGAATAGACATTAACATATTTATTTGGTTCTAGACATTTTCCTGAAAATAAAAATGGCTTAGGATGTGTGTATCCAGGCAGTTATGGATGATACTGAGGTGCACTAAGATTTTTTTGCATACGCTGGTATAACATTCAGGTACATACTAAGGCTGAAGTGCATGAAGAGTAAAGGTAGCAGATGAGAAATCAATTCCAGAGACTCAGTAACTGAAAATTTCCAGTCCCTGGTGTCAGCTAGGGAGAGCTGGTAGCAAACCGCTAGTGAAGCGAGTGCAGCTTCCAAAATCAGTTGTTCAAATTAACCTGCTTGACTCTGCTGTGAAAGGTACTGTAAATACTCATTCACTCAGGAAAGAGTGGGAGGAAGTTTCAAAAGCCCTCTCTCTTCTTTCAGCAAAAAAATCCATGGAAGGAGGCCTCTCTCATCTGTGTAGACATCTATAATGTGTTGGCAGTATCTGAAGTGGTCATTCAAGCTTCCTTTATAGAAAAAGAATAGGCGCTTCTAGAGTGCTATTTCCCTCGTTTCTTAGGTAGAGATCTGATACAGACCACTTGAATTGCTCTCTAAAAGTTCTGACTTCTCACTACCACTGAAAAAGCTCTAGAAAACTAAATCTGTTGTAGGTGTCTACAGAGATCTACAGGTGGTTGAGACAAATCCTGTCTCCAGTAAGTGACTTATGAGTGCTTCAATCCCATTTGGTGCGAAGTCAAACTGGTTATTTTGAGTGATAACTGAAGATTTAGGAAACTGATCCTAGCCATTTCCAATAGTTAGAAGATTTCAATGGAAAACCATTTAAAATAAGCTGTTTGCCTTTGTTCTGAAGGGGAGTGGAAATATATCACACACTGGCTACAATCGAGAAATACTTAAGAAAGCATCTCCCATCGAGAAAGCGGTATTTGACTGTAACAGAGTGGGTGGGCATCCATGTCAATTTAGCATATTAATCAGCGTATTGTCAGTGAGTTCAAGATAGACAGGCTAGTCACCTAATCATGTAAATGTATTCTTAATTGCTTTCTAAATAAACGGTAGCAAGAGAGGTGCTCAGGCAACACAGAAACATGATCAGACACTAGTCACAATAACTTCTCACTCACTGAAGACTGGCTTCATTTTATATACTGCATTTTGTCTCTTCTTTAGTTTGTTGTTTGCAAAAGATACCAAAAAATTTGGGGTTTTTTCTTTTTCCAGTAACTCAATATTGTCTTCAAACTCCATCTTCTTCCCGCTTTCTTATGTTCCAATGTAGGGGACTTTTTTTCAGGACTTTTTTTGCTGAAGGGGAATATGTGGGGTTTTTTTTTGTTTTGGTTTTTTTTAGAAAAGTTGAAGTATATAAAACCAAAGGATTATACAAGTTAGGCTACGGCTCTGGAGTCGCGGTTGCATTTTCACGGAAAGGAGGATTAAAGTCCTTCTCTTTCACACTTTATAAATTGAAGTAAGTTTTCAACCTGAACTGCAGCCTTCACAGAAACATGATACAGCTGAGGAAAAAGACAAGCTCAGAAGTTGTGCATGGTTTTTTGTTGTTGTTGTCTCCCCTTGTTTTCTACCGATGTTATTATGAAGCTAAATGGAGAAAATGTATACCTGAGACTGTTAGTTGTTTTATTGAGCTGTGTCTCTGCAGTAACTGCACAGACTACCTTCACAGCTAGACACACTAGAAGCTTTGCTGATCTGCAGCATTTTTAATGGAAGCACAGGCTCAGAAAAATAAAAAGATTAACAGAAAGAACTTAAACCCTTGGATTTTGTATGCCTGTGACTGAATATCCCCAACACAGTAAATTGTCATTCTATACAAGAAAGTCATGGGCCTATGTTTTGTTCCTGGCTTTACTTAATAAATAAATAAAAGTTGTAATAGCGCAGCACTGGACGTAGTGAGAGAACCAGGTTGGCACACTGGTTGACATAAGGGTAGTGTAACAGTAGTGCTAGCAGAGAGACTTCTAACAGAGGAGATAGCAGCAGGTATCAGCAGAGCATTGTGTAAGAACGCTGATGCTGAATGAGTTAAAACCACAGTGCTTTTTCCCTGGGCAATACATAGCATTTAAAGCTTCTTGGGTAATCCTTAAGAGTCCAATGAGAGAAAGGAGTGAAAGGAGAGCAACTGCATATGTTCACAACAGCACATGGCTTGGTGTGGTAGGTCAGTGGAAGCCTTCCAGTTGTTCTCACCCTGCTTAGAAATCCAGCAACGCTGAGGCCAGCAGAGACTTGCACAGAAAATCTGATGATGTTAGTGTCTGAATTATTCCTTTTTTTTAAGACGGTATATGAGGCTTTGTAGGATTCAGATGGGAAATCAGTGTTTGCAGGTTCTTGGTTATGACATCATTATGGTTTACAGGATAAGGAACAAATTTAAAGTCTGGGCCTGAAACTGTAAGCAATAAATGTTTCTCTGCCCTTCAGGATGAGGCTAAGGTGAAACTTTAAGGAGAAATTAAATGTGTCATGAGAACATTGATAATATCTGACTATATTTCACCTGTAAATGAATATGTTTCTACATAAACAACTGGTAGAAATGGGAGTTGCTGAAAGAATGGATTTGTTTTATGTTGGTTTTCAGGAGTCTTCATATGCAGTGAAACATCCCTAATGAATGTCCAATCTCAACATAAAACAGTTAAATGAGTAAAAGCTCAGAGCAGTAAATCGTGGGCTACATTGATTTTCTGACCTGCATACACAGTAGATTTTTCACATTGAGGCTACCCACAGAGTCTTTTGTTTTCCCCTTCTCGGATTTCAGTTGGAAATAATTGAGAGGAAGCTTTCAGAATCTCCTTTCAGAGACATCTTTTGGAGGTGACCTTTGACTTGGAAGAGACAGTTAAAGCAGCTTTTCAAATATTGCAAAATTCCATTATTTTCAGGAAACTTTCACTGTTTGACCTGGGAGCTAAGATGGTGAAAATATAGTACTAAAATCAAAATTGTCCAGAAGAATCAGTAATTACTTGTTTTTTTAAACTCCTTGGATGACAACAGAGGAAGAAATTAAAAATGCAACCTTCTCATGGAAAAGTCAGGATCCCCCCAGTTAATAATATGCTTGCATAGTCTGTTTGTCATTGACATGGGGATTCTGTACGTAAAGGTTTTGGTTGGGATGTAAAGAAGACTGAAACAAAGGGAAAAAAAAATGGATATCGAGGCAGAAAGCAAAATTTTGTATGAATGCTTTATTTTTCAAGAGAGGCAGTTACATACCGCAAACAACCAATTTAAATCTAGCTGTTCAGATCCAGCTCTTTTCCAATGTCTGTTTAACTTTTGGGAGAATAGCCTGCCGTTTGCATCACTGACTTAAGACGTGAGTTTTGACAAAATTACATGTTTTCAGTATTTTTCAGTCTTCACTTTTCATTGTAGGAAACTAGACTTCAGGAATTCCTGAGGAAGGTGAGAGAAGGGAAAAATAAAGCTATAATCTAGCATTGAATGCCTTACCTCCATGAGAAAACTCTTTCCTGTTCTGAAAAAAACCAGTGATTATTAAGACTTACAGCACACTTTCCATACATGTACACTCTGATTTGGTGGGAGAGGACATTTAGGGCTAGTCTGGTAGTCCGATTCTTCCTAGCAGAGATTGTAAATAAAACTTAGGGCTTCACTGCCAAAAGGTAGGTTGTTATCATGGGGTGACTATCACATATCAGATGCAAAGTACAATATTGAGGTAAAGACAAGCCACTGGTATTTTATTTAGGACTAAATTAAGTGAGAGCTCTAAATGCCTAATAATTAAAAAGAACAGTAGGTCTATTACGAATTCAAAATCAGTTAGTAAGGAATGGTATGTGAGCAGTCCCATGGTAAGGAATAATAAAAAAAAAAAAACAAACCAAACCCTTTTGTCTAGAAGGCAGGACTAGACCACAGTGGAAATTATTTTAGTGTTGCTTTCCTTAGTCAAGCTGAGCCTACACTGATGCTGATAGCAAAGAATTTCAAGTTTTGGATAATACCTCATACTATTTTCCACTGTGTGAGTAAAGTTTTCCACCGAATTAAAATGAAGAATACTTCTTGCGGTTATACAAACATTGCAGTTGGACTAGATGATCATTGTTAGGTCCCTTCCAACTGAAATAGTCTGTTCTGTTCTAGTCTATTTCCTAAAAGAATTCATCTTGTTGTCTTATGGCCATATCCTAATATGGACAAAAACTTGAGGTCGGGGACCTGAAATGCAGTCTCCAGCCTCCAGCAAACAGCAATTTCAGCAGATGCTAGCAGGATGTCCCCTTCCCACTCCCAGTTCTGATGGAAGACTCTTACAAAGCCTTGCTCCTTGGTTGCATTTGCTATTATTGATTGTGTCTTTGTTTCCAGATCAATTTATGTCCAGTTGATACTCACCTGGTTTTGGGCCAGTACGGAACTTAAGCTTAAATAGTCCTTTTCCATCCCTCTCTGAAAAGTTATAGATCCATAAAGCTTTAAATATGTTACTTTTCTACATATATATGTATGTGTGTATATATTGTACTTATATGTAGTGTAAAGCATAAAAATGCATAAAATGTTTCAAGGTATCAAACTATTTTTACATTTGAGAAATCAGGGATTTAAAACCTGTCACTATTTGCACTTTTGTGTATGAATCACAGCTAGGAATTAATCTGCAACTAGCAATTAACTGTTAGCTGGTGAAACAGCTTATACAGAAGGGAATCTTACTGTACTCGGTGTTCATGGGTGGCACTTTAAAACTACCTATTGTGCAGAAACACAGTATTGCTTTCATCCTGGTTAGCTTCTGAAATGTGTATCTTCTCAGGCTCTAATATGTCTCTGAGCCATTTGGACTAAGTCCAGGTAAAATATTTTCAATCCAGCAAATCAACTCCCTGCTGTGGTACATTGTTAGGAAGTACTGAAAGGTGCTTTCAGCTTTGTAAATAACAACAGATCCTATAAAAATGATTCTTCTGTTATAGAAGACTTTATGTAAACCGAAGTATTCATTTCAATCTTTGGATAGTATGGTGATGTGGGAGAGAGTGCAAGCATCTGGACAGCCCTGATAATAGAGGAAAGAAATCCTACAGATTATATTTTTAAATGTAAAAGTCACTAGATTTTAATTTTTCATTAAAAAAATGTCTCAACTCCTGTGCTGAAAGTGATGTTTCGGGAATACAGATGAGCAGACAAAAATCTGTCTATTAAAGCCATTCCAAAAGAGAACAAAGAGAAGATGCTGGAGTTTGACAGAAAACTTTTGAAATACAAAACTGTACTTAATCCCTGTGCTGAAATTTCCACTAACTGTACTACAGGTCATAGAGGGTCTCAAAGGCATAAGAAGCTCCATGAGTTTGATAAAAATGATTACACTCATGAAGAACAGCTATGCCTTTTGAACACTTTCATAATACTGTTTTGCACTAGTTCTTTTTTTAAAGTGATGGTGGCGTATAAAATAAGGAGAACAAAGCAAAGTGATTTTCTCTTGAGGACACCAACCCACTGGTGAAAGCATATTAGACCATGATCCTATGCCTACTTATAAAAGATATGAATTGTCACCACCCCCAGATGCAAAGTCTTGATGTTGTTATTTCAAGCTGCTTCCCGCCCCTCCCCCCCCAAGATCCAATAAAAGATCTAAGTAGGATTTCGACAGTATTTAAGCACGTGCATGTAAAATTGTAATTCTGAAGTTTTGCGTAATTTTCTTGCCCCATAGTTGGAGAAATGGAGCTCCTGTTACATGCACCTTATTTTCTGACCTTAAACTTTTGCATTTCTACACCTCAGAATAGCATAGACCAAGTCAGAATCGCGAAACATAGATACTCCAAATTTCCTTTGTTTCTAGGTCTCAAATTTCAAGTAATTCTTGCTTCTTTTCATCAGCCTCTTTTCTTATATCAACCTTCCAGTTCTCTCCCATCTTCTCTCCCATTGTCTCTGTCTTCCTCCTTTCTTATCCTTCATATGAAGCCTTCATGGGTGTCATGGTTTAACCCCAGCCAGCAACTAAGCACTACGCAGCCGCTCGCTCACTCCCCCTCCCCATCCAGTGGGATGGGGGCGAAAATTGGGAAAAGAAGTAGAACTTGTGGGTTGAGATAAGAACGGTTTAATAGAAGAGAAAAGAAGAAACTAATAATGATAACACTAATAAAATGACGACAACAACAATAATAAAAGGATTGGAATGTACAGATGATGCGCAGTGCAATTGCTCACCACCTGCTGATCGACACCCAGCCAGTCCCTGAGCGGTGATTCCCTCCCCCACTTCCCAGTTCCTATACTGGATGGGATGTCCCATGGTATGGAATACCCTGTTGGCCAGCCTGGGTCAGGTGCCCTGGCTGTGTGCTGTGCCAACTTCTTGTGCCCCTCCAGCTTTCTCGCTGGCTGGGGATGAGAAGCTGAAAAATCCTTGACTTTAGTCTAAACACTACTCAGCAACAACTGAAAACATCAGTGTTATCAACATTCGTCTCATACTGAACTCAAAAACACAGCACTGTACCAGCTACTAGGAAGACAGTTAACTCTATCCCAGCTGAAACCAGGACAATGGGAAAGGCTTGATGCCTCTGGCTACTACCTGGAGAACTTGAACGAGCAGCCGAAGTCAGATACTGAAATGGGAATAGGGGTAGTTTTCCCAGGTAATATCCGTGCAAGAAGCCAGCTCCTGCTGCCTTCTGCCACCACCGCCCCATCCAGAGAGAGGGCGTGCTGTTATTTGCTGCTGCTAGACTAGGTATCAGTTCTTCACATCAATTTCTGGCCAGCAAGTACCAGAGAAGCACTTATCTTTTTTCAAGACTAATCTGATCCTTGCTAGGGATTGATAATAAACCATTTCAGATGATCCTTGTAGATAGGTCTGCAGTTGGACTCTCTAGCTCACCCCTTAAAACTTTATGGTTTCTTTCAACTTTACAGTGACATTATAAGAATTTATTAGTGAAAACCTGGGACAGGACCTTATCCAGTATTTATACTCCTAAATCAGAAAGGAGGATTAATATTTTGTGTATTTAAGAGCTAAGAGTTGGTGTTCAACTTGTACTTAACAGGGATTAGTTACCAATTCAAACTTTGAAGTGGCAATAGGAATGCCCATTTTATACCAATCATGAGCTGCTTGCAACACAGTGCTTTTCAGAGGGATTGGAAAATCCTTAAAGGACAGTGATATTAACTTGGAAAAATGACCTATTTTAAAATGGATTCACTCAGGAAAGATGGTACTAAGAGTTGCAGAGAAGCATGTTTAACACATTCCAAAGAAAAAGCTGAGAAAGAGGTTTTCAGGTGGAGATCGTGACTGGATGAAGACACCTAGCTCTGTAGGCAAGGTGATTTTCTGTGCTTTTTGAGCCCTGTGGCGCTTGCAGAAGCTCCTGCATTTTTGATACATAAACAGGACTCTTGAAAGAAGCACTAATCGTTATGTCTTTCTTTTGCTAATGCAAACAATTCCCCCCACCTCTGAGTACCAGTTAAACCCCTTTATTAAGAACAAAAGTCCTAAATAACTGCTTTCAGGTTCTGATTTCTGAGTAGGAGTAAAATGAAAAAATAAGATTCTTGCCAAGACAGGGTTGTTACTTCCCCACAGTAATTTCAAGTAACATTTCAGAAAATATTGGGTTAAGTATTCTATTTTATTGTCCCTCATTTATCTAACCTGAACCTTGAGATCTGTCTTTTATTATTGTTGTACACATCTTATTCCAAGCAGGACAGCTTAAGTTCTTAATTACCTGTTCAGTTCTCAGTTTTCAATTGCACAAATAGCATGTGATGTTCCCCAGCGTGTAGCCATATAGGTCTTTCTAAACATGACAGGAATGAATACTTACTGAGACTGCTAATCTCAAAGACTGTGCAGCAGATCTTATTTTCTCTCCCTCCTTCAAAGCTATGAAGTTTAGAATCACTATGAAGGGCAAGAGGTTTGAGTTTTAAATCCTTTAAAATCAGGTGAAGCAACCAACACCTTGTAAAACAAAGATTAAACAGCGAGTGATAATGTTTAATCCAATTCTGTTAGATTTTGCATCAGAAGAAACACATAAGCAATATAAATCTTGTGCTGTATTTTTTCCAAGGTCTAAACTTTTTTGCTGTTCCTTCTTCAAACTATATTAAAAATATTAAAGCTTGGCTAAATTAAATGTTTGTATAGTGCTTAACATTTAGCTTGCTGAAGTATACTTTATGACTTCTGTCACTATAATATGCAAGTACTTCATAGATTGGTTGAGTATGTTGTTACAGCTTTCAAATCCTCTCTGAGGCATGCAGTCTGATTAGCCCCATTTTTCTGTGGAGAAACTAAAGCATAAGATTATGTATAGCTTTTTTTTTTATTGACATCTCACTCTGCTGGACTTACAAATAGCCTCCTCAGTGGGATCGTTAGGAAAAGTTAATGTATTTCGCTTCTATGGCATCTGCTGAACCAGAATGCAGGTAGATGTCACTTGATTCTGTTTGCAGGAGTTTGTGTGCTCATATCTTTAAATTGTCACTGCAAAGAAAATCAGAGTAAGACCTAGGATTTCAGCCTTGAGCACCTATATTTGAGGCTACCACATGGATGTCTAGCAATGTTTTTTTCTCTGATGTTGCTTGAAATTAGACAGAGGTACTTATTCCCTACCTTACATGCCATAGTACCAATAGTCATTGGTAGTGATATGAAATGTTGCATATAATGGGATTCCCATACGTACATCCATTGAAGGAATTAGTTGTGACCTTTTCATGGTTCATACATGCTCTGGAAGTGTACAGAAACATCCTTGTCCTATCCAGTTACTGTGATTTCACTCACTCTTCTAATGTAGCAAGTTACTATCTTCTCCAAGGACAGTGACCCAATGGTAATTGAAATAGCATACGGAATTCCAGCATAAAAGGCCTTTCCATAGTTACAGCTTATTTCTTAGACGAGATCAGTAGTCATCACCATTTCCTTAAATTTTAAACCACCATTGCTTACATGGGCTGCCTAAGTGCTTCTGGTTTTAACCACACAGTCAGAGATCCGGGCTATTTGGCTTCTCATGATAGTATGTCAGAGACACTTAGTAATGATAAATAGGGATCTGTAACATGCATCACAAAGCTAAAAAATTTATTAAAAAGGACAGAAAATTTGTATAGTGTTAGACATTTCTGGTGCTAAGCTTTGACTTTGTGCTATAGAAGAAAAAAAAAAAACCAAACCTCTGAAAAAATGTAGAATTTGGAAACTAATCCATGTCTCTTTTCCTTCTTGTTCATTGCTATTCTGTCTACATTTTGGTTCTTAGTAGCTTTTGTTTTGGGATGTATGTCTTTGGAACAACCAGATGTTGCATCACAATTGCTGTTGATTTCTCATAGGGTGTCACATTGTTGTAAAACCCTAATTACACATGTTTTTCACAGTTCCTGAAGCTAAGTGATGATTTTTCCTACTACAACTTCTTTGTATCTTTCTTTCTTGCATGCTGTGGTAACTTAACATCTTCCAGCAAAAATGTACTTGAAATAATACCAATTTAGTTGCATACCTCAAAAATGTAAAAGGCTGTTTTCTTGGCAGAGGCCCCATTACCAGTTGGAGCACATTAGCTGTGCTTGCAGAGAACATGTTCTGGTTTGGTTTCATTTCAAAGGAATCTAGTTCCACAGTCCAAGACCATCCTGCCATGTGAAAGAAAGCATGGTTAAGCACACCAAAAGTGCATGCCTGATCCAAACATCTAACATAGATTCACCCCTGAAACGTAAAGAAGAATGTCCCCAGACAGACACAAACTTCCTCCTTTTGGAATCTGCTCACTTATCACAAGTATTAACTCTTACGAGTAATGATGGGTTTGGACAGATGGAAAAGTGGATCCCTAGGTTGCCTACCAGATATGGATGAGATCACTTGAGCATGCTATCAATATGCTCAGTGTTATGTTAGAAGGTGGCTTAAGTAAATACTGTAGGGCAGAAAAAGAGGGGATTCACCTGCAAAAGTGATTAGAAAAAGATGGTGATGCTGCCTTATTGAAAAACTGGTACTAATACAGAATATTTTATGAAATAGTAAATTTTCTAATATATGTTTTGCCTCAAACCTACAAAAATGTGGTTTTTTTCTTGTAAATTATTTTATCTGTAAACCAAATATGTGAAATAAATTTTGTAAGATGAGGACAATTCAGTGTAAATAAAATCTGTGTTAACATCATGAGTGACAAGCTAAAAAACTGGCTCCATTTTATTCCATATCTCTATTTCTCGTTGTCATAGATAAATCATTCATTTTTTAAATTATTATAAATATTTACAAAAATAGAAAAATATTTTAGTGTTATCCATTACAATTTAATGAGTAAAAAAAATTCTGCTATCTGTTTTTGTCTGCTTAAGGCATCACCATCTTCTACTAACTGAAGGAAAGGTAACTAGACTGCAAAATAGTCTTTCTTCTGTGTGCGTAAGCTTTTAGTATTGACAGTATTTTCAAATCATCACTATGTTAATGAGTGAGGATAGGTTTGGGGTTTTTTAGTCATTTGTAATGGATTATTTTGTATAGATAATATTCATCAATTTTCAATGTAAATCAAAAGAGCATAGGTCTTCTACATCTACAGCATGAACTTCTCTTATTAAAAGCCTTCCTCAGCTTTATTGCCCAGTTACTTTTATTGGAAACTTGTTGCAGAAAGTCTCTCTTCTGTCTAATAGAAATCATCTAATTCCTAGACAAGCTGTATTAATGTCCTTTTGTTCTTATGCCTATTTCATCCATCACCTTAAAAAGCTCTTTTTTTCTCCCTGATGTTTAACACTTGTATGTACTAGACAGTAATCATATCTGGCCCCGACCCAACCCTCATAATGTTAGGTTAAGCATGACAAGCTCTTTTAGTGTCCTGTGGTATGACTGGTTCTCTGTTCCTTTGATTATCCTAATGGTCGCATTAAAATGACCAATGAATCCCTTGCTGATATGTTTAATTTGCTATTATATTTCTTTTTGAAGTACGGAGAAGACAACCATAAATAAATTAAATCCATTCATTGCACTTTCCTTCCAATGGTCCTTTCTGGCTGTCCTTATTGTAATAGAAAACCAGATTCCCTAACTAGCAAATAACCCCTAAACGCAATTATGACATTCATAAGCTGTGGTTATAATCAAACGACCATCACGAGGCAGCTATGATTCACCAGCTTCTTGCTGCTCGCTGGGACTCTTTGCTCTTCATCAGCCATCAAATCGGCAATTACAAGAGTGGTTCACACAAATGTAACTCCAATACACTAAGTTCCACTTTATTTTAAGTCAGCCCCAGCACAACCCTTGCTTGACAGTTTGTTTCTCAAATTGCTATCACCCACCATGCTTTTCCAGCCACAGGTTGACAAGGTCTGTTCCATGGAAAATCCCAAATCTAATAGTTACCCTGAATTTAGAAGTAAAGTTTCTGTTCCCTGGAGGGAATGGCTCATGTCATAGAAGACGACTAGCTGGTCAATCAAACCAATTAGCACACACCTACTTGCTTTTCTCATCTCCCAGGGTTTGCAATGTGTCCTGAAATCTTCAGACATATTTACCAGTAATGTGACTGTCATCTTTAGAAATATTTACCAGAAATGTGATTGACAGAATCAAACTCCAGTGGTAATGGCATAAAAACAACATACAGAACTGCCAGAGCTACCATTTTGGTTTGGGTTGTTTGGGGTTTTTTCCTCTATAGAAAGGCCTCAGAAGCTCCCACAGTTGAAAACAGCTTATAAAGTGCTTTAAGACCTCTGGATGAAGAACAGTAAATACATGCAAAGTATTAGTTGCTTTTCTTTGGGCTAGCATCGTGCATGATAATATTATGCTTATTTAGGAGGTAGAAGAATTTCAGTACAATATGCAGACTGAGTATCATATAAATACTGTGTGACTGACATAGTAAGAAATTACAACATATGGAGAGAAATACTGTTTTAGTAGCCTAATATTTGTTTTCTTTTCTAATTTGTATAAATGGCATGAAGCTCCACAACCCTTTTGGAGGGGAAAATTTGGGAATGTTTGTCCCCTTAACATCAGCCCATTTTATCTGAGCAATCTGGATAGATCAAGTGATTAAAAGGGCTGAACAATCTAACTGGCAGATGATCACAAGCTCAGCTTTTCAAATAGGGAGAGCAAACACTGTGAGTGTGTTTCATGTGACCGCATACATTGTAGACATCTTCATCTGTATTAGTCACTCCTGATATTTTTATAGTCAGTGAAGAGAAATAAGCACTTCAGGTGCAATTTATAAGCCCTTATTGTGCACTCCACATTAGGTCAAACCAACTGTATTCTAAGAAGCACTAATTGTATTCCCTAACTAAAAAGGGACCGTACTGTGACCAATCTGGATACAGTTTGGATACAGTACTGGATACAGTACTGACAGCATCCAAGGTTAGGTGACATGAATCCAACTTTTAAATAACTAAGTCACAAATCAAACCGGTTGGAGGCTGCTGCATAGCTAAGTCTGTTCCCAAACTTGTTCTTCACCTTGCAGTATAAGTATAGAATTGTGAAAGTGAGTACTGTATTACCTCTGCTTCTGCGTCATGAATTGTGACAAAATAGCGGAAAGAGAATTTCCAGACCACTCAGAGAGCAACCATGTCTTTAATGAGCTGTACAGAATTAGCACAGGCATCGCCCTACTTTATACCTTGTCAGTGAAGGGTGCACACAGGCACACCCATGAAAACTTCTCTCCCATGCAGCATAGTTTACACTAGCTGAACATGTCCGACCACAGGTAAATTCTACCATGAAAGAAAAAAAACAAAGGAAAGTTTGTGGGGTTTTTACTAGTTTTATCATTAAAAAAAAAAAAAATAGGTTTTTCTAGTTTTTACCCCTACTACTCTTATCTTAGGGTTTTCTTCTTGTTTACAAGCTGGTCATTATAACCTGGATGCTTCATAGCTATTATAGATAGCAGCTTAGGGAAATGCTATTCTCTATCACACTCATTAGGTATTTCTCCAGAGACAATTTAGAAGTGCTGTATTAGGGAAATAAACATGTAGAACAAAAAAGGAAAAGAACTCAATAAAAATTTAACATTCAGTCACTGACCATAAATATTTAAAGTACTATTGATGATGATGAATGAAGAAAAATGGCTATCTAGAAATAATGGATCAGTCAGAAATCCAGCCTATGTATTTGTAGAAATAAACATTTTCTTGCCAACTAGGCACTTTTATGGAAAGGAATGCATTTTTTTAATTTTTTAGTCTATACACTTAGAAGAGGTCTACAATGCATGTTATTCCAGGGCGGTGAGTTTAAGTCAAGATTTTTACCATTATTTTTATTGGGGCATGAATAGATTTGCACTTAAAGTTTACAAGTGTGGATCTAAGTAATGGTAGTCTTAAAAGATGGCAATGAATCGGTAATCATGTCTATTTTTAACAGTCATAGATTTATTACTTTCTGAGGTTTTATGAGAAAGATCTAGAAGTGTTCTGATTGATGCACAGTTCTGTATTTTATGCACACTTACTAAAGATTGCTGTGGCTAAGTACATTAGTGTGTATAAAAATGTACAATATTGACTTTAAAAGTTACATCTCTAGCACATGCATAAACATCCACATATGAGAGACAGCATAACATGGAAGGTATATAATAATGTTAGGGTGGTCAGTAGCTTATTATCTGTTTTCTCCAAAGTTTTAGAGCCACATAATCTTATACTACTGGATTCCTTAATGGTGTAAGTGATATGTCAGAAGTCATGCTGAGAGGGAAATGAGAAACGATGAACTGCTCTGTTTTCTGCAACTTGCTCTGCAGAGTTCAGGTTGATCCTCAGCTCCTAGTTTTCATTTGTTTGTTTGGGGTGTGAGGTTTGTTTGTTGGATTGGGGGTTTTTGTATGGAAAGGGTCAGCCCTGTGCTTGTTTAGAAAACTAAGTGGGGTTCTTCTTATTTCATGGTGATCTTCGCTATTTTGGACAGTGATGGGTGTAACCTTTCTTTCAAGGTTCCAGCCCTCCAGCTCCTCAAGGACTGTGTGGATGATCTTCTTGCTACAATTTGGTATTAACATTTGCTTTTTTTTTTTTTCTTAATGCTTTTCTTTTTCATTCTGTCTGTGCAAATCTTGCATTCTGAACATATTTAGCAAACTTTAATGGAAAAGAAAGCTTTGTGCTCTACTCAAAATTAAGAAAATGGGATTTTTATATCACATTTGAAAGTGATCATACTAACAATACAAGCAGATAAGCACATTTGACAAGAATTGTCTACTAAAGTATGTGTTTCTTCTCAGCATTCAGACGCTCACAAACAGACACTGGTTTTAGAGCTTGCTGGAGCAAGGCTATAATAAATAGACCAGGGAAGAGAATTGTATTAGTTCTGTGGCCAGCCACAAGTTGCCTATACAATTCAACTTTTTGAAAGGTTATCCTTATAACCTTTCATTAATGGCCAAATGTAAAAAAACAGTAAAACTGCTAAGAAAACTTTAAGTTGTGGATGAATGTATCCAAGTGTTGGGTTTTGGTGCTTTTTTAAATCTCTTTTGATACATGACATTCTTTTTTAACCATAGGCACAATAAGTTCACCTTTTGGCTGAAATTCATTCTCCCCATGCTTTTGTTGACCTATGTCTTCAATGCACTGTCTAATTAGATAACAAGAGGGCCAGCCTTCAATATCAACAGCTTCATCCCCAACTCATATCTGATCAACCGTGCTTGCATTGTTATACTATATGCATACGTGAGTTACTACACTGGTTGTAGCCCTCAATCTGAAAAAAACATACAATCATTCTGTTACTTCTGGTGAAGAAGTATGGGCAGCTGGCACTCAGTCTTGGTAGGTATATGGAGAATAAATCTTGGCAGAGGTTTGTAATGGTAGCTTTGTGTCCACATGGCAAAGCGAAGAGACCACTGAGGTTTTAGATTGTATTGCTGACCTTGTAGCATGTGTGTTAAAGATAACCAAACTCAGGCCACAGGACTTGATGTACAGATGAGAAGCAGAATGAGACATCAAGTGAGTAAAAGACGTGATAACGTTGAAGGGTAGGAAACGATTTCTGGCATTCAGAGGACCAGCCGCTTCCTTTTAGCTTTCTCTGGTCCTTCAGAGCCTCCTTGTCCTCCCCAAGCTAATCCTCAAGGTGTATGAGAGACAGTCTCCCACATCACATCATTAAGACTCACCTTAGGAATTTAAAAGCCTGTCATTAGCGGTTTCCTGAAATAGTGGATAAAAAAGAAAATAAAAATCAATTCAACTGCCAAGGTCAATGCCTTCTTGGACAAGGTAGGAAAGAAAAGGAAATACTTTTCTGGGTGCCTTTAGGTTTTTTTCAGAGAATGATATGACAGTTTACAATAGCAAAAGCACTCACACAGTTTATTTTCCAAGCTTTTAGAACCTGTGTTTAAAATCCTCTCTAACAACTCCTACCATTACTTGTTATCGTAATGAATTGTTGTCGTTTTGTAGTTCAGTCTAGGATAGACATATCATTTGAGGGGCAGCAATTTGTCATCAAATCCATGTTTTTTCATTTGTTTGTTTATTTCCTTAAATTATGAATTTAGTAGTTTAAGAAGTCTCTGTTTTTTGTTGTTGTTGTTGATGTTATCTGAGCAGCCAAAGTTTTATCAGACGTGTGAGCCTAAGGTTATATATTCCTTAAGCACAAGTTTACTGGTAATGTGCATTTTGGTTCAGCATAACTTTTTCCAGCATTTGCTCAAATGCCTGTGGCCAAACAAAAAATTGTTGTCAGAATATTGTGCTAACAAGAAGCATTGCCAAATGATAAAATATTAATTCTTTTACTTTATATGCAGATACGAGAGAAGCAATTACCCCTACTTTAATTGTTTCATAGATGAGTACAATTATGATGTTATTCATTCCGTTTGCAGTCTGAATGTAAAAAATAACATCCACATCATATAGTCAGAGATTTCATTTTAAAGTAAACCTTACCAATGTTAGATATATTAAAGCAATAAACCAAGAGATTAAACTTTCATAAACAGTAAGAGCTCATTGTTTTGTAAATGGATGTATAATAACGTCTTTGTAGCTCAAATGAAACCATAAAACTGACTGGGTGCTTTAGTCTTTCTGCAAACTTTTGATTTATCTTTTTAATCACTTGTTAGCTTTTTTTATGGCAATTAAACATTGAAAATGGGCTCCAGTCTTCTTGCCGCATTACTCTCCTCTTATTGAACTGCTGTCATTTCTTTATGATGACAAGCAATTTCGAGGTGCAAAAAAACAATTAAAGTGTATGCGGATCCCACTGCTACAGGTGTTTGTTACTAATGAATGAAGTGATAGCTGTTGTTGGAATGTGAGATTTATCTTCCTTGTGACTTGTGCAGCAGAGAGGGGATGGGATACCTTTGAAAAGCTGGTATAAACAGTCCACAATCACAGAAAGGCTGTAGCTGGAGTTTATATCCCTAATATCAGAGTTAATGTTAAGGAAAGGTTAACTAGATTGGTTAACTAGATTGTGATTTTTGAGCTTGCTATAGCTACAAATAGAAAAATGTATTACAACAGGTGTTATGGTCCATCCGTTACAGGTACCTGCTAAAGTTCCAAATATTTTTTAAAAAAACCCACCTAATTCTTAGATATATATCCTTAAGAAAATGCAACATAGTGAATGATAAATACCATAACTGCTCTAAAAGAATTAAACACTCTAAAACTGCTCACACACGTACTGTAACAGCCATTGATAGGAGTAGCTATACCAAAGATTGGGAAGCAGTTTCTGGAAATGCCCAATTATTTTCAAGTTCTCTAGCTGTGCCTTATGATCAACCATCTTCTTTTTTTAGAGATAGAGTGCTGATGCCTAACAGAAGTTACCAGGACCCTCTCTGCCCCTCTCTGTCATGTTATTGCTTCAGGGCTAACAGGACTAAAGAGTGCTAAGAACATATTTTGCCATTGAACAAATCTGTTGACTCAAACTGCCATTTTTTATGTGGCAACTTCTGAGAGTTAAACAGCACCCTAGAGAAAACTGCTGTCTGGAAGCAGAAAAGTAATAACAACAGGAGAACTTCACTTCTCATTTCCCATTGTAGTCTAGCTACTTGGAAGTATTATCCTTCTCTGTACCCAGCCCACAACAAGGTCAGAATTGTAACCTGGGAATGTTTCAGTGCTGATAGGGTTGAATCTTTCATATTTTTACATGGTAAATGCCCTCAGTGCCTTTTTGTTTCTTCCTTTGCTTTTAATTTCCAACATCCCATCTTCATATTTTTTATTAAAGCATTTATTGAATTTCACATTCATGTATTTAAAATGCATTATTTTAGTCTATCACATCAATTACTATCTGCATCCATTAATGATTTTTTTCTGCCAAATATAATCAGTGTGGCTCTGCATATAAGCCTGGCCTAAAAATAAACCAGAGAATTAACATCTAGATATCAGGGAAGAAGGCAGTAAATCCTGAAATAGCATCAGCTTCAAATTCTGCCTTTTTAAATGACTTTCTGTCTACAACTCGTGTCAGTCAGCCTGTGTGTTGCTAGGGTATCCCTACTGGATGGTATTCATTTAAATAATTTTAGTTATGTGTTGTTTATGTAAAATGGAATGAACAAAGAAGAATTTCGGGGCTGAGTCTGAGATTCCTGCTTTCATTTGCTTAAGCTACAGACACTTTGCATGTAGCTTTTGTGGTACAGTTGTTTGGTTTTAGTTCTGCTGACATTGTGGTGCGTTAGCAGTGCAGATAATAACAGATGACAGTTCCTTTTGTGGAAGTTAAGAACTAGCTGATTAATTGTTATTATGTTATACTCTAGAGGAAACCTTGTAATTAAACCACAAAAAGCTACATTAACATAATGTTAAGGGTCTGACTTAATCCCACGAAAGCAAGAAAATTCAAAGTTAACGATGAAGAGCGCAATGCTACGTGTTTTAGGCCAAGTGCTGTTCTTTGGAAAAGAGCTTAGTCTGACTGTTGAGGTTGTTTATGTGTGCGATTCGGGCAGCTGCATTTAAAGCAAATTAAGTCCTTTGACTTTTCTTTGTACATGCTTGCAGATCAGGCTTTATAAAAAAGATTATTGAGCGCTCAGCAGTTATATCTGGAGCTAGGTCTGGTGCTAGATTTCATGCTTCCAGGTACCTAGTCCTGGCTTTAAACCAGAGGATGATCTCTTCAGCAATTCTTCTATTTGCAAGCATATTTCCTGAAGGCCTACCAGGTTAGTATTGGTATATTTACGTAGCATATTTTGATTTGCAGTAAAATGCTATTTGTTTACTTGTATAATTTGGAAGAAGAGGCGCCTGGTTTATTTGAAGGAGTACTTTTCTAGAAGTTAAAATCTTTTGAGTTTTAATACACACTCCATTCTGGAGAGAATTTTAAATTATTTCCGCGGTCACACTTCCCTGTCTTGCGACATGTGTCTTCAGCTTTTTTATCTCACCTGTATATGCTGACTGAAGATTTCAAACCCTGTAGAAAAGTCTATGCAGACATACTATTGGGACGAATCATACCACTAAAATTTGTGTAGTTAAATGTTTGAGGTAAATCGGAGATTAGTCCGACAGGCTGATCGCAGTGACTGCTTCGCCATCTCTCCTTCCTCCATCTGGACTCTTGGAGAGTTACAGCATCTGCCTGCAGCCCTGGTTGTTAGTTGTCATACCCTTCTCCACGGCAGCTGATTGGGAGCTTTCATATTCCTGAAAGGTCTTGATTTGATGTAGTCCCCTTTTGTGTGAACAATTTAGTTAACACAGACCTTAATTCTCTATTCTCTAGGCTGAATGTTCCTGTGGCAATTTTGTAGCCCGTTTTGCATCTATCATGGGCAGAAAATTACACACAGGTTGATAGAGTTGGCAGTGAAGTGGCAAAGACAGATGATTATCTGAAAAATTCACATCCTCTAACAAAAAGACTTAACTCCTCAGGTATGGGCATCCTTCCACCTTGTATGCCTAAAGATTGCTTTCACATATAGTTACAGAAAATTAATGTCCAGTGCTTAGGTCTGAAACTAGAGGAGGAAACACGTAAGTGCACAAGTTCCTGAATCGATCGTAAGAGTCACGTGTAGTGAGTTATTTCTTGGCATTTTTAAAAACATGTACCATAAAATTAGTTTCAAGAGCTTCTTACTCTAAAGGACAATAATGACAAGTGAACTGTGTATATTAAAACTTTATGAAAACAGAAACAGTTTTTGAAATATTAAGAACTCACTCAATTATGAAATTTAAACAATGTAAAGGGACTCCAGAGACATGATTGCAGTTCTAGGAATAGACTAGTTTGTGAGCTGTCACAGCTAAAACATTCAAAATGAGAATACATTTTTCATGTAGTTCTAAGGCTTTAAAAACAGTAAAAAAATCTTTAACTTTATTTTCCAGTTTCCAGATTTCAGGTTTAGTCCAGTACACGTTTTAGATGCATAGTCCATCGAATCTGTCCCACTTACTTATCATGCGAACTTACCAACCACTGAATTTTAAATATGATGTAGTCATCCTTGTTTTGGGAAGCTAAAAGAATGTAGTCTTACCTCCAAAGTGTTTGTTATTCTAAACTCTCACCCCTATAAATATGCAAAAAGCAAGTTCTGTAGAAGAAAGACAGGGTTTAATATTTTCGAGCAATTTTTTTTTTTTTTAATTATTTCTAGAGCGTGTTTTTTTCAGTGCTGTCCTGGATCTGAGCATGCACATCTCTCTGACTTTCTCTGAGCTTTCCTGTCTCCTTTTATGTGTGCTTCTGAAGTGCTTCATTTGCTTTTTGTCCCCTCTCTCCCCTGGAGAGGAGTCCAGCTGCTAGCATCTGCACACACAAGCCGGCCTCCAGCCTCCTGGCTAACTCATGGAAGTGCTGTAGTTTGCATGCAGTTGATACACCTGCAGCTTTAGCTGTCTGGTTTATATGGGCCTTTTAATTATTTTTATCCTCCTCCTAAATGAAGGCCAGACATTATACTCATGGGCTTCAATAATATTTGTTCTCTAAGCAGACTAGTTATAATAATTTAATTTTGCTTTATTAGAACACAGAGCTAGGTCAGTTGGTATTTTTGAATAAGTGCAAGCTACAACCTTAGAGTTTGCAGGAGATTTTACCTATTTTATCTGCACAGGATCCTAACTGATGTGTGTAACACTGAACACTGAAATTGTCATCTAGAGGAATCTTCTTTCAGCACCTGTAAGAGCCTTATCTTCATGCTTGTAGATACCCGACTTACATATTTGATTTGTAAACGCTTTTGCATAGTTGTGCTTGACAAGCACATTAAAAATGGTCGCTCATGAGCTACAAATCTCTTAACTTACAGCTACTGCATATATTGCACAGCTGGCTGTCATGATGCTAGCAAGATTTTTGCTCCATGATCAAACAGGAGTTTAAAATTCAGTGTTCAAGATGCTTATCGTTATTGTCATTTCTATGCCTTCCTGAAAAATGCTAAGAAAAACTTCTCCACCATCCAAGCACCACCCACCTAAGACGCACTTTTAGCAAAGTTGCCAGGTCCATGCTGAATGAGTACCTTGCTATTTCCACTGAAGCTAGACCCTTGCCGAACTCTGCCTGTTGGGGCCCACTTAATTTGAAATAGTTGGAGCACTGCACAGAAGCCAGATGCAGAAGGACACAAAAACTACATTGACAAATGATCTGTCAAGTGACCCATGAACAAAATCGAGATTGAGTTGCCCTTTGAAATAAACCTATTTGAATTTTATTATCTCTAGAGCACCTTGTGTCTCTAATCTTGTGAAAGGTTAGTATTCCATCCATCAGAGCAAGATTAGAGCTCTAGTTGATGCCTGTGCTTGATGATAACTGAATGCAGCAGTTGAGGCTGGAGGAAGGAGATTCATTACCATCAGCAGTTCAAAGAAAGATTGGGTAAACAGACGCTCAGGGAAGCAGGTTTGCAATATAGACCACATATATTCCCGGTCAGGATAGCAGAAATCAAAGGAGCAGAATGTCAGTGAAGATTTAAACCTTTTAACAATAATCCAAGCAAAGCAATGTTACCTTATTCCCATTCTTTTATTTCGTGTCACAGATAAGCAGACCCAAATGGCTGCTGCCTACTAGGCTGAAATGCTAATCACTTCCTCCGTATATCTGTCAAGAAAATGCTAAGACTGAAGGAGCAAATGAGAAAATAATAAAAGAAAAAATCCAGGAGTCACGACCAGGTTAATGTCCACCTGACATGCATAGACAGAGGCAAAAAATGCAGATTCTGTGATGTTAAAAAATAATGCTCTGTTCTTATTAATTCAGAAGTTTTCCCTCTCTTACCTCAGGTAAAAATAATTTCTCAAGTGTTATGTCTTTTTAAAGCTTACGTGACATTTTGAAAAAAGCTTTAGCGAACAAGCATTATTTTTCCATGTCCTTGTTTGTCTGAACTTTCTAAATTTTACATTATGCTCTGAATTATATATATGATTAAGTTAATAACAGTGCTGACCTTACTTCTTGTTTTAAAAACAGAAATGTGATATAATTCTTCATTATTCTGTGGCAAAGTCAGCTCCAGCCCTATGCATTGCTTCAAGAATATAGTAGTAATCCAACGGATTAAAATGTGTATATTTTTCTAATCCTTTAGTTCCTCCTGGTGGGTCTGGATTTGTGCCTCTGGCTTTTCTATCCATCCAGAGCAGACAATGTATTTATGATCTCACATTTGGCTTTGAAGGATAACAAGAGGCCCTTTGGACCTGATGCCAATGTATCAGCCAGCAGCAAAATAACATGAGACTGAATTTCTTATTTGCTGTCAAACTTCATAACATTGCAAAGGAAAAAGAAATAGAGGGTAGGTCTGAGATTTTCCAGAGGCAGAGGTATGTTAAAGCAATAAAAATGGTTGTATGCAAAGTAGGAACATGTTAGTTCTTAGGTAGTACCGACAGTGTAGTCACAAAATTAAAAAAAAAACCAAACCCACCACTACCCCCAAACCAAAAAAAACCCAAACCTCAAATAAAGCAATGCCAAAATAAATTTCAATTTGTAATAGATTATACTGATGCTCAGAGTATAAGAAATCATGACTTTCAGCTAAATCAGATTAAATCAGAGCCTGTGACAGAATGTACAAACTTTGATGGCTCCTCAGAATAAGTTAAAAAGTTTAGAAGAGACCAATTTTAAAGCAAAAACAAGTAGTAACAAAACCAACAAAATCCAGGGTATTTAGGGTGTTAAGAAATATTTCTGTACAACTTTTCCAGAGACAAAAGCTGCTGTTTCTGTGTAATCAATACAAAAGATTTTTCAGCACCCTCTACAGTTACATTTTCAGCTACTTAATTTTTACTGTATTAAGGGACTAACACTATAAGCTATACATGGGTGTGTAACACTAATTAAAGTGCTTAATGACCAAATACATACTAGGTAGGCTGTATGGCACCTATTGCAATTATTGTGACATTAAACATAAAAATTTCATTTGAAGTGTGTTATACATATACATATTATGGGCAAGTCTGAGTGAACCTGTGGTCTTTACAAGAGAGGAATGTGTGACTAATAAAATAATGCTTCTTCAGTCAAAGTGGAGAATATTTTCTAGATAATGGGTTGAATGAGCAATATAATTTAATGCTGAACCCTAATATAAAAGTCACCTATTGGAAAGACATTTCTAATTATATGGTTTGTAAATGGGGGAGCACTTGAAGTCTAAGTCCATCTGGCTACGTAAAATTATAATGTACTTGTGAAGCTTCTTATTATGGAAAAGGAGCAGTGTAGTCAGTGTCACCTAATATGTAACATACCTCATGTTTCCATTTTTCAGAAGTTATTACTGTTTTAGTGTGAGTTTGAAAGTCTTTTCACAATTATTTAGGTCCTCATTCAAGGAAGTATGTTGTCTCAATTAAAAACCAGAAGGTGTTTTCTCTCTTGTGTCCTTTTCAAAGAAAACCCTATTTATTCTAGCTGTACTGAGATATCTGTGCCTTATTGTGTCTTATGTCTGAATGTTTGTCCCAAATGACAAAGTATATATACATTTGGAAAACAAAAATAAAGAAGTTATTCAATAAAAAGTTTCCAATAATCTCTTACAATAAGTATTCATTTTTCTTCCCTATCTCACCAGACTGCTAAAAACTTTAGTCTTTCAGGTAATGCAGTAGTGGAACCCCTAAAATCACCTTATCAAGCAATAATACATATACTTCTATGTGCATTAAATGAAAATACTAGCACTGATCCGGTGGGGTCAATATGAAGAGACAGGCTCCTGCAGGGTGTGAACGGGAGCCCTCATTTTAGAGCCGAAGCTAGACTTCTGATCCAAAGCCGCCTTTCTGTCCCCATGGAGAACATAAAAAGGCAGAGCTGGAGCAAGGCTTCACGCCGAGGTTCCTCGGTCAGAACGAAGCAGCATGTAGCCTGGTCTGCAGGTCCTCCTGCGCTCAACACGATAGATGGTTTTTGGGACCCTTGTTCTGCCCATGTGTCCACAGGAGATGGTTTTAGTGGTGTTAATAGACTGTATCTCAGGAACCTCTGGAAGACTGAAGTTTAGCTCTCTTCTTACCAATTTCTCCTTTTTATTCAGTTGTCATTTCCCTGTTTTTCTATTTTGTCTCTGACTATTTTTGTCCTCTCTGCCTTCTGCTTTCCTGTTTTACCTGTACTGCCTCGTTTGCGTTTGTCTATCCTCCCATATTTTAATGTTTCTGCAGTAGTATAGTGCAGGAAAACAAATATTAGCCCTCTAGTCAGCATGGGTCACCCTGAAGCCTTCACCACCTGCTGCTCTGTAGGACTGATCAGTTTTTTCAGCTTGCTTCTCAAACCCCATCTCAGAGGGCTGTCACTCCCAGCTAGCAAGATTTATATGAGAAGAACAGTTAGTGGGAGTTTCAGCTCAAATGTGACACAGTGTTAATGTTATGGCCCAAAAAGCTGGAGAAATACCAGACTATTACACAAGGAAATAGTGTCTAGTACTAATTCTAGGCACTGGATGGAAAGACTTGGCCACCAAAAGTGACGCAGAATCTCCACTCCACTAGGCTCAAGAGGAAGCATTGGGCACCAATGAGGAAAACATGGCCTATGCTTACATTGCCCCATCAAGTTGTCAGATAAAAACCATGTAATGTGAGGAATTGCATCTGTCTGAGAGAAGGATGAAGATTGTATAGTAGGGAGGGCAGACAATTGGGTCTCAAGATTGCAGAGAAGATGAAAGAAGCAGTAAATGGCAGAAGGCCTGGAAGTCCAGTGGCTTCTGCGCAAAAAAAACCCCAACAAACAGATAAACAAAAAAAACATACAAAAATCCAGAAATAGGTTCTAGATCTCCTAGCTCCTACTGAGCCACACCATTTCGTTGCAGGAACATAGGAAGGAGTCAAAGCTATTGTTTGTTTGCTTAGAGAGTTAACAGCTTGTGGGTTCATTGAAATATTCTTGTCAATATGTTCAATAAATTCAGCAACTAATCAGCAGACCAGCATCGAAGCACAAAACTATGGTATCGGTACATGACATATCCATTCAGATGGAAACATCATATGCAATACAGCAGCTAATAAATGGGAACAGTTCCCCTAATAAAATTGTCCTGGCAGTTTTCAGGCCACTCTTGTGTAGTTCAGTCAAAGAAAAAGTAGATTATACTGTTTGAAATCTAATGTAACTCTAAATATATACCAGTCTTGCAAAGATAGTTTTTCAGTTCATTGTACCGTTCAGTTTGTTGTACTGTGTCTTATATCTAAATTTCCTTCTGACTGGAAAACTTTCCCAGTAGACACACTCTTGGGAGAAAAAAAGGTTTCTGTTGAGAAGGTAGGTCAGATAAAAATCAATAATGCAGCATCTTGATCCAGTGAACTGATGTCTGCAGATGAAGATTTGTGTTGACTTTAAAGCTATTCAAATACAAACTTTGTTTTTTAATCCTGGATCTTTGAAACATCCAGGTAGGAAAGTTTATTGACTTCACAAAGCCCCATAGGGGACCCAAGGTCTTTCTATCAGCACGTGAATGCAGATCCAGGATCTGAAAGACTGTTTTCTTCAAAAGTAATAGATCTTTTCCTACATTTGTAGCTTCTTTGAAGCCAACCGTATTATCCTTAACCTTAATCCTTAACCTTATCCTTAATCTATGATTTTATGCATTGCCTTGTTTTAAGTCACTGATTGCCCAAATCTGATCTCTGGGACCATTGTTGCTCCTTAACTTTCCTACTGTTACCTTAGAAAAAGAATTTCATCCTTCTAACAAACTGAGAACATTTAAGTTGACTTCCTGACATTTAAGTTAACTTAGTTTGATGTCACAAAAGAAAAAGAAAGTTTGCTGCTTCAGTGAAGTTTGACCATGTAGCTCAATTTACAATCAAGAAATTCAATCATACCTCTGTATTATTACAGTAACAAATAGTACTTCACGCAGTGTCCAAATAGTCAAGAAACAACTGGGAAACCAGCCTCAATTTAATACTGCTTGGTCTTAATGGTGCATGGGGTTCCTTTGAGTGTGGAGGTAGGGAAATTGGATAAGCTCAGAAATAAGTAAATTATCCTGGAGGTAGTTTAATCTTTTTTGTTAGTGGTGTTAAACCATAACAGGAGTTATTAGCTGCATTCAGGGGTGTCTGGAAAAACCATCAACATGACTTCATTACCTCTTAAACTGCAGACTTATATACAAAATTGATTTTATGAATATAATAATTTCAATAAGAAGTCAAACTTCAAACTGCTCTTACAGCAGGCTTCTGCTGGTTAGCTCAAATAGAAGTCTTCACAGTTATTGCAGTAGTGTCTGTCTCGGGTCTCACATCTTGCAGGTTTTTTTGAAGTAATATACTGATTTCTTTATAAACACTAAAATGAGCTTGTTTCAAAGAGAGAGAAAGGTGAAATGAGATGGAAGGGAAAACTGCAATGGATTTACAGCAGTTACATTAAATAAATACAACTGCGCAAATATGTCTTAGCTCTCTGCACTTGCAAGTGTGACATGAAAGTAGCTGCAGTTCTAATTTTAAACATACCAGGATGCACCCAGTCTGATCTGTTTGATACCTGTCTTTTCACACTGGGATTCAGGAAATGCGCTTCTGCGGGGTGCTTTGCCAAATGGATGTGATCCAGTAGATGCTTCGGAAAACACCCCCTTCTTGAAGCTGAATAGGGCCCAAGAACTGATTTTCAAACTCCTCAATGACAGCTCTTCACAGTAGTCTATTTTGTTTAAAATGGGAGGAAGAAACAAAAAAAGACACTATTCTAAAAGAGGCAAAGAAGCCCTCCTCAGTCCCATATGTGCCTAAATCCAGGTCGAGATTTCTGCCTCCGAAGCTGTTGTGGTTTAACCCCAGGCAGCAACTAAGCACCACGCAGCCGCTCACTCACTCACCCCCACCCAGTGGGATGGGGGAGAAAATTGGGAAAAGAAGTAGAACTTGTGGGTTGAGATAAAAATGGTTTAACAGAACAGAAAAGAAGAAACTGATAATGATAACACTAATAAAATGACAGCAGTAATAATAAAAGGCTTGGAATATACAGGTGATGCACAGTGCAATTGCTCACCACTTGCCGACTGATGCCCAGTTAGTCCCCGAGCGGCGATCCCCCCTGCTGCCACTCCCCCCAGTTTATATACTGGGCATGACGTCCCATGGCATGGAATATCCCTTTGGCCAGTTTGGGTCAGCTGCCCTGGCTGTGTCCTGTGCCAACTTCTTGTGTCCCTCCAGCTTTCTCGCTGGCTGGGCATGAGAAACTGAAAAACCCTTGGCTTGGTGTAAACACTGCTTAGCAACAACTGAAAACATCAGTGTGTTATCAACATTTTCTCATACCTAACTGAAAAACGTAGCACTGTACCAGCTACTAGGAAGACAGTTAACTCTATCCCAGCTGGAACCAGGACAGCAGCCCAGTTCCAAAGTGTTGCTGCTGTCAGGTTGTGGTTAATCACCACATTGTAAATAAAAGTCAGTGAAGATTTCAGTGTTTTCCTCCAGCCAGCCAGAGCCTCCTTCCAGATAAATGACTCCTGCCCTTGCTTGATTCAAGCTGTCTACTCTGAGAACGGGCATGAAGGCGTGCAGGGGCTTCAGTGCCACCTTCCTCCCCAGCACACCACCTGACCTCTCAACAGCACAGGACTGAGGCTAGTGATAGCAAATACTGCCTCTGGTTTGGGACCTGTTTGTCCAAAAACTGCCTAATATTTTTTTTTTCTCTTCTTTGGACAGAATATATAATTTATTCTGGCTTAAATCACTTTTATCTGGTTTGTAGCAAGGCAGTTTGTTGTTAATTTTCCCCTATGTCTTCTGGTCCACCTTACGCTTCCCTGTGTTTAAAAGTCAACAAACTTTTAATACGTCTAAAAGATTGTTATAGATTATAGGCATGTCAAAGAATTTTCATATAAAATGTTAGATGGTAAATCTCCTTAACTATTGAACTGGATATTTAATAGCCTCTAGTGGTGCGTAGGGAAAAACAGAACAGTCTCTATATTTTAAAACAATTGTTGCACTGAGTCCCGTAGTTTATGTATTGTTAATATCATTTTCATGAAAGCTTTAAATGTTTTTCAGAAGAAACTGTGGTGACTCATGAATGTTTCATGAGGCATTATGCATTTTTATGAACATATGATGTAAAATTCATCATTCTGAAATCCACAGATATCCATGAAATGCTACATGTCTCTCTTTGGTCATGGATATTCATGACAGTACTACTGCTGTAGGCGTTTAAATGCCCATTCATAAATATTCTAGAATGTCGCCTTCTGATGCCATGTAACATTTTGCTTACATTTTATGAGTACTTCACTTAGGCGTTTTCCACTTGATAATGAAAATAGAACCTTCAGGGACAGTTATTGGTGTTTATATAAATTATGTGTAACGCTATCTCATTGCTTTGTTTTTATTCTTAGCATTTTCTTTCTTGGTTATTGCTATAAGTTCAATGAATTCTTTGAGGGGATCTTGGGAATTTTAGGTTTCTTATTTATAATGAAGGATACATCATCAGTATAAAGTACCAGATGCAACAGGATACGAATTGAGATTCTAGAGAGCAGTAAAGATTTCAAAAAGTATGTGTTAATATCTAATTTAATTGTTCTCATGTGAAAGTGATGTGTTTCACCTAGTTGCAGGATTGTCTGCATAGAATCAATGGTAGGATTGAGTCTCCCCTTTAGACATACTCAAGTGCTAGTAAATGACCTTTTGCAGTGAAGAAACAATAAGTTTAGTGTTTAAAGGTTGCACCTGCATCCCCTGAAGTTGTTGATAATGTTCTCATTGATTTCAGCATTGCAGAATAAGGTCTTATAGGCCTTTACCAATGCATGCAATCAGCTCTGAGTAGATGACAGATCCTTTAACTCTATATTATTGTTCACTTGTACAAGAAGTTCTTTGTACATTGGCATTAAATAATGCCTTAAATTCTTTGTCAGATTAGGTTCCCATTGTGATAATGGCATTGGATGTATAAAGATCAGCCTAGCTTTTTCTCCGTTTGCCTGCACCTGATCTAACCTGTCCAACCCAGCCCATGATAGATGTGTTTGTGTCTCTTCCCCAACCTCGTGTCCCTCATTTTAGTGCAGGACAGTGCTGTTTGTGTTGTCTCCATGCTCCACAGTGCGGAGCGTTAAGGATGGAGCCTCAGTGGTCTCCCCTTCCCCTGGGTCTCCTTCCTTCCTTCCTTGCAACAGCCTGACCCATAAGGGAGAAGAAGTCATGGACTCTGGACAGGAGGCAGGGAAGAAGGTCACAGTGAATTGTCTTCTGTTATCAAGTCCTGCAGTAGTCTGAGAAATGGAGGGATTAAAGAGGGGAGAGACCCTCATCTTTACTCACAACCTTTGGGACTGCACTGGCTGCTGAAAAATTTAGTAGCATACAAAAGATTTCATAATGTCATGATATTTACAGGTATAGGACATTCTAGAAAGGTATTGATATCCATTAACAGCTAAATCATTTCACCCACAGGGGATATTACCCAAGACATAAGTAGAGGATGTAAATCACCTGTTCTGAAATTTGTAATTATAGGACACATTTAATTATCTGACTTGTATTTCTTAGCTTTAAGTGCAATGTGTATATATTCAAAATGAATTAAAAATGGAGAGCAATTTTCAACATCACACTGCAGCTTTTGTTGTTCCTAATGGGAGCTGAAATTTGTTTCCCACTTGTGACTGTTGAGTGTTTCGAAAGGTCAAATCTATGAGGGAATTTTAGAATTAGTTATTCAGGCTCACTAAGAAGTAATACCAATGCACTGGTAGCCTTATGCATACAACTTGTTCACTGTTGAATATAAATACTAATGTAATGTCAAAAATAGGAAAAAAAATCATTTCCTGTAGGTATTCTCCTTACAGCAATTTCTTCTCAATCAGAAAGTTAAATTGAGTTCTTTTTGTTCTGTAAGGTTAGTTATTGTCAGAAGAAAGTCTCTGGAAACCTAAAAAAAACACCTGGAAAATGAAAAAGCATAGAAACCATAGAGGTTGATTTCACTTGAATGTCCTTAAGATAAATCACCACTTTCAATAATTGGTACCATTGTGGAATATCTATAAAGGGAAAAAAAAAAAGAAAAACAAAGCCTTTACAAGAATCCTGCAAAAAGATGAAGAGTTCACCAAAATATTTTTTTTTCATGAATGACTTCATGAACAAAGACAGACAGAAAGGAATAGGGCAGTGGAGAAGAAAAAAAAAAAGGCTGCCATTGGTGTACGTTATGAATGTATCTGTACCTAAAGAACCCTCAGAGAACCTTTCCGTCCAATAAGACAGTCAGCTTACATGAATTCTAATATCCTTCTTACCATCAGCATTAACAGGACTGGGAAGTTTGAAGATGTGAAATGAAATTAGGTGCCTAAAGTCCACATAGGGTGTAGAGGCATGCACATCTTCACAGTAAGTGGTAGGTCACTAGAATTTGTATGTCTAAATCCTCAGAGCTCTTTGAAGCTAGGCTATAATGGGGAACTGCCTGTATGGTTTGGTTGGTGCTAGTCAATGATGGATGAAATCAGTATGCCACCCTGAGCAATGTTGTCCATAAAGGCTGATGTGAAATCAGATGTATATCCCTGTCTAGAACCTCTGAAGACTTCTGTGTAGCTGTGCTGTTTTTTCTCGAGTAGTAGTGAGATTGCAGGTCCAGTGTATCAGATGCACCATAGTACAGCATTCAGATCTCAAGTTCTGCTAAAAAGCAAAGCTGAGCAGAATATATGGTAATTAAATGAAATTTCCTTTTGGTCTTTTTGGTCTTAAAGCTCATGCATATCTTTTTGGTTTGGGGAATCGGACAACAAACTGTTTCTAGCTTCACATCTTGTCACATCAGATGTTGGTTTTGCTGAAATTACAGGTGGAAAAGAAAACACAAGGGAATTTATCGGGCTGGGAATGATCACAGAACATACCTCCAACGTAATACAACTTTGTTTATCTAGTAACTGGCTCTAGATTGTTGTGATTATATTTTGTTGAAGGCAGTTATTACATCATGTCATGCTGCGATATTATCCCCAATCCTGATCCACTGACTTAGGGTGACAACTAGTCATCACTTCGGAATTAGGCTAGCTCCCAGGTTGAATTTCATTATGACACTAGATTACCGATGTTAAAATAGCTTTCAGTTGACAAGGTAGCATGAGAGCTAACAAGACCCTATTTTTAATGAGAGCAGTACTTACCATTCAGAAAGAGACTCTAGCAATGCCTTATGTCCTTTCACTTTGTAGCTGAGTTGTTTTATCATAGACAAAACATTTTAAAACAATTCGGACTTCATTTGCAGAGACTGTTATTGTCTATCTTGCATCCTAAATTTACAAATAATGTTTAAAAATGAAAACTAGCTTCAGCGTTATGCATTGACTGGAAGCCCACCATTTAAGCTTATATAGAGCACGTAATGGTTTGAAATAGCAATCTTCTCTCCCTCTTTTCAGTAGCTCAGTGTGCCTTAGATCTTACCCTTTCCAACTACCTCGTAAGCAGAACCGAACAGGCTTCCTGAGACCCTCTGGCTAATAAATGAAAGCTGTATAAAAATGTGCTTGCACCATAAGACATACCCAGGACATATTCTGTCATATAAATGAATCACCACTTAAAATTAGGAAAAATTATTTCCAGCATTAACACTGCTCATGACAGCCTATTTTGGCAGCAAAAAAATTCACAAGATATATATTTTAAAACACTGCACAGCTCTGTCTTATATAGATTCTCCTCTCCCACCCTAGTACTTGAGTGCCTTCCAGAAGCACATTAAGCAACATGACTAATGTCTGTCTCATCTTCGTTCTTTTACTTTTAGCTGAAATATTACATTATTTTTCAAAAGCTACCTGCAAGTTGATGAAATATCATCTTTGCAATGAACATAAAATCTTTAAATTACGGTGAAGACCATGGAAAAATTCAACCTTTGCAGAAGCAAGTACAGTTTCTTCTCATGTAACTGGACAAGTACCCAGTTATGCCAGGACACAGTTTATGTACATAAGCATCCCAAAGCAGGCTACCTTCTTGATGTATGGAAGATTTGCAGGCTAAAAAAGCAAGTGATCCTTCACAGCAGCATTCATTTTGCTGGACGGGAGTTGATTGAGAATTTTTCTAATTAGTACAACAAGGGAGATCTCTTTCTGGAACTAAAAAGGTATCCAATTTTGTAGTTGTTGCTGCTTTATTATCCTGATACTGCATAGGGTTACTGATGCAGATAACTCTCTTAAACTAACTGTCTTTTGTATCAAAGCGTACGGAAGACTAATGGTCTAACTTTTTAATGGCATAATAACTTACTCTAAGCAATAGCTCTCAGACTAGAGACCTATGAGAAGACTGAAAATTAAATAAACGTACTGCTATTTAGAGGACATTAGCTCTCCTACAGAATGCGTATGTATGGTGTCACTTTTGGACTAGCATGAAATTTAAGCTTGTGGAGTTACTGATAATGTTTGTACTGCAGCATAAATAAAGATTGCAACTAGCATGGACCACATTGTGCTAGTTGCTGTACGAACACAGAATAAATGTCTACCCCTCCCTGAAAAGTCTGATTGGCTTCCAACAAACTGACTGTGAGATTGCTAAATAATACCCCCGCACAAAGCAATAGTAGGCTAACAATCTCAGACAAGAGGAGCTGTCAGCAAACTTGGTTATGCTTTGCTATGACCGACTTATGCAATGGCACGTTCTTTTAAGATAAATAGTGGGATTCCCAGTATAGCTATGGATTGGGAGGAGCCAGCATGTGAATTGCTTACAGCAGCCCCCCAGCACATAAAGCTTTATGGGAGAGAAGTCAAGGAGCCTGGACTCACTGCTTTCGTGATTGTCTTTCCCAGTTGTCATTCAGTTGCACTGGTCTGAAAGCCTGGCTTCAACCTTAAAATAAATTTTAATTTGAGCTCCAAGTTCTCTACCATCTTTTTGCCTTCGAGACTGTATGACTAGAGAGCTAGATGTATTCAGCAGTACATCCAGTGTGCATTATTTCTTAGAAGAAGAAATGCTGAATGTATAAAATAGTAATCAGGATGATTCAGACATCAAGGATGCCACCAAGTCAGGGTTAGCAGTGAAAAACAGATTTGGCAGAATTAGTGGATAATTTGGAAAAACAACAAAGATGACTGTATGTTGTGGACCTCAAGTTATTCTATTTGGCAACAAAGAATTACAAGGGTTTCTCTTTGGTTGTGCGTTTTGTGGTTTGGTTTTTTGTTTGTTTGGGGGTTTTGGGGGGTTGTTTGTTTTTTGTTGGGTTTTTTTGGGGTTTGGGGTTTTTTTTTTGCTTTTCCCTACATAAACTATTTGGCAAAAGCATATTCTTTTCCAGATGGAGTGCATTCCATATGAAAGGCTGTGGTTTTAATGACAGTTTAGACATTGATACATTTATTATAATATATTTTCCTTTTAATAAATGCTTTGATGTAGCGAGTTCTCAATGTTCTGTGTATACATTTTCATGATAACCCCTTTGCAGTTATCTGGGAGATCAAAGACTGCAGCTCTGCACAATTTCTGCCAAAAAGAAGAGGCTCTTTTCTTACGGAGTCCTTGTAGACTGGTCAACAGTGTTCAGTGGATTCTGCTTTCAGCTCATCACAGTTGCAAATCCTCAAATTTAGTGTAGATTTTTTCTTACATAGTCTTAGTTGCCATCCTGTCTTTAGCATTGCGGTGGTTCTGCATTTTTATGAGTCACTGTAGGTGCAGCAGGGCCCTATGGTAAAAGAGTATTCACATTATAGCATTAGCCAAGACTGTGAGAAGTCAGCACGTCCCTGCAGTTAGCACATGCAGATGTGTCTATGGGCAATGACTGCATATGTAGAATCTGATATCCCAGAGTTGGCTGCATGATGACTCCCGCATAAGTGTGAATCATTTAATTGCAGCAAATACATGTGTTTTGCCAGAGGTGTTGCCATCTCTGCCTTGCTGTCTGCAGTGCCCCATTTACAGGCCACAGCAGCCACTGAATTCTTTTCCAAAGGAGGTTTAAGAAGGCTGACAAGTAGACCCTGTAGGAAGATGGGATCTTCTAAAAACCAGGAGAAGCTATGCCTGCTTTTGTCAGATGTGTTTAAAGAGCTACTGTACATGCTTAGTGATTTCTTGGGAAAACCTAAGCATCATATGGCAGTTAAAGGATCTTAACAGAAGAGATTATTACGTATTTCCACTGTATCCCATGGGCTTGGTTTCCAGTAAGAATAAATTCCACAGGCCAAAATTTAGAAATAGGTTATGGTTTGGGCCTGAGTAGATAAAAGGCACAGAAGCAGTAAAGTCTGAAATGCTTTCAAAAAAATGTAAGGTCTGCTGTTCCAAACCCAATGACTAGCACAAACTGGAATTAGTAGGCTGGCTGTGACATGATCAGTGGAGGGTTCTAGTACTGTTCGTCAGTAGAGCAGCAAATTATTGAAAATCCTAACGTTTTCTTAGTATTACCTAGACACATAATACTTTTAAGAGGGATTCAGCTCATTTCCACTCAGGTCTCCTTCAAGTTCTCTTCAAGAATATTTGCAAATAAGTTTTCAGATTTATTTCCATGGTGTTCTTCTACATTGTAAGAACTTCAGCAAAGTGGAACTTACCATTATCTAGCTATTCTAAAATCATTAAATTTTCAGTTAAATCATCATATTAATGACTTTACTTTTAACTTAGAAGATTTACTATACTGGCTATGGAGGATATTGCAAGGGACAGGGATTGCTGTGTTCAGATAGTATGTGAAGAAGAAGTGAAACTACCTCACTGAAGCTCTTTTAAATGGGTCTTTCATGTTCAGCATTATAGGTTCTACATCCTTCTACCTTGTTGGGGAATTCAGGTTATACTCTATTTTTCTTTACTTCTAAATAAAGCCATTTCCTATCCAAATAGATTAATTTCACTAGTAAAATGCCATGGTACCAACAAAATAAGACAAACTTTAGTAATGGTAACATAGGAATGCAGTCAGAAAACCCTTTGTACCTTACTAATATATCCGTTAACACCTTCTTGTTTTCCCTGCAGAATTTTTCCGAGAACTTCTGGAGAATGCAGAAAGATCCTTAAACGACATGTTTGTCCGGACGTACGGCATGCTGTACATGCAGAACTCGGAGGTGTTCCAGGACCTCTTCACAGAGCTGAAGAGATATTACACAGGAGGCAATGTGAACTTGGAGGAAATGCTGAATGATTTCTGGGCTCGGCTGCTGGAGCGGATGTTCCAGCTCATAAACCCCCAGTACCATTTCACTGAGGACTACCTGGAGTGTGTAAGCAAGTACACAGACCAGCTGAAGCCGTTTGGAGATGTACCCAGGAAGCTGAAGGTTCAAGTGACTAGAGCTTTCATTGCTGCACGGACCTTTGTTCAGGGGCTGACAGTAGGCAGAGAAGTTGCAAACAGAGTATCCAAGGTAATCTAAAATGAGGGGTTGTTTAAGCTTGGATTTTTTTCAGACTTGCTAGACAATTGAAATGTGATTGTGCACTTTTTTTTTTCAGGGGGAGCGGTGGGCGGGTTGGTTGGTTGGTTGGTTGTTTTTTTACGTCTACTGATATACCCATCCTAAGTTTACAAATAGGGGCAACAGTTGGTTTTAATTCCTTCTGGAGATATTAAGGCAATACTGACTGGAAAGCATTTCTCTGTGCTTAGGACACAATGAAATACCAATATATATCAATGTTATAGCATGGTAGTGATTGTCATTAGCAATTCAAAACTGGCTACGTATATAAAAGATGATGATTATGATCAGAATTTAAATGTTTCAAGCAAATTTATGCTGCTGTTCATTAGGGCAGTACAGCCCTCACAGCATTCATTCATCATGCAACTGGGTGATGGATTTTGTTAGAGATGTCTAGTCATGTTTTTGATGAGAAAATAGACGAATAGTGACACCTCTGGAGCTTGAGCTTTCCCAAAGGACAGTTTGACTCACATTTATTTTAGTTTTAATTATTTATCTATGCAAATATTTATGACGATTATAATCCTTGAGGGCTTAACATAATTAAAGCTATGTAAGAAAAAAACACACACAAAAATAACCCATCTGGGTACCAGAAATGTGCCTGAATGACTTTCTCTTATACAGCATTTCAAACTTGGGTATATTTTTCTGAATTGCTGTTCTGGCTAGATACTTGTTCTGCAATCTGGCTATTTCACAATCCTCGTAGTGTATTTGGACCTTAACTATATTCTGAATTCTGAAATGCTCTAGTGAGATCCACTTGAAATGCCCAAATACTCGCTTCTGAACAATAAGTACAAGCATGATTTTGATGCTTGCCCCATGCAATACTTTCCTGCATTTACAAGCCTAAGCCATTCCTTTTCCTCAAGAGGACTGGCTCACTTGCTTCATTCAAATCACAGCCAGAAGGTGAGGTAGAGCTGATATATTGTACAGCGCTCAACAAGATGAGGCTTCTAAACTTTTTTTATCCTGTATGATGTGGTACTTTGTAATTACAAATTCAGAAGCCATGAAGCCAGAGAGGTAGTCATCAAGTGAGAGCCTGATTTTATGCCTAGGAGACTGCGTGGGAGGAAAGGGTCATTTTGCACTTAAAAGTTGGTGAATGAAATACCTGATCCTGGTTACTCAACTAGAACTAAGGTCTCTTCCTCCAAGCGCCTTCCTGGGCTACAGGGTTGCTTTCCCTTTTTTTCTGGCACTGTCAATTCTTGCAGTCCTTTCTGAATAGCGGCAGGGCATTGGCATGAAATCCCAGCCCGCCTAGTCTGGCTGGGGGCAGATACGGCTGTTTAGCCTCCAAGTGTGCAGAAAGCATATATCTGCAGCCCCAGATTTCCTCTGAAGAGCAGTGATGTCCCTGTGGGTCAGGTTTTAAGTGTAAATGCTGAGCTCTGATGTCACTGTTGTCAGTAGGCATTAGGTCTTGCTGCGTTGACTGGATCAGGCTGTAGGGAGTAAGCTGTGTAATTCATGTAATAGATGTGCAATTTGCGAATCCCAAACAGATTAAGGTATGAATTGTCTGCTGAGATGTCACATTCCCTGTGTATGTACGTGACTGTACAGAATGTGCAGGTGTCTCCCCTCTCACGTACCCAGGAAATGTTTTCATCTTGCCTGCTGGGTTTTGGGCACATAAGCCCTTTCAAGAACAGGGTTTATCACAGGATTGCTAAATGATCCTATGATCCTATAATGAGAACTACTAGCTCTGTAATCATAGTGAGCCTTTTTCTAGTGTCACTTGAAGATGATAACAATAGCTCAATAATGCTTCTGTTTTGTTCTTTTAACATGAAAGCAACACTTAAAAAAATCTTTAAAAGTGGTTGGTGCAAGATACAGTATAGATTCTTTGCTTTATATATACATAAACAGTGATGCTCTATTACACTACATCTAGAATACTGTGTTCAGTTTTGGGCTCTTCCCATACAAGAAAGACATTGACAAACTGAAGTGAGTTCAGTGGAGGCCACCAGCATGATCAGGACTGGATTACTTGCCCGGTGAGGAAAGGCTGTGGAACTGGGGCTTGTTCAGCTAGGAGAAGACGTGACTTCAGGGACACCTCGCAGGAGCTCCTGGTGCCTGTAGGAAGGTCATCAAGGAGATGCAGCAAAGCTCTTCACAGCGGGGCATGGTGGGATATGATGGGCATGAGTTGAAACAAAGGCCAGTTTAGACTGGATATAAGGAGAAGCTTCACCATGAGGATGATCAAGCAGTGGATCAGTTGCTCAGAGAGCCTGCACAGGTTCCATCTATGGAGGTCCTGATTGTACGAAGCCCTTAGAGATGACCAGGTCATGCTGGTCTGAGTTCAGAGCTGACTCTGCTTTGAGAAGCAGGTTGGACTGGAGATCTCCTGAGTGCCTTTCCAACTCATTATCATGGAATCATAGAATGGTTTGGGTTGGAAGGCACCCTTAAAGGTCATCTAGTCCAACCCCCCTACAGTGAGCAGGGACATCTTTAACTAGATCAGGTTGCTCAGAGCCCCGTCCAACCTGACCTTGAATGTTTCCAGGGATGGGGCATCTACCACCTCTCTGGGCAACCTGTTCCAGTGTTTCACCACCCTCATTGTAAAGAATTTCTTCCTTATATCTAGTCTAAATCTACCCTCTTCTAATTTAAAACCATCACCCCTTGTCCTATCACAACAGGCCCTACTAACAAGTCTGTCCCCATCTTTCTTATAAGGCCCCTTTCAGTACTGAAATGCTGCAATAAGGTCTCCCTGGAGCCTCCTCTTCTCCAGGCTGAACAACCCCAACTGTCTCAGCCTGTCTTCATAGGTGAGGTATTCCATCCCTCTGACCGTTTTTGTGTCCCTCCTCTGGACCCGCTCCAACAGGTCCATGTCTCTCCTGTGCTGAGGACCCCAGAGCTGGACGCAGTACTGCAGGTGGGGACTCACCAGAGCAGAGTAGAGGGGGAGAATGACCTCCCTCAACCTGCTGGCCATGCTTGTTTAGGATCATTATCCTATGATCCTATTAAAATATTAATGAAATTAACATTTTTACTTAAATGTAGAATATGCTTTGATTGCAACACTGACTTGGGTATTAAAATCTCAGTGGCTATATTTGTATCCACGGTAAATGGTAAACAATTGCTGGTTTTAGGGACTTTGCGTCATATGCAGCCTGGTGAGGCAGATGCGAAGAACCCCAAGTGACACCAAATGTTCAAGATAAGTAAATATCCTGTGGAAAGGCTGTGATTACTCTGAGATCCAAGCTTTCTTGATCGTGTGATAACTGTGGCTTTTTATGCTGGTCTATCTACTGTAGAAAATGATAAATCCTTTTCTTTAAACATCATTTTAAAAGACTGCAACCATTCTTTAGAGTTAGCACATAACTTTGCAACCAAAAAAGAGGCAGGTAAATATTTTTTATTACTGTTTTGGAAGTCATCCAGATTCAGCACGTATTTCATTTTCTTTGTACTCTAATACTGAGAGATTCTGTGATAAGAATGCCACATCTGGGCAAGTCAAGAGAAATGAAAAAAGGAGCAAATTAAAAGAAGAACTGTTGCAGTTCTTTTACAGAAATCTTTGTCCGTTGTCTGTATTGACTAGGAACAGGGGGGGATCTCCTAGCTGCAACATCAGAAGCTAAAAAGATTTTTTGCTTTCTATTTGTGGACCCATTATCTCAGTGAACTGCTACTATCAAAGGCCACTCACATAGAAAAATGTTAAGCCTACACCTTAAACACCATGAGAAAGAGATTTATTAATGAGAAGGTTGGTAACAACATCTCCTTTGGGCCTTCAGTTTACTTTCTCAGCCTCTTCTGGCCCATTTCTCTAAAGGAGTTGGTGGGTCACACCCTCAGAAGGATTTGTTCCCTATCTAACGTGAGGGACACATCTTTTCTGAAGATTTCTCTTCAGAGAGGGTATAATGTTGGTGCTGACTGAAAACAATGCAGTTAGTGTGTTCCTTGCAAAGGAGCTATACTCCCCTCTTTTTCCAATGAAGTATGCACTCACGCACACTCAAAATAGGCAACACATCGCAAACATTTTCCTCTTACAAGATTAGTTTGCAATTTGCTTATGTCAGTGTGATTATAATTTAGATAAGTCCCATTTAGATAAATGGGGAGGGAGTGTGGTTAGGACATGTCTTTTTTTTGTAATTTTCTCTAATATATTTCAGTTGTAAGCAGACATAGTTGCATTGCATCTATCTCAAGTTGTGCAGTTTTACTGGAACAATATTTTCATAATCTCAAAGTTCAATTGCACTTTTAAATTTTCAGATATTTTAAAATCTTTTTATTTCTCATACTAATGCATTAAAAATTTGTCCGTCTATGTTGCTAAGAGCTTGTTAAATCTCCACTGAATGAAGTATATTTCCACTGGCTTGAGTAGACTTCAGCTCACTAAATCCTATATATGCTTTGTAAAGCTGGGTATGCATATGAGCAAAAAGTAATTACAGTATTTCTTAAAGTGAGAAAAATGAAACCTATTTATTCATTAATATAGAAGAATCGTACAATACCTCAAGTTGGAAGGGACCCATAGGGATCACTCAGTCCAACTCCCTGCTCCTTGCAGGACTAACTAAAACTAAACTGTGTGACTAAAAGCATCGTCCAGATGCTCCTTGAACTCTGACAGGCTTGGTGCTGTGACCACTTCCCCAGGGAGCCTGTTCCAGTGGCCAACCACCCTCTCGATTAAGAACCTTTTCCTAATGTTCAATCTGAACTTCCCCTGATGCAGCTTCAGTATGTAATATTCAATATATACCATAAGAACTGCCATTTTGGGCACACCAGAGGTCTGTTAGTTGATTTTTACCTCAATGCCCAGCAGTTTAAAGGTCAGTACAGGAGCAGAGCTTCTCATCTAGTATACTTTCTTAAGCTATAACTAGTAGATGTTTATGGACTTTCTGAGCTACAGGCTCAGAAATAATTGGTAAAATTTTCTACCACCTGTTTTTCTGCTAATTTGTCAGATCCTAAAAACCTGTAGAATAGGCTTTTCTGCTTTGTTACCATTTGGTGGAAGACAAATGTGCTATCCTTTTCCCCCATAAAAATATGGCATATTCAAATGTCAATGTTTTTAAATGTATTTTCTTTTTCTCAACTTTTTCCTGGAGAAAAAAAAAAAACACAAAAAACCACCAAACCTTCCTGACCAGCTGTGATTTAGTATTTAATGTTAAACTGAAGGAACTACTGAAAATATTTCTGCCAGCTGTGATTTCCAATAATGTGATAGAAAAGACGTGTGCATATTTTTCATGTGCATCTTTTACTATGTCTGAGCTCTGGATACTTTACAAGAAAATAATGCTAAGTTATTCTCTCTGACTGTAAACAAAACAGTCTCAGTGATGATAATACTCTCTTTGAACTGTCACAGAGTGGTGGAAAATGTGAGCAGAAAAACAAATGGGGAGGATAAAGCAATTAAAATTTAAAAAAGGGAGGGTCTTTATGACTTTCCAGAAGCTTATGAATCCTGAAATACTTTTTCCAAATATATTCATAACTGAATTACAACACTTATAAAGCTTGCTGTACTGGAGAATCTTTTTCATTAAATAAAAAAGAGTTCTGGACCAAACACAGCATGTAGAAAATAGAACTAGTTCCCAAGAAAAGATTTAGACTGAAACTAAGGGTATTTCAAAAGATAGTCTAAATCCCAAACTGGATGCAAATTTGCCAAAAATACCATACTAGTTGGTACAAACAGTACTGTTTCCCTAACAGAGTGTTATGCCATCAGCATAGCATTCCACCCAAGGAAAATTTTTCCTGGGAACATTTTCTTTCCATATACTTTTCACTGAAAGTTGTAGAAAACAGGAGGAAAAAAAAAAAGCACTTTTTTTTTTATGTTTCATGAGCATAACTTCTCAAGCCTGACTTGTGCTGATTTCATGTTTTAACCTGGTTAAATTCACACTGAGAACATATGAGTTTAGTAGAAAGAAACAAACGATGAAGTATGACTGGTCAGTCCTATCCAAAACCACAGTCATCAGCTAGTTGTCATTCCCCCGCTGCTTCTCAGAGCTCTAATTTAATCCCAGGCAGACAGTTACATCTTCATTGGCTTTTGCACTGAATCTGTCTCACTAGGAACAGCAAGTGAGCGCAGAGTACTTTTATTTACATAGGTCTAAGGTTGTAGTTATTGTTTGCTAGTTTTGCTTTTCTCTAAGTTTGGCTGTTTTGTGGTTTGTTCTTTTTCTGATTTTGACCACTTTCTTGCCATTTTATACTGGGATAAGGACAAGAAGAATTGTTCTTAGTTTGACTTTGCCTTTCACACTTGCAAATTCACGCTACTGGCAATGAAAGTAGTTTTTATACCAGGAGTAAAGTGAAGCTTAGCTCAGGGGCATCATTAGGAGCAGTTAGTGATTTTGTTAGTGGCATAAACATCAAAGATTTGTGACCCAGCCACTAAGAACTTATTTCATTAATGCATTTAAATATTAATTATCATTTATTGCAAAATAAAAAAGGTTGTTACGATACTTTTCTCATTGCGTGGCATAGGCTATGTATCTCCCTCTTTTTAAACCAATTAAAACCATTCTTCCCCTGAATATTATGAAATTATGTTAATATCAGACTTCTTACTAGGAACCTGGTGATATATGGACAAAGTGAAACAAATTCAGTAATACAATTATAAGGTTAAACCCAAAATTAGTAGTGAAAAGCAGTCTCCAGTAATTGCCTGTGATTACTTCTACTCACAGAATGCCAGGCCACTGCTTTTCTAATATGCTGAATCAATATTCTTACAAACTCTGCTTTTCATGGTTTATAAATAAACATTCGACAGTTTGTGAGAGCCATAAATAAAGGTCAATATTGAATGTCACACTGATTCAGAATGTAATTATTGCAGGGACGGGGGGAGAAATATGACATGCTGATAAGTCAGGTAATTAAAAGCCAAAACGAATAGTACTTTAATGCTGGAAAATGTGATTTGCAGGGTGTGACAGATAAAGAGCTGCGTGTCCTGTATATTTTAACTTCATTGGCTGGAGAGATTTGGCTTGTTAAAGTCACAGAGGGAAAGGAGATCTAAAAAGGACTATGGTTTTCACTAAACTTTAATCCTTAGTTCAAATTGCTAGTTTAGGAACAGCCCAGCTGAGCAAGCATAGCTTTTATGATTGCTTCTGTATCTGTTGTTTTAAGGTTTTTTTCAGTCATTCATTCTTTGAGTTTTAATTGACTTAATATTTATTTCCAAGAACTGGATCATACCATGCCATGAATGGGCCACATTCTTTTTTCTTCTTCCTGTCCCATGGTGTTCCTCAGGTGGGGAGTCCAGGAATTATCCAGCCAGGGGAGTTTCAGGGCTCAGAGACGTCTGTGGCATAGAAGCAAGAGTGAATGGTATCTACACTGGTGCACTTTGTGAGAAGCATCCTTTGAACTGAGGTTCTCCAGCTAGGCAGGAAATCTTTCTTCCTTTCTTGGAAAGAAAAGGGACGTAAACCAGTCTAGTTAATTTGCAGACATTTCATGGGAAAATAAACCAGATGCCGTCCAGATATCCCAGACTTACTGCAGGTGCACTGCTCTATTTTCCACTTTGTGTGCACTGGAACATCAGATGTCCCAGAAGAGCAGCTCAGGAGAAAAGGCCTAAAATGAAACAGCGACTCCAACAAAAGGAAAACGGAGGTAGGAGGTCTGCAAAAGCTGTGGTCCATGTCCTATCTCTTAAAATTGTCAGTTATAATCCAGCCTGGCCTCTCCATTTCTTAGGTCCTTAAATTTCATTCACCTAGCTTTGTATTGACCTTAATAACCTGAGTTTAACTGAGTCGTACTGCTCAGTAAGACATTCAGTCTTGCTCAGTATCCCCTAAGTAGGTCTTCCAACCTGGCTTATTCCTACTATGTAGCACTTCGCATCTCAAAATTTGTAATAGTTCTGTCTTCCTGGATTCTTTGTGTCATTCATAAGCAAAGATCTTCTGATTACAGTGCTTTTGCTCAGTTTGTGGGTTTTTTTTAAATGCCTATGGCACAGAAAATACCCTTTAGTTCAGCTTTACCTGAAACTTCTACCTATATATTAAGAACCAAAATGAAAGCACTTTAGTTTAACAATGTCATTAAACACTGTCATGACACATAAGAAAAATAATTATTCAAATCAAGGTTTTCTTTAGGATTGCTGACAAGCACGTTTTACACACAATCCTTCCAAGTTTCCATACCAGTTTTATTTCCCACCTATAAAAGATGTTGATATGGCACCTGCAGAAGCTATGTGAAGAGAAAATGTAGAACTTTTTCAGAAGAATTCCTAGAACAAAGGATGTATCCTAATGCATGTCATGATACACAGCCAAGTCATGATAAAAATAATGAAGAAGCAAAGCTCACCTAGGAGCTTGCTGACCCTGCTAGATTTAGACCTTCTCTGTAATTAATCTTACAGCAGGTTTTATGTTTTTGCTGTTTTAGCACAGGAGGGTAAAAGAAAATTCAGAAGAATCAAATGGAAATAGGAAGGAGATTAAAACATCTGAAGGTTAAGCAATGCAAGGAGATCTGTATCATCTTACAACATGCTGACTTTTTAGAATGACTCTTTTTACAGATTGTCTTCATACTGTGTAGAAGGCAGCCTATGGAAGCACTGTTTTCCAATCACAATTTGATAAAATGAATTGCTTTTACTTCTTATGTGAGCCAGAAGCACAAAAACTGATAGGTTCTTCTGCCTTCAGATTTCTACAGAAAACGTTAGTCAAGGAAATATCCGATTTACCTAAAACTCGTCAGGAATACTAACTGGAAGTTAAATACATATCTACTTAAATGTTATAGTCAACAAAGTCATCAGCAACACATTGAAAAAGTCAGATTTCTTTGAGACTTTAAAATAATGAAGTCTGAAATCAACAATGTGGATCTAAGTCCAATTAGTTATTCGGAGGTCAATGACAGTTGGCTTCATTGCCTGCTTAAGTCTTGCATCTCAAAATATATCTCAAATGAAAGATGGTATGAGCATAGGAGTACAAAATGAAACATTTCATTGTCAGGAAAATAAAAGTTCTGGTCATCTGTAAAATTTTAAACTTATCCCCATCCTGCAGTGTCTGCTTCTTATGGGAGTTTGTTATGCCACAAGCTTGCCGAGTTTTCTCCATAATCTTTTCTGAAGAGAAAATGTCACTTGTGTTCAGTCCACATGTCTAAGGCTATCATTGCTCTTTTTTCTTCTTCTTGTCCTTTCATCCTCTTTTTTTTTAAAGCCCATAGGAAGAATTCATTTCTTGAGTAAAAACTAAATGTACCAGACAAAACAGTGGAAAAGTAGAGCTTTGAATAAGATTAGGAGGATTTAGTTGACCTCAGCTGTACACATCTGTCACCATTACATGACCAAGAGCAGAAACTAAGTGTATAGAGAGAGGATTTTAATACAAGAAATGCCTGCTTGTCCTTCATAATGGTTTGCCAACCTTTGGCAGCTGGTGTACAAGGTTTTGCCTCAGCGCAGTTTTAGCCTGCAAACAACTTTCCCATTCCTGAAAATGGTTTTGCTTTTAAAACTGCCAGAGATGTTTTGATGTTCAGGTCTGTCGTGGTACCGTGCAAGTTTGACTTCTGGTCTTTGATTTCAGAAGGTTTGTCAATTTTGCATGAATGCACCACTGGAGAAACTACTGGATTTATTCAGGAAGCACGTACAGACTCCCCGCTTCACTCCCGCTTATGTGCTTTTCAGTATCACCAAGCAACAGAATTGCATTTATGCTTGCCTTTTGTACTTTTCATCCCGTGATTCTTTCGTTCATGTCCATATGTTGGCATAATCCATGGATCCAAAAGCAAGTGTCTATAAGGCAATATCTGGTAGGCTGACAAAGCTAAGCAGGGCTAGTACACTTAATTCGTATTTCCTGAGTAAGTGCTCTGCATGCTGAGTTGTTATGCCAGAGCATCAGCTGTTCTCTCCACAACAGAAGACACTGATCTAATTGTTCTGTTTCAAAAGGAGGTTTTATGCATCCAGTTGGTAGAGGGAAGCCTAAGCCACCAAAGATATGGATCTGAATTTCACAAAAGTAGCCTTCAGTATTTAAGTACAAGACAGAGAAATTACAACTGCATTGCTTTTTTCAGCATTTTGCTGGCTCAACAGTACCGCCATTCACTGTGATGTTATGGCACACTGTGGTGGCTGTTAGGAACCCTTTTTTTTCAGACATGACCCAAAACAAGTGAATGCATATGGATCTAAGCTCTTGGTCTTCTCTGTCTGGGGAATGGAATAATTGACCAGCTTTGGTCTGTGGCATCTAAGCTGTCTGAGCTCAAACCAGCTCAGGCCTATGGGCCATGGAGACATATAAGGAAAAGCTTCTCAGCTCGGGCACCATCTTCTTTTAGCTCTATGTTCTTCAGGGTTGGTGGAACAGGGAATTAGGTTGGAGCAGGTCTGACTTAATTCTCACCCATAGAGATGTGGCCATCAGTGCCTAACTCCCCCCTCTCACTATCCGGGAAACCAAACTTATATTAGATGACAAAGTCCTCCTTGTGAATTCCACACCCAGAACTGGTAGCCTTTTGCCATACTTGCAATTTTCCCTATCAGATCGCTATGTTCTTTTCGGATCTGGCCACACCACCTTTTATACTTGCATATTTCCCAGTGGAAGAGGGAACTGTTAGAGGCATTTGTGCATCTAATTTTTTCAGGCTAAATCTATTAGTTCGTTGTTGGCTTCACCTGATTATATTAATATCAGAGTGCCAGTCAGTTAATTGTGTATTTGAAACAATTTAATTTTGTACACTACTGTGCAACAGATAGCCTGAACGAAAAAAAAATATCAGTTTTCTTCCAGTCTGAGTGTTAGTTCTGAATTTATACTGACATTTTCTTTGGATAAGGGGTGCCTGCTTTAACAGGTAGTTTGAAATCCAGCAGAGAGGTACGCTGTGGCCTTTAGTCCTGGAGATCTTAAGGCAAGTAACCTGCTACCACATAGAGTATGGGAAGACAGAAGCAAAAGATGTTCAGGAAGCTCCTGGCAACCTACCCATCCTGTCAACCTATCCATCACACGTAAGATGTAGTTCTGTAGGAAAGATAAGCACCTGTGTATCTTTTACCATCACACATTTGTTTGTAAAGAACACTGCATATCTGCTTTTCAAGAAAAACATATAAAAAACCAAACCAGAGGACAAACTGCTGTCAGAAACTTCCACACTGATCCTCAAAAACTGAAGTTCTTTTGGGAGCCCTCAGGATGTTTCCTGGCTATAAGTATAAGGTGAAAGAAAACTCTTAATTCAATACAACTTTTCTATTGTTACATAATTCATTGTAGGTAGCATTCAGCATTTAAAAGTAAGATAGAATGTACCAACTGGAAATGAAGGCAATTCAGGTTTTCACTTAAATCAGAGTTAAAACTTTGGGTGAAGAATGTTTGCAGGGTAATTTATGCTCTGGAGTCTCCAAAGCTAACAGAGGAAGCTGACTCCCAATCACTACTACTATACATTTACTTTTTCTTCCATTTTATTTTACAGTCTTCTATATGTAGTTACAGGAATATAAAAAAAAAGTGTCAAAAATGTGAAACAAATTATACAATAAAGTTTATTAAAAATAAACAGCAGGCAGGGAGCAGGAGAAGGAGGGAAGGGTATTGGCTTTGTGACTGACAAAAATTTTCAGATTACGTGCATCAGTTTCCGGCTGAATTAGAAATGCAAGACAGGAAGAAAACTTGAATAAAAATAAAAAGAAAAAGGTTTGTGGATATAGAAGCTTCTTTGTTTAAAAAGTGGTTAAGGAAATGGGGGAAGATCCTTCTGTGAATGCTTTTTTTCTCTTTGGTTAAAATGTAGCTTTTTACTCAAAAAGTTCTAACATACAGATTTTTTGGAGACTATTTTGCTCTTACTGTGTTTCCCTATTCAAAGTACACTAAGATGGCACTTAGGGACATGGTTTAGTGGTGGACTTGGCAGCGTTAGGTTTACAGTTGGACTTGATGATCTTAAGGGTCTTTTCCAACCTAAATGATTCTGTGATTCTCTGAGAGGTAAACATTAAACCCAAAACAGCTTGACTGTCTTATTTTTACCCTGACCCCAAAGAAAGCATCCTATGGCCATATCTTATTTTCAGTCTGATTCCCCAAAACTGCTTCTGAGAGAAATGTCTTCCAGACTTAGCCTAGTACTGAAGCACTGTGAATGTACATACATCAGTACAGTGCATATTTTTATATGTAAACATCAATTCTCTATTTTAAGATTCAGTCTGTGCCTCCCTCTTCCTCCTCCTACTTCCTCTCCTGAATCAGTAAAAAGTACCTTAGCCATTGACTTCAATGTGAACTTGATTAGGGTCTGATTATTCGATCTGTATAAAATCAGGTAGAAAACAAAGTTTGTTAAGGCAAAGGCCTTTACAGGGAGACTGCAGAACTTACTGATGAAAACTTATTGCTGAGGAAATTTGGGTGGAATAACATCTTTTCAGTCAAGAAATGACCATTTAAAGGCATAAGAACAGCACTATGAGTTAACATAGGCAAAATGTTTATAGACTATCAATATAAGTAGTTAAATTCACATAAAATCATCATCAGTGAATTTCACCCATGTGATTTAGTTTAAACACACTGTAAAAGTTTAATACGTTTCTGAAGCATATAGCATCACCTGCCACCAGAGACATGTTCCAAACTGGGGAGCACAGTGTTCGCAGTCCCTGAAGGCTATTCCTGTGCCCTGTGGCAATTAATTACAAATAGAAAAGCAGAAGAAATTATATACATAAAGAAGAACAAAATTCACTTCTCCAACTGACTTGGTAAATTCTTTCTCACTTCAGTGAGCGAACTGGCTGCTGGGATTTGTTTGCTACCTAAGGATTGGTACAGGCACAGCATGTATACAAAGCACTGAAGAGGGTATATCTATGAAAATGGATTGAGATCCATCAACTGCTTTTTATCCATCAATTATTTATTTGTAAGAAAGTTTTTTCTCTGTGAGTTAAAATGTTCTGTAAGCCATTTTTTGAACAATAGCTATAGAGTGACAACCCAAAACACTATTCAAAAGAGTTGTTGAAGCTAAAGCTCTGCTAGAGACTGAACTTTTTAAAGTTTTGAACATTTCTCTTTTATCATCCCATCTGCAGAGATTCAGTGCTACAAGGACGTTCCCTTAGGCAATATCAATACAGTGTGGAGGTTTATGAGCCAAGATACACATCAAAAAGAATTTTAATAAGCCTTGACAGATATATTGCATTAATAGTGCTGATGTAGTGAGGTAGGACCTACGCAGTAGGGTGTGTAAAGCACTAAGGTATTCTTACTGCTGGATAAGATATGACATAGAACACTGTCACTTGGTGGAAGAAAGAAATGTGTTAACTAAATGTATTGAATTATTTTCTTTTTTCATTATCAAAACCTTTCCCGGTGACTGCGTATTGCTCCTTGGTAGGAGGAGTAAGTACCTATCAAGGAAAGATTAGATTTCCGTAAAGCGAATGAGCTTACTGCTTAATCAAGTGATGACCCATTTCGACACTTCTTTCTTTTGTCCTGTCTTCACACTCACGCATTTGCGCGCATGCACGCACACACATACAGATTCGTGAAGTGCCATGTTGGCAACTAAAGAAGTGGGAGAACTCATTGTGTTATAAGAGAGGTGAATTAGACTATCTTCCTTTGCACAAATTAATAGTTGTTGAGGTCTGCTCACCTGTGTTTATGCTCAAATGTATTCCAGCGTACAAATAGAGAGGACTAGAGTCTGTATATGCATATGGGCACACAATCTAACTGCAGGTACTAGCATAAAAATTTCGCTATTTGAGCATGTAGTGACTACATGTTGTTACCATCTGATGAATATTTATTGCATTACGTTAAATGTTGATATGTATGTACATAGATCTCAGAAAGCACTCCTTGGTCCCGTATCTTTGAAGGCAGTCTTAATACAGATGAAAACATTCAGTCAACAAGTACAGAAAATTACTTTAGGTTTTCTGTACCGTGTAGATTTAACTTTTGTAGCTTTCGTTTTGCCTTTTTGGGTCAAAGCTGAAGTAAAGCTGAGAGTCACATTTTCTTGCTCATTTGTATCAGGGAGTAAGAACTCGAGTCTTCTATGCTGTCAAGTTGACATCCTTTAAAAACAGTGAGAACAAACAAATGCATTCTAATGGAGCCATTTTTGACTTTTATGCTTTTACCTACATGTATTTGCAGCATGATCTGAAAAGCTTCAGAAGTAAAATGTTTCCTAAATGCTCTAATATACTCAAATGTAATGCTATGTTTAATGTGAAAATGGCAAATGGACAGGCATGAGAAGAATGGAAGTTTTGGCAGATGAAAATGCTTAGAAATGTGTTTATTAGCAAGAAAAGTTAAGGGCTTATAGTGCAGAGAATATTAAATGAGTTGAGAAGTTGCTCAGAAGCAGAATGCTTGATGTGGAAAAAGTAGAGGAAAGGTATTCTTGGAAGCTAAGGTCAAGACTGATATTTAATAACAAAATTATATTTCCTAGAATAGGCACTTATCTGACGTAACTAAGTTAAAAATAGAGTGACCTGGTACTGTTTCTACAATCCCTGGAGAAAAATAGGCACCTCTAGGGGGAATTCACATCCTGTGCAGGTTGAATCATGTTCTAGAGCTGACAGTCTCTCCAGGGAAGGAGAGGGAACAGAGAGAACCACTAGTGGCCATACAACGCATGGACCAGACTAGAACTAGTGCATGGTAAAACTGCCTGATAATGTGGACATGCCACAAACTTAATGAAGCTTCCTCTACAGCCAAAGATGGGAATTACCTAAGATGTTCTTGCCAACATCTGTAATAAAAGTCTTACAGTCTTGTCTTTCCTTTTCACTCAACTGCAGAAAACACACCTGTGTATTTTGCTTGTAATAGTTAATTTTTTAAAAATTAACTTCTAATTCACATTTTAAAATGAATTTTTAAGTTGATATTTATTTATCATGGTTAGGATTTCATTAGAGAAGTCAAGAATAGTGATGATGCACTGTTCCTTAAGAGCCCAGAAGGCTACTTTTTGCCTCCCACATAGATCTATAGTAGTTATTTCTTATTAAAAAAAACCTGATTAAACCCACAATTATAGTTTTTCTTGTATAAGCTGTATTCATCCAAGTATACAATATCTCAGGGATCAGAAGCTAATTTTGCAGATGATGGATAAAGATTAAAATAAGACAGAATCAACCTTCATTTCCTTTATATGTAAAATGTGGTGCTTCATAATTAATTTTCCTGAAGTCAGACTATAAAAAGTGGGACTGCAGTTGAATTGAAATGGAAAATGTCCTCTTTAATCTGTTGCTCCGGGTGTATGTAGATTATTCATTATTAGAATAAGGGGACCTTGTAAATTAAAGAATAGGTGACGCGACAAAAGAGGAGAGGAAGTCTATGGTTTATAGAGTTCAGCTGCTATGCATACCTATAACAGAATTGCAGTTTAATTTTCTTAGCAATCATTAGGGAAAACAACTTTTAAATTAGTGACATTACAACACAACTACAAATGTAATAGGTAAGAAACAGCAGTTAGTACCTTCTGAGACAAGAAATGCCTGATTATAGAAATTTCAGTCTGCCTGTTTAAATTTTTGTCAGCATTAATATTATCGACTTACTCTTTTCCCAAGATAAGAATCTATATCCCAATGCAACTAATTTTGTTCTGATTGCTGTCAAAGGTATTTCCTCATTTTTTGGCATGAGGTAAAGGTGAGGATTTTTGAGCAGTTCCCTCAAATGAAATGGTGGTCAGAGAGCAATAAGGGGGGGGGGGGAAGTGAAAATCTCTCTCCCCTGTCCCTTTACTGTGAGTGAAGTGGGTCAGAAATAGACATTGGCAGGTGTCAGCTGTAAAGCATCCAAGAACTGCTCCTGTCAATATTCAAATGGTAGGGTTTGCTGCTGGTAGGATCTGAAAACAGGCGTAATTTCAGGAGAATAAAGCTGAGCTATTTGTAAAAGAGGTTTTTTCCCTGAGCGTCAGATTATTTAAAGCAAATATCCCCACTGAAAAAAAATGTGCAGATGAATGTGTTACTTGAATATCAATACAGTTCTGCCTTGGTGTTTTGTAGTTCCCAAATTGTTATGTTCCATTTAGCCAGGTAGATTTGCCTTCGAGTATTACTAACTTGGAGAAGAGGATTGGTTGTTTTTTACCTTGGGACCATAATTTTCATTAGGGGTTGGTTTTTTTTTTTTTTTAAGAGTTGATAGATTGATGGGTTTTCCTTTTTGTTACAGAGCATGAAATGAACCTGGCAAAGGAGTTACTGCCTCAGTAAATACGAACAGCCATTTTCGGGATGTGCTTGAGCATTTTAATGGGTCTCTTCTCAAAGCATGTGGTTTAGCTAATGAGAGAATTGACTTCAGATTGTTCCATAAATTGTATTCTGGTGTAGTCAGAAAGGTATAAACTGATTTACTGTGAGAGAAATCTCTTCTGCCTGAGGAAGCTGTGGAGATGGTAGACTGCATAATTTCAGCCCTCTTTCTGTGAGGTTCAAAGGGGAGCTGTAGTTGGAAGTAACAGCCTACAGTAGCCTGGCCAGAATGCGAGGGGGAAAGAGCTGTTTGATCATGTAGTCTCTTCTCTGCACCCTTATCAGTCACCCTGCTTCACTATGTGGTGGATTTAAGACCACTTAAAAAAATTTTTAGCAGTCTCATGTTACCTATGTCTAGTAATAGAGTTTCAACCATGTACTCAAGAGACTAAAACTTTACATTGTGTCAAAATTCACTTTCTAAGCTAGAGATTAATTATACAAATGGAAAGATTTCTTACTTCTGTTTCCGTAACAGGAAAAAAACCGCATTCCTGTTTCTCTTATACAGGTTTTATACTCTTTACACTAGTTTTAGTGTATATTTCTCATCAGAGGAAAAAATATCTCAGAAGCCTTGCTAAACTAAGAAGTTAAGAATTGTAGATGAAATCTGACCTTTACTGACTTATTTATTTTTATAGAGATTTATTCAGAATCACATTTCTCTGAACATGGAGGCCCCTTGGGTTAGCTCAGCTAGTCTGGTTCATTAAGCAAGAGTGTTACTTTCTTCAACAGAATTTCAGATGATCCGAACTTTAGGTTAACCAAGGTATGTAGGTTTGGAGTGTGTTTGCCATAGGCTTCTTCAATAAGCAATGAAAAGAGAAAAGCATCTCCAGAAAGCAGTTCCCATGTCCAGTCACATGAATTGACCTCAGAATGTTGCTGTCTGTCTTTACCAACTGTAGAGGAGAAAATAACTCGTAGAAGTAATATGTTCTTCCTTTAGATTCTTTGGTTATGTGCACGACATTAGGTGGGAAAAAATCCAGCCTGTCAATATTAATATGCAATATAGTATTTTGTAACTATTAAGTTAGAGGTTGTTAGGATTTTGTCATGGATTCTTACATTTAGCTACTCCCTCTCAATTAAATAACTTACATACAATTGTTAGTGACATTTTATTCAGTATTTATTAGTTAGTCATTGTGGAAATTATTTGCGAAAGGAGAACAGACCAAGATAATGATTTTCTGTAGAAATCAACCGGGTTAAAGGCAACAAATATACAATTTTAATACAGTTCAGTGTTCTGATGTATTAGCAGAGTTGACTGAATAACAAAAAATAGATTGTTGAATATGTTTGAGTAAAAGTAGACCAGTTTTACTTTATTAGGAGTATTTCTGAAAATGCTTTGAAATCCTCAGTTTTGTAAATTGTAAATGAATTAATCACAGTATTTATGTGAGGAACCTGCTGTTAGTTGGTCAGCAGCTGAAGAGTTTTGTTTTTCAATAACAGATCTAAATACATGGCTAGCTAGTCAGGCTTACAATTATCCAATTAAAATATACAGTCTGTAAATAAGTCAATGGTAAACGTAATTTCTTAAATTCTGGTGTGCAAATACTATTGAATAATGAAGACATCAACAGAAATAGAAATTTATCAGCATTAGAAAAACATCGTGAATCTCATAACCTGCACAACTGGCAATGATTTTTCATCAGTTATACAGATTAGGGTGGGTTATGACATAGAGTGGCTATGTGGTTCTAGCCATGAAACTTGTTGAGTAATGTATTTTCAGTTTTTATCATGGTCAATATCTCACATTCTCCTTGTTGCTCCCCCACATCCCAGATAACGCAAACTTTAATTAATTAATTGAGCTGATTTTTTTTTAATTTTATTTTTTTAAGAAAGGACTTGTTGACTCAACCAGATTTAGATGGTTTACTGACTAGGAGCTCAGTTACTTCCCATCAGCAGTATAGATACAGGTCGCATGTACCAGTGTTGTATCAGCAGCTGCAAGAAAGTCATGAAATGGATCAAGCTCAAGACAAGGGTTTATGCAGTACTACTATGGTACCTCACTTGTTGATCACATTGCAAGTGCTTAGATTTTATTCATCTCTTTACTTCTGACTTCTGGTGTGTTTGTGGTTAACATTCTGCAATTAGCACAGAGGTCTCTGTAGCACTTACATTAAAAGCATAACATTAGTGTGAGTGTTAAATATCCTGGGAATACAGTTCATGTCTGTACAACTTAAGAATTTATATTGCTGGAAAGGTTTTTAAAACACAACTTTAAAGAGTTATATAAAAAGTTACATAAGTACATAAAAGGATACATAACTTTGGTTGGCAGCAAAAGTCATGGCCAACAGGAACTGGAAACATGACTAAGGTGTGAATATGTACCTATTGAAGATGCTTTTTTCATACCTAGTATCCTATAATCAGTGACAGCATGTGCTTGGACTAACTCAGTTTTCTCAAGGCAAATGTAATATGTGAATCCTGGGCTCTGTTACTCTAGCTTGTCAGTGCTTGAGACAGTTTTCTCCCATAAATATATGTGTATGAGTGCTTGAAGATTGTACCCTTTGCTGCATATGCTGGACACCTGTGTTCTTCGTGGGCTGCCCAGGGTACCTACAGCAGTTCAACCTCTCTGGCAGAGTCAAGTGTCTGAAACCACCACGTCATCCTCTCTTCTATTGTTCGTGTATCTCATTTTGGCTTAGTCATTTGGCACCGGTATGCCAGTCTCTCAAAAAACAATGCTCTTTGTGCAGATGGGATGGCCTTGGCAGTGCAATATACTCTCCCCACCTCAACCCACAGTTGACTGGCAGCTGTGTCCTGGAAAACTGGCATATTACCTTGCAAGGGGCATATTGCCATCCATAGACAATCAGGAACCTCGGCAGCAAAATGATCACAAATGAATATCAGCTGTTAACATTCAAGAACTGATTCCAAGTCATTGGGGTTGGCTAGAAGCATGAAGTCTTTATTCTCTTTATTGCTAAATGCAGAAGTCTCCATTGCACACAGCCTGCTGTCTTTCACGTAAATAAGTCTAGGCTGAAGAATAATTCTCCATACAATATTTACAGCACAGATATCTGTGCTCTTTCATGAATAGATGGAGTTATGTAATTTTGGGGACTATTTTTAATTGAAAAATCCGAAAATACGTTAAACATGTTTGGCTTTGATGTCTTATCTTACCTATGCTTCCAAGAAGCAGTCTGTGGTCAGTAGTGAATTAGACTGTTATCAGAGTCAATAAATTAATGTTTCATACCACTGTCTTTTCAGAACAAAAGATAGGAAAGAAATAAATTATCTGGGTCTTGCCCATAGTCATGGGTGCAGACCATACCTTCTTAATCAGGAAATCAGGTAATGCAATAAAATAATGCAATAGAAAGCATATGTCAGGCAAACTTAGCTACCATTTAAAAATGTGGGTTTGATCAGAAAAATATGTCTGGAACCATTTTTAATTCATTTTTCTTCACAGATTTATTTATCATATTTAGTCCATTTTAACAGACTTCTTAAAAAAACAAAACAAAAAAACCCCCAAAACTTAGTAAATCTGAATGTTAAAATAGGCTCAATTTGGCTCTTACGAAGATTCATTGAGCCAGGGTCCCTATATAGGTCTGTTTTGTCTCCAGCTGGATGGGACATTTGTAATGAGGAGTGGGATGCTGCACTGAACAGTTACGGAGACCTAGAAGCAAGAATAAAATGGAGTTCATTCTTCCATAATTCTATGCAGTTTATAGTGCTAAGAAGAGTGAAAAATACTGGTCTTTGATTTTTCTTACCAGGCAAATATGACATTGGATGCATGTAGCTGGTTGGAATGTTAATAACATGGTGACATTTTTGCATACTGTATTCTCAGACTGGAAATGAATTTTGATTTATCACACAGTTTTTAGGGCAATTTTATTTGACCTTTTCTAAATAGTACCTCCATTTATCCCTGGGCAGCTGACAAAGTCTCTTTTCCCTGTGACATGGTATTTGTTAGAAAATATGAAAGTCAAGGTTGCTTTTAAATTACTGGCTTCACACAGTTATATTATGAAAAAATTGGGTCAGCCTTAGCCTTGTTAAGCAGGCTAATGAACACACCCCCCCCCCCCCAATTTGTTCCAATATTGTTGGAACATTTTAATTGCCTCTCTAGCACTTTTCCCAGGTACTTTTAGCCAGTCAGCCCCAGCTACATGGATAAGGCAAAAGGGACAGGGGACTGAACCCTGGCTTCAAAGTTAAGTGGCACAGATTAACTCACATTCACATGCCTTTGTCACTATGTAGAGGGAACAGTGCCTTCCACATTCATGCACAAACTAAATTTCTTTTTTCTAACAGGGATGAGTAAGCTTGCATCCTGGAAAAAAAAGGGGGCATGTTATGTGCCGGTTTTCAGCACCTCTCCCTCCTTTCACAGGAAAGGGTGTTATCATGATCATCGTGTCGAGTTTTGGCTGGGCTTTGTGTTGTAATTGCCAGCAGAGTAGTGATACATAATAAGCTGGCTGCCAACTGGGCTGAGAAAACTCACAGCAGGGTGGGCAAGTACACAAGAACCCCATGTGGAAGGACACAGCCGAAACGCGGCTCTCGGCCAGCCGCTCTGAGGGTCTCTGGAGCACAGTCTCTCCAGCTGCAGGTTTCTCACAAACACAGTGCAAACAGTATGAAATCTTTGGGCGTTCCAGCAAGCGACAAATTTACAAAAGGGAAAGAATATGCTGTCAGCACTTTGCTCACAGCCCATTGTAAGGTTATGAGAATTCAGCCTTAAAAAATGTAGAACTGGCAATTTTTGAAAATAACTGGAATGTCAGTAGGTGGAGATGTCCAAGTTTATGCCCCTTTGTTTTCTAAAGTCAGCCCATATTACTAAGCCGTCAAGGTGAACTCGGTATGAGAATGAGCATTCACTGTTTGCCAAGTTTTCCAGGCCTTTATTTCAGGGAGTGGAGATGATTCTAATTGCAAGGGAGGGGGTCGTGCACCTGAGACGATGTGGGAGTGATATTGTGTGTGGGTACCTATTCCACATGCTAAGGGGAAGGTTAAACTTTCTCCGCTCCCATCGTGATAACTCCATGCCTGTCTGGGCCACTGAGCTGCTCCTCCAAGAGAGACGTCATGCCTATGAATAATTCTGGCAATATTTTAAAGCAAATTAGAGTTTGGCTCTTTGGCATTTTCCACACTATCCTCACACAGAAAGGATTATAGAAGTCAATTATTTTATCTTTTAAAGAGAGAGATGAGATTTTCCATACATTTCTTGACCCATTGTGTAGGTGGGAATACTGTTACCATGAGCTTACAAGATCTCTAAGGCTGATTAACTGCATATAAAATAGTAATATGAGAGAGCATCCTGTTAAAGAACAAAGAAACTATAAAATGATCCAGATGCAGCTGCATCTCAGAATTACTTCATATGCTGGCTGTTAAACATCTTGCAAATGCTGTTGACTCCTCTTGAATGCAGTTCTTGTTAACCGTACACTAATCCTATTTGTATGCAGTGGCTATGTAAATTTCTTTTTATAAGGGGTTTTTTTTCCCTGGCAAATTGGACTTGTATACAAGAGATCTTGATGATGTTATGATTCATAGGAGGAACCAATATATTACATAGAGGGGCATGACAATCAATGCAAAACAGTATTATGAATTGCAGGTGGATGTCTGAGACCCTCCTATAGCTTAAAAGAAACAGAAAAATCTCTTAATAAACTTTTTCTCTGAATATGAAATTCAAAAGCATCTTTTATTGCTCTATCCAGTGAGCATTCCGTGTTTTTTGTACTTGCCGTTCTGTTACTGTTTGTAACGTATTTCAGTATGTTGACTGTGTACGTTAGTTCTGAGCTGGCAAAAGACCTAAAACCATACTCAGCTTTAAATTTGAGGTAGTAATTCAAAACTAAGAACATCACTTAAATACTTTTCTAAATCAGGGCCATGGGTTCTGCAAATAAAATGTAATATGTATATTGAATTTGCAGAAATATCTTTTTCTCATTTTAAAGTGAATAAGTTTTGTTAATGCTTTCACACAGTGGTTTTGGAGTGTTTAGCTACTATTCAGCAGAAAACACGTAGAAAGAATATGTATTTTTTCTACAACCAGTGATTCATGTCTTGTAGCACACCAGTGCAAGAAGACATCCTTATCAGAATTCATATTAAATAATTACTGCCCAGGGAGTACTGTCATGCTCATTGTTGTGGCAGCATTAGTAGGGATTAAAGATAAAATTTATTTCATTTAATTTTTTAAAAAGAAAAAGAAAAAAAGATTGCTAAGTCTAAATCTTTCCTATTTTAAATAAAAACAATGGTTCTTTTTGAGGCTAATATGCTGAAGAATTGGGACTAATACAATATTTACAATAAACTGATTGAAAAAAAAGATGATTGAATTATGTAGACTGATGTTTTGCTAAAAATGAAATTATTCTAATTTTTGAGAGAAGCCTGAATCTCTTGAATGCAAGTAGTTACTCTTTCATTGCAGTCACTAAATTAAGATTCACTTTTGCATATTACATAGATGCCATTAAGGCTAAGAGTTTTAAAAGCAGCTAGAGATTTGTGCAGTTCAGTCTGAGACAACACAGCAGTGGGATTCTCTAAATTCTGAAACTACTCAGCAGTTTCTAAAAATTTGGACTCTGAAACGTTCATTGTCTGGGCATCTGGATCCTCTAATTACTTTTCATAATCTTGGCTTAATGTTTAATAGAAAGCAGACACCTCAGAAATTGCTCTAAATTACTAGCTTGAGACAGAGGTGATATTTTTTCTAGAGTATGTAAATCTTACTTCAGGAAACTCCAGGCTATCTAGAGTACAGGCATGCCTAGACTTCTGATCTGTATTTGTTTCACTAGGTTTTGCGAGCTGACCTGATAGATTTGGGAAGTACTCTTTCTCCTTATTTTGAAAGCATTTGCATGTTTACACATAACATTCTCAGCATTTTTTTTTCCAGAGCAGTTTGGTACTGTGAGCACTAGGTTGGGGTGTTTTAAGAACCAGCAGCTTGGTGATTAGAGGAGGAGGATCTTAGAATAAAGCTTGTTTCTACTGATTTTTCCTTTCTGTCTGGTTCTTCTTCTTTGTTTTGTTTCTCTTACATCAACCCAAGCTAAAACCATTGAAGTATTATTGATCAATTATTAATTGTTCTATCTGTAAAAATTGGGCTAGAGGCCTTAGAAGAACAGAGTCAGATCTCTGTACAATAGGAAGTTTATGATACCACAGGTATAGTGCTAGAAACATGGCTTTTCAAATGGTTATCTGTAAAATACAGGATAAAATAAAGGAGCAGCATAGGGGACTCTTTTGAAATACAAGAAAAGTGCAGAAATAAGTATTTTCTTTCTAAAGAATAGCAGATAGCAACTTCCTGACTCAAAAAGGTTGCACTGGACGAAAAAAAGATTGAGTATTGAAAAATAAACATGAACTGATCATAAAATGAAAGGATGAAATTGCTCAGATTCAAGTGGATGTAACTGGGTTGTATTTAGTTCAGTCTGAAAAAGGTTTGGCCATGGCCTATTTTGAATTGAAAAAGTATTCCCGGTGTCCATGTGTCAACAGTCCAAGAGAGATATTGAAACAGTGATGAAGACTCAGAGGAATGTCATAATAATATGTAGAAGTAATTAAAATATACCCCGTCGGAAGAGACTGATGGAGTTAAGTCTGTTTCTTTAAGAAAAAAACAGTGTAAAAGGTGATTTAATCATGGCTTTTACACACATATGTGTGGAACAGCAGTTTGATGATCGAAGAGGCTTGCTTTTAATTGACTAAGATACATGAAGATCCTCTGGCTGGAAGCTGAAACTAGGCAAATTCAGGCTCGATTCACTACACGCATTTTTAATTGCGAGGGTAATTATCCACAGAAACAGCTATTCAAAGGTTATGATGGCCTCCCTAGCACTTGAAATTTTGAATATTAAATTGGATATTTTTTGAAATAGCTTTTTCAAAAAGCTCTGCTGTGTTTTTAACCTAGTTATTTGACTTGAAGTAGGAATTCATTCCAAGAAGACTTATTGGCTGCATTTTGCTAGTCTTTAAAACAGATGACTGCAGTGGCCCTTTCTGGGTTTTAAATGCTATCATTAAAAAGGGAAAGAACTGAACAGAACTACTTTAATAAGCTTTTGTGAAAACTTAGCTTGATCACATTCATTTACTAAATATTATGGCCACACTTTGAGAACCCAGATAAGACAGCACAGAATAGGTTCAGCGAGGGAGACTTGTCTTGAAGTAATTTTGATACTATGCTCAAGGGAACTGAAAGACCCTCACAGAATAATTAAACAGTCTGTAATTTAGTAGAAGGTATGTGACCTGTGTGGGCTGCATGATATCATTATTAATGCTGATAATAATAATAATCTGTAATTTTATAATATATGTAAGCCCTCAGTGCTAGACTACAGACCCCGTGTGCTGGGTGCTATACAAATGCAGATTTTTCCTTTCACAAACTGTGTGTGTAAAGGGACAAATCTCCATCTTGCTTTGTCCGCATAACAATACCAGGACAAACCAAGTCTCTGCAAAGCAAAGCCTTCACCTCATGTTGTTTCTCATTCAGGGAGATTGTCTCCCATCCAGGCTAAGTGGATTTTATCAGCTGCGTCCAAGGCCCATGAAAGAGAAAATCCCTTCCTACTGCTTTTAGTTTCATAATGTAAAATAGATCTTTGGATCATGGAGGGCATGATCTCCAGGACCTCATCTCCAGGGTAAGCCTGGTGATAAGATGCAGGGCCCTGCCGTTTACCGAACAGGAGCTGTACTGCAGAGCATAACGTGATTAATGCAGTAGAATATGCTGCTGGGAGTTTCAAAGCACACGCAAATTTGGAAATAGGATTTGGGAAAGTGTACCATCCAGAATGTGAGGCATGCGAGGTATGCCTCTGTATTCACCAAGAAAGCATTAGAACAAGGAACACTTTCTGACTTTGATATGACCTTTGCGTGAAAGAAGAGGTAGAACAACTTCTCCCTCAGTTCAGCTAAACTTTTTCAACAGTTTAGTCAAATGGGAAATGTCTTTTTTCAAATCCCCCCCCCCCCTTCAAGGAGACTGGTTAATAACCTTTCTTTGGAAAAAATCACCTTGCTACTTTAAAAAGCCCTGTGTTAATCTAGTGAGGCACGAATATTTCTTGCTCAGTGACTCAGTTCTTGCAATGTTTCGTACACAAACTGCATGTTGGACTTAAAAAGGTAAAATTATTAGGGAGTGAACTAGGCTAGAAAGATGTCTCCATGCACTGCAGATTAGTTCAAAAGTTATTTTAAATATGCATTTGTAAGCATTGGTGACTGGGCAAACATGGATATTTGAATCAGAGGAACAATTTGTTATTTATGAATGTCAGATTACGTAAATAATTTGAATATCATTTATGACACTAAGGTTTAAACAAACATCAACCTGAATGTATGCCCAAAAGTCCTTATAAGCATTTAAATAAATGACATCATCCTCGGTACTTCAAAAAATCAGGTCACTTATTTCAGCACCAATAATGTTATAGGAGATTTGAACAAGGCATTCGTTATTAAAAACCTTGCATAGGATATTAAAATTACTTATGTAAATGGCATTTCCAAATCCATCTGGATATTAAAGCAATGTAATCCATATACTAATGTGTGATCTTGTATCATGTTGAACATCTTGTTGCATTTGCCTCTGAGTGGGAAGCATGTAAAGCTTTCAGTCTTTGCTTATCCTTTTTAGCACAAAAGGTATATCATAATAAATGATGATTGTATTTGGATTGTTTGCTGAGAAGCAGCAGGATATTTTTCATGTTGAAAGCAAGAGCAAGACAGAGACAAGGCTCCATGGGAGTCTGTAGACACTGTATTATCATATATTTGGAAATACTCAATAATCACTTGTGTTCAGGCTTCTATAAAGCTTTTGTGAATGCTCTAGGTGCAAAACAAAACAGCATGTTCAGTCCTCTGCTCATTATAAATGGGAATAAAAGGTTGAAATTGTTGAAAAATATGCAGTTGGCTTCATAACACTTACTTTCAATGCATTTAAAAGGCAAATGTTTGAAATGTCATTAAATATTAGCAAAGTAAAAATTCAGCTTTTCCTTACAGCGCCTTTCTTAAGTATTCCAAAGAGAAACAAGAAAAAAAGGCAAATAGGTAACTATGTTTAAGTAATCAGATAATGTAATTTCAGAAACATTCATAATTGTTATATATTTATTTATTTTCTTCTGCATTTGTAAGTTTGAAAAACAGTGCTACTGAAACAAATGGTTCATTGCTAAGGGAAGAGACACTGGCTGATTTGATGTAACTCAGAGCATCCAGCTTTTTGCAATAAAGCTTACAATTTTGACCTGTACTATTCACAGAGCCTGTGCTATTTGCAAGCTATGGAGGCTCGTGTTCAACGCTGGCACCTTAAAAGGCAGAATTACAACGTGCTGTCCTCTTGTCCACCACAGGAAAAGGAAACGGTACCAGATAACTTTTAGTACTGCAAGATGCGATTGCACTGATCCTTACTGAGGTGTAGGCTGAACTTCTTATATATCTTTGGGACACTTCGCTCCCATGCTGGTGCTGAACAGGGTGCTAATTTTGTTTCATTACCCTAGTACGTGGCTCTGTTTACATCCTGCTTTTGAGCAAAGGTTCAGCTGTGGGCTGTGGCCCTACCAGGTGGAAATGCATCCAAAGTCAGCAGGGAGGCAGATGGCAGCAGATTCTCCAGGTTGTGGCAGCCATTAGTAGCTGTCACTTTTCAGCTCAGACCTGCATAGTTTTCTGGTTCCAGATGGCTTCATTTACACATTTGGGTTTAGCCCTTATTCTTGATCACCGAGGTTGCTGGTTAGTTCTCAGGAGCCGTGTGGGAACCAAGCCTTTGCACGATGGGGCTCGGGTGTCAGCCTGGATGCTGTAAAATTAGTTCCCAGCTGGGACAGGAGCCTGACAATACTCGTCCTCTTCCTCTGCTCTGGGCCTGGAAGGCCTTTCTGTTTCAGCAATGGTCTCAGATTAGAGAAGAGGCAATTAGCAATCCCGTGAATGGAAAGGATGGAAAGCGCTCCTGTAGCCATGTCCTCTTCTCTGTTGGAAGAGGACAGATGAGAGCTGAGACTTCCCCTCCACCGTGTGCATCAGAGCTTGCCGTGGATGGCAGGTTTGCTTTGATGACTCCAGAGATTTCAAAAGAGATGCTTAAGAGCTTAGCAATCAAACGGTGTGCACACTTAACAATTTAGGATTTAAGCCCAAGCTGTGGCCCACTGTAAATACATTATACTGTGGCAAATATAAAACTATACATGTATATGAATAGTTATCTAAATTATAACACTGCAATAGTCAAATAGCCTTTAGTTCTCAGCCAGGGCTTTTCTCCCTTCTAACATTATTTTCTTTTTTCCTTGTTACTCCCCCCCATCCTTCGCATGTTTTCTTCCTCTTATGTAAGTTTTATCGGACATTGAATCCTCTAAGTATTCCCTTTCCCTTACCCATTTCATCAACTACACCTCCAGCCTTATCTCCAGCTCTATTTTTTTTAACAGTTTTGTTTATGGGTTATTTTCTCTGCCACTGTATTCTTCTCTCTTGACCTTGACTGCAAACCCTCTGTTTGCAGCTGAAGAGTATTTTGGAAAGTAGCTTTCATACTGTGAATAAGCTGTCTTACAAGAATTGTTTTTCCAACAAAATGTCCTTGGACATTGAGATTATTTTATATTCCTGGATTGCTTCCTTGCCCACCCCTCTGGTTCCTTTCTGCTATGATGCCATCCCTCTTTAATTAAGATTTTATGCCCTCTATCCTGTTTGTTTCTTTCCATCCGGTAATTGATCATTATTGCATTTATCCAGATAAATATCAGTGTGGCCTGTGTGACAAGTAGGACATCCTAAAGTCAGTAACAGACTCTCTGATTTCTGTTCTTCTGCTGTCTATACCATTGGCATTGTCCTTAAATCAATGTTTCCCCATTTGCTTTGCAAGCTATGAATATTATCCTTTTGCTATTGTCTACATACACTTTCATTCTGAGAAGTTTGACGATTTTAATTCCTTTCTTATGGACTTCTCAAGAATTATTTTACTTTTCTGCTCGTAGTTTCAAACACCAGAAAACACTTCAGGGTTCAAATCAGTATCACTTTTCCGTGCTCCACATGCATTCTTCTCATGCTGTATAGATTGTCAAGGTGTTGGTAAAGAAATTGGAAGCAACTGCTGTTATCCATAGATATACTGTGGACTTTGCTTCCTTGAATTTCATCTGGTCAATTGGCAATAGATTCTCTTTCCAGAAAACTAGTCCTACTGTCCTCACTGATCATCTTGTACAAGTGTTTTGAGAGGGGCTTTTCTTCACAGTTGTCCTGGGTTGAAAACCACTGTGCTATTTACAGGTTCCTGTCTAGTGCTTTTTTTAAGGTTAGCAAAACTGGAGCTACTACATTTCAGTAAGAAGAACAGTGAAAATAATTTTTCTTAACTTCAAGATAAAACTATTCTTACAGTATCAGTGTGAAACACTTTTGGTCTCACTTTATCATTTTCTGCTTTTCTTGACTGGGAGAAAAGGCAAGTAACGTAGTATTGCCATCCAGCTATTCCCTCCTCCTACAAAACATCTATTTCTACTGTAGGTGACAGTTAACATTATTTGTCCCACTTTATCTCGATTAAAGTAGTGGGAGGAAATCATGTGTCCTGGGGAGCTGCTGTGTGTATATAGCCTCTTTCTCTATTAGGCTAGTGAGTGGGTTGCACTTGAAGTTATAACATGCTTTCTTTCCTCCACTTGAAGGTCAATGGGACTGCCTGATTGTTAGATAATGTCTTTGTCTACTACCTTCATGCAGTTCAAAATCCCACTTCTCAGAAGGGAAGGAAATCAGGAGCAAATTCAGTCTGCTTGTCTTTTTTTTTTTTTTTAGTCTGTCTGTTTGATGAAGAACAGTAAATTATTATAGTAAAATTCTACCACTATTAGTTAAATTATTAGTGCTACTTGCAAAGCAGATTGCCTGAACAGGGAATGGCAGAATGTGAAATGTTATCTGCAGAATGGGAAATTGATCATGGTCATCATGCCTCTGTTAAGACAAACCTTCTAGTAAGTAACAATAGATACACAATGAAATCATGAAAGGAACTTACTGAGATAAATGATCAGAGGGCTGGAGCACTTCCCATACGAGTACAGGCTGAGAGAGTTGGGGTTGTTCAGCCTGGAGAAGAGAAGGCTCCGGGGAGACCTTATAGCAGCCTTCCAGTACCTAAAGGGGGCCTATAGGGAAGATGGGGAGGGGCCTGTTATGATAGGACAAGGAGTAATGGTTTAAAACTGAAAGAGGGTAGATTTAGATTAGATGTAAGGAAAAAGTTCTTCACTGTGAGGGTGGTGAGGCACTGGAACAGGTTGCCCAGAGAAGGTGTGGATGCCCCATCCCTGGCAGTGTTCAAGGCCAGGCTGGATGGGGCTTTGGGCAACCTGGTCTGGTGGAAGGTGTCCCTGCCCGTGGCAGGGGGGTTGGAACAAGATGATCTTTAAGGTCCCTTCCAACCCAAACCATTCTGTAGTTCTATGATATAAAACTAGAAGCCAAAACAGTCATTTCCTAACATTTCCAAACAGATCAAAACCTAACTTGTTAAAAATTATGAGTATTAGCCATTCTTCCAATTTTCTAAGTCACTTGAATAAGATAACATGTTTTTCTGTTCAGTAAAGGCTAAGGAAACAAAAAGTAGTTTCTCCTCCTCTATTTGGAGTGGATATTTAGATTTGAAAGTCTGCTTTGTGTGGCATTGAAGATATCCTCACAAAAATAAACTGTTAATTTCTTATTACCTACAGATTATAAGGTATGTTATGCATATATGTATATAAATCCTTGAATTCATACTTTAATCTTCTAATTAGAAGTTTATGTAATATTATCACAGTCCTTTAAAATAAGAATTTCCCCTTATAATTTTTCTAAATTATACAGTTTGTATTTCATATTCTGTATTGGTGAATTATACCTTCAAAACCAGATATACAGTAAGGTTAGGAAAGCAAGAAAATACCTGTAAAAAATAATATAACTAAATTACAAATAACAGGTAAGGCACCACTTCTCCAACTGTGGTGTCTGAAGTTAGGAGGAAAATAAAAGCAGTCTTATAAGACAAAGTAAATGTGACTTGGTTTTCAGAGGAATTGAAAAGTTGTCACCTCTGATTATCATAGAAGCTGGCAGGACTTGGCATTTTTGAAAAGCGGGACATACTTATTTAGGAGTACAAGTACAAATTTAATGTCTGTCTTTCTCCGCCTAAGCAAATGGTGGAGCCAAAGAATGGCTCTTGCAGGATGTCATTAAAGTTTCCTATTTATTTTTATGCATTTGTGACTGTACCATTCCTCCTCCTGTAGAAAGCTAACTTTAACATATTAGGGTTCTGAACCAGGGAATGGTAGAGCAGGTCTTTGGATCTTGAGCTTAGTGGTTATTTTCTAAGGCTAGATCAATACTCAATGGGCAGATGAATTCACCTACTGTGGTACCTGGAACACAATGAGTGGTCATCAGTATTGGGCACCAGTTAGATCATGCAGTGAAATCTCGCTGAGGCACTGTCTACCTCTTTCTCTTTCTGTGGAGAGGAACGGAGGGAGGGGAGTACAAAGGGAGAGGCAGAGTGTTGCACAGCCACATCTTCCCTCCCTGGGTTCACGGTCAGATGTGGCAATTTCAGTATGGGAGTTCCCACAGTGCAGAGGTTGCCTTGATATCATAGAATCATAGAATGGTTTGAGTTGGAAGGGACCTTTAGAGATCATCTAGTCTAACCCCCCTGCCACAGGCAGGGACACCTTCCACTAGACCAGGTTGCTCAAAGCCCCATCTAAACCGGCCTTGAACACTGCCAGGGATGGGGCAGCCACAACCTCTCTGGGCAACCTGTTCCAGTGCTTTGCCACACTCACCGTAAAGAACTTCTTCTTAATATCTAATCTAAATCTACCTTCTTTCAGTTTAAAACGGTTACTCCTTGTCCTGTCACTACACTCCCTGTTAAGGAGTTCCTCCCCATCTTTCCTGTAGGCCCCTTTTAAGTCCTGGAAAGCTTCTACAAGGTGTCCCTGGAGGCTTCTCTTCTCTGGGCTAAACAACCCCAACTCTCTCAGCCTGTACTCGTATGGGAAGCGCTCCAGCCCTCTGACCATCTTTGTGGCCCTCCTCTGGACCTGCTCAAGCAGGTTCATGTCCTTCTTATGTTGGAGGCCCCAGAGCTGATCGCAGTACTCCAGGTGGGGTCTTACAAGAATGGAGTAGAGGGGGAGAATCACCTCCCTGGACCTGCTAACTACACTTCTTTTTATTGGCCCAGAATGTGATTGGCTTTCTGGGCTGCGAGCGCACATTGATGGCTCATATTCAATTTTTCTTCCACCAACACCCCTGAGTTCTTCTCTGCAGGGCTGCTCTCAATCCACTCATCTCTCAGCCCATATTTGTGCTTAGGATTGCCTTGACCCATGTGCAGGACCTTGCATTTGGCCTTGCTGAACTTTAGGAGGTTCACACAGGCCCACCTCTCAAGCCTGTCAAGGTCCCTCTGGATGGCATCCCTTCCCTCTAGAGCATGAACCACAAACCTCAGCTTGGTGTCATCCGCAAACTTACTGAGGGTGCACTCAATCCCACTGTCCATGTCCCCAGCAAAGATGTTAAATCATACTGGTCCCAGTATGACCCCTGAGGGACACCACTTGTTACTGGTCTCTACCCGGGCATTGCACCATTGACTGCAACTCTTTGAGTGTGACCATTCAGCCAATTCCTTATCTGCTGAGTGGTCTATCCATCAAATCCATGTCTCTCCATTTTAGAGACAAGGATGTCGTGTGGGACAGTATCAAATGCTTTGCACAAGTCCAGGTAGGTGACATCAGTCGCTCTTCCCTTATCCACCAATGCTGTAACACTGTCATAGAAGGCCACCAAATTTGTCAGGCATGATTTGCCCTTAGTGAAGCCATGTTGGCTGTCACCAGTCATCTCCTTATTTTCCATGTGCCCTAGCATAGTTCCCAGGAGGATCTGCTCCATGATCTTGCCAAGCACAGAGGTGAGACAGACTGGCCTGTAGTTCCCCAGGTCTTCCTTTTTTCCCCTCTTTAAAAATGGAGGTTATGTTTCCCCTTTTCCAGTCACTGGGAATTTCACCAGTCTGCCATGACTTTTCAAATATGATGGATAGTGGCTTAGCAACTTCATCTGCCAGTTCCCTCAGGATCCTTGGATGCATCTGAGGTCCCATGGACTTGTGCACCTTCAGGTTCCTTAGATGGTCTTGAACCTGGTCTTCTCCTACGGTGGGCAGTTCTTCATTCTCCCAGGCCCTGCCTGTGGATTCTGTGAATCGGGCAGCGTGGCTAGAGCACTTGCTGGTGAAGACAGAGGCAAAAAAACTGTTGAGCCCACATTGTTAATGTCCACAATGGACATTAAACAACTTTAGAGATATTTTCTTTTAACATATGTGTATTGTCACTCATATTTCTACTGCCTGAATGTCACACTTCTGCAATTTGGAGGGGGATCTCACTCACCAAATTCTAAAGAGTTTTTTGCAAATTTTATCTGAAATAATGTGTTGATTGGATCCTGTGTTATGACATCTGGAACACTAGCCCCAGCTGTCTTTGGAACCAGTGTTCATGTGGCATCAAAATGAAGCAAAGCAAGCTTACTCATTTACATATTTTGCATATTTATAAAACCACCATTTTCCTGTATCAGTAAAAATCTGGGTGCAGACAAATCAGTCCAGCTCCACTGATTTTAAAGGACCTGGTACGATTGACACCAGCTGAGATTTTGGCCTGCTGTGTTTAGCCGTGGTTTACATTGAATCACATAAAACTGGGAAAGATGATGTGGCAAATATGTAGAAGTGGTTTAAATCTTCTCTTGAGAAGCTTCTGCACAACAGTATTAATTTCAAATCAATGAAACTTTACAACCAAAAGAGCTGGGATAAAGCAAAAGCAGCACTGGACCCACGAAATAAGCCTGAAAATTATTTCTAGCAGAGAGTATTGGGATGTAACGAGTAAAAGCTGTCACAGTATCTGAAGTTACACTGCTGTGGCCACTGCATAGGTGCAGTGGTACCTCCAAGATACGTTTCTGCTGGAATATTATTTCTTGATTTACTTTTCAGCTTCCCCTGCAGCTGGAGGCTCTCCCTCAGTTTTAATGAAAATAAAAACACAGCTGGGTAGGAACATCATCTCCTGGAAAACAATGAATTCTTCACACTTCATGGAATAACATAAATAAACAAAAACCACAGTAGGGTATCAAAGATTACACAGCGGAGTCAGTGACTGACAGAAATAAAGGAAGGAGGTCCAGCTAAAAACACAAGCTTGGGGAAACACGGTCTCAGGGGAGGTTTTTCTGAGCAATAACAGGGGTGGCTCCGAGTGCAGTTTCCTGGGGAGGGGATTTGGTCTATAACCGCAGCTGCACCGACGTGCAGGCTTACGTTCTTGTGGTCACCTGCAAAAGCCAGGACACACCTGCAGCATTTGAGAAGGGATTCAGGCGTGGTAGCTGTTGGTAACCATATAATTAATCCTAATGGACTTTACTGCAGAAGTTTTCTTAGACATATGTGCACGTGTGTGCATGTATGCATGTTTTATATACAAACAAATGCACATGTGTGTCCATTAAGATTGTTTGTATGGTTACCGAAAGTTTAACAGTGTTGTGTTAAATAGGTGGAAGTACTGTGTTACTGACATGACTACTTGATATATTAATAGATTTAAATATTGTTTGTATAAGAGGACATCATCAACTTGAAATCTCACTTGCATCTGAAAGTACTTTTGCTGTTTCAAGGCATACATAAAGTTATGATAACTGTAAGGTAATAGAAGTTGAAATAGTTCACCTGTTGTTCTGTTTATTTAGCATGTTTGACAGCATTTCACATATGGTGGGTTTCCCCAGCTACTCAGTGTCACCTTTAGTTGTAGAGGTCTTGCTGAAAACAAAGAGAAAAATCATTCTCCAGGGGAGAATTTTTCTGCCTTTCTCTCTTTACTACCTGTCCCTGATCCAGGAATATTTTTAAACATGGCTTTAAATGTAAGCGTGAAAAAAGCTGAGGAAAATGATATTATTTGTATGCTTTAAAAAATCACACTTCTGTAAAGTTCTCCACTAGATCAGGCTCACTGCCAGGGTAATTAATGGGCAGATGTAGTCCTTGAAACTACTTTTAACTCAACTCGTGAAACTGATTCAATTTTAATTTGATAATCTCCCTTTAATGGTGCTTATTGTACAGTCAGTGCTAGTTAATAGGAATATTTCTTTGCCAGGAAGCAGTTTCATGTAAGGTATTTAATGGATATTTCAGACCTCATGACAGATATGATGGATACCTGAGAATTTATTACCTTCATATATGCAGTAGTCCCTTGAATAATATCTTTGAAATTTGAAAAAATGTTGCATTATTTTTCAAATATGTGGAGATATCACAGAAGGAAATAGTGCTATCATCACGGATTTAACAATGCAGCTTACATTTCTTCCATTTTTACAGCTGAAAATGAGCCCTGTTCTATGATTATGATATCTTCTGATCCTTTTTATGTGACAGAAGGGCATATTTACATTTTATCCATCATGATGAACTAAAAGTAAGCCTTATGAAATGCATGCATTTGCTAGAGGCAACCTTTGGTTTACACTAGAAAGAACCTGAGGCTTTGGTGCTCCAAGGATGGATTGCCTTTTATAAGCGGACCTGTCTCCATACAGCTGTGTTTGAGATCTGGTTTGAGCATGGTAATGATTAAAAAATGTAGAGGAAAGGAGGCAAGTGATTCTGAGAAGGAAGTGAAATGAAGTTTATTTTTTCTTGATAGTGTGAGATTTGGCTCTGCTCTATACCTCCACAACAGAACCTTTATTATACTCACAGGAATGGCAGTTTTACCCTCAACTTCGCACACTCAGTTTTTCAGCAACATCTCTTGTTAGTTTTTGTCATCTTTCTTATTTTTAATTGCCCTTTACAAGAAGACTGCCAACACTTTCTAGCCATATTTAAAATTGGCAGGTCAAGGAAACAGGAGGAAGAATTTATTTTATTTTTCCCCTAATTTTATTTCTCATATTGAATTTTTGGCTCAGCTTAGGCAAAGTCTTCCCTAAATGATGGAATATTACACCGTTACACAATTGCAGTTTGTCAACCAATTAGTTGCAAGCAATTTGTTCAGCAAGACTGTGGGAGGAATGACCATGGAGTGAATGAGCTGTGTGGAAGAGAGCAGTGGCTGTAATGGGAATGGGCTATGAATTAGTTTGTCATGAACAGAAAGACTTCTGTTAATCTGTTCAGAAAAAAGAGCAAAGCAGTGTGTTTGCCACTTCCTATATGGTTTATTTCCTTGGTTTTTGAGATGTAGTTTAGATCTCAGAGACTATCTGCCCTCTTGGCTTTAGTTAATGTCTCTATTTTATCTCCATTATTTAAATAATTGACAAGTTTCTGGAGTTCAGGATAGTTAGGAAAGGGCTTGAATTGCTTCTTCGTTTCAGTTTGGCTTCAAAATAATAATAAAAAAGTGCAGTGTTTCGTTAGCTACATAGCAGTCAAAGTACTGTCAGACAAAATAAGAACTTAGTGTTCCAGGATCAACTTACATAATTAAAAAAAGAGAAAACAGGAAATACGTATTTTATTAATTTGTTTTGTAGATGGAACATCTTAAAAGGCTGTTTGCTTCAGTGGGTCCAAAATATAATTTATGTGTTATGTTTGCTTTATAGCATTAGGCTGCCTAAAGCAATAACACCCAACAGCTGAAGTAAAATGTGTTGTCAAGCAAATAGTGAAAGAGGGAATTAAAGGGAACACCTGTGTCTTGTTATTAGAAATCATATCCATGCTGGACTTGTAATAGCCTAAATAATACAAATTTAGCTAGAAGTAACAAAGCAGATGGAAACATCTGTATATTGTATGCGGTGACAGTTATTGGATGGTAGGCTATCTGGCCCTGGTTTTCCCCTCAGTAAACATTATTTGCATAGTAGTTTTCATCCTTTGCATCTTTACCTTGAAAAACTTTGATGTCTGATGAAGGTAGCATAGTTTATATTAGAAGATTAGTACAAGGAGACAGTCTGGTCCTGATATAAATACACAGGTACAGATGTAAGTCATGTAAATGTCCAGCACAGAAGTACAATGAACATACTGATTGGCATAAGTGGAAAATAAAACATAAAAACTTCCTTGAATGTACCATTTTCTCACTAAGTGAAAAACTCAGAGGAAAAGGTGTTGCAATATCAGGTATGGCTTAGATAACAAACAGCACAGCAAATGCAGCCAGATTGCCACATCGTCATAAAGCTTAAGTCAAAGGAATTTACTCTCCCTGCCATCAGGTTTCTACGCTGGAGCTACAGAGCATGCAAGCAAGCTGTCCCACTCTAGTCAGCGTGGTCAAAGGAATGGAGAAACCATTCACCTGGGCAGGTGTCAGCATCTGTTTTAGTGTGAGCTGAATATCTGTGCAGCCTCCATCACCTGTATTGACCTAGGTCTTCCTCTGGCTGTCATGGGAGCTTGGACACTGACCTCGCTTACAGACCCTTAGGTTGTAAGACCTCTTAAGCTGAGTGTCTGAAACCCAAAGCTGAATCCCACCTTTGTAGTTCCCTTACACACAGATTCAGTTCCTAACATCACAGCATCTGAAGTACATCAGTCACCCTAACTCTGTCTTAACTTGTAAGAGAACTCTGTTAGATGCCACCTGACCATCATGGGAAAAGATTTTTTCCTGCTAGAGTCATACATTTTTGTATATAACGTCTTCTCCAGCCAAGATTTCTTTGCAGAATGGAAAGATACACAAAAGCAACAATAAAACAGATTATACGCAATCTGTGAAGCATACAGGACCTTAAAATGAAATATATTACTCTTTGTAAGATGCATTTGAGTGAAAATGCTGCAAAGGAGAATTCTTAAAAAGTGTCCCCTCTTTATAAAATACTTAAAGGAACCCGGTGCAATAAATCTCTTAGATCCAGGTTTTCTTTTTCATCCTTCTAAGATGTAGCATTAAATATGATTTCTTTTTTTCAGCTGGAAGGTGTTCTGTACTTTGTCAGCAGGCTGAGATGGTTGCACACTGGGCATGTTGGGCCAGAACAGCTCTAAGATGCTACAGTGGCAGATGCTAAACGAAACCTTGAGGTAGATGAAGTTAACAATACATGGGATGATGAAAAATTACTTTTCTGGGAGTGCTTAATGACATGTATTATGGTTTTTGAGACATGAAAGTGTTCCAAGGGGATATATTTGGAGTGTGACTAAGAACTGACTTCTTGCCTATATAGACAAGCGAAGCTTCTAAACTGCTGTTCTTCACTCTGTCTTTTACATCTAATGCTTCCAAAGAAAATGTTGCCTAATGCACCTATCTGATTGTGGAACTTCCTTCTGACAAAAGAATTTCTCCTCAGACCATCTAAGCAATCCATTATTGCATTCATGTTTCTGAATTCATTTTTGTAACTTTTTGACATAAGTATAGGCTTTAGGTGTTACTGCTGTTCACATAAATACACAATCCTTTTTAAATTCTCCCAGTGTAGTTGTCTCAATGATTTCTTACAGATGATCTACAGAGGTCCCATTTTGCTTAACTTGATGGCTTTGAGTTGCTTTCTGGGGATATCTGTGGCTAAGCACACTCATTGTTAAGAGATTCTTCTGATGCAAGAAGAACAGTTGCTGTAATTGCAGAAACAGTAATTGATTTTGCTCTAGCTTTTCCCTTCATTCCACTGAATGTATTAGTAAGAAAGTCAGTCATGCACTCTTCTATTCTTCATCCAGCTATTGAGCATTTTATATAATAAAAAGGAAACATACTACTAATGAAATTACATTTCTTAATGTATTATTCACCAATCTCCAGGGTTTCAATGCCATTTTGTATTGCTAAACACTTACTATATTCATTATTTAACATGCAACAAAAATGCAGATAAGCCAGGCCATTTGGGTGGTAGATCAGAAGGCAGAGAATATGAATTAGCCAAGGAATGTCTTTTCATATCAAATCTTATTATGCTCTACCACCAAATTCTCAGAAACGCTGCAAAGAGAAAATCTCTATTTTAAAAAATTCCTTGCAGGCCAGCTTTCCCTAAAATAAAATTAATCTGTTGTATCCTCACCTATTTATCCTCTTTCTCATTTGGAAGGTAGCCATGGCTCTGTCTCATCTTTAGACTCAGAGACCACCTCCCTGTTTTCTGACCTTCCTTACTCTGCATTTCCAAGATACTAAACACCTTCCTAGATCTCTTAGTCTCTACTTACGTATCGCCCATACATATCAATGACAGTTGTTGTCTTGTTCTATGGCATAATGCTGCCTGGTGTGCTTTGTTGACGGATTCTGCTTGTGAGACTTTGTCTACTGTTCTCTAAATCCTTGGTGACAATCAACCTGGTAAAGCTGATGAATGCAGGAAAACTATAGAAAAGGAAAAAGAATGAAGAGAAAAAAATAGTAGTGCTTTCTCTAATCCAGTGAAGTTTACTGTTGAAAAAGGGAAATTTAATGTCTTCTGTGTTTTGTACCACTTGTGTAGGGCAGAAGCCAGAATTCATACCTCACATACTGCCTAAATGTGTCCAGGAATTACACTGTCTAATTAACCCTTTTATAGAAACTTGGGGTTTCGTCTAGATCCTGTAACATTGGTTATGGATGGGCTCACTTATGTCTTTAATAACCAGTCTTGGTATTTCGGTTAGGGTGTGACACTCCTTTAAGGACTTAAGTCTTCTGAAGTTTCATGATACATTGAGACGTCCATGGTAGCTCTTGTCCTAGACACTGGTATGACATTTTTTATTCAGTCAAGATCCAAACTGCCAAGATATTTCTTTATGAAGTCATTAAAAACCTGAAATTCTTTCCACTTGAAAGCTCTTTCCACATGAGATAGTCTGGCTCAGGCTTTCATGTTCCTTTGTCTTTAGAAAACCTCAGGGCAGAGTGCCATGCCATTCCCGTATCCACTTTCTTTCTGCCCCAGCTTGTCCCACCATTATTTGTTTATGTTCTGGTTCCTATAGTGCTCTGAATTACATTTTACTCCTGTGTGTGCCCTTTCCTGACTTTGGCGGTTCTGTAAAAATCCAGCGGTTGTTGACCTGTGTGTGGGAATATTAGCTTTCACCTAAAAATAATATATTTTTAACCTGCACAGTTGATGGGGAGGAGGGAGGGGAAACAACCCCAAAGCACAAATTGTGGCCCACCTAAGCCCCAGAGATTCCAAAACCTAAAGAAAAGGCTCCAAAGCCATCAGTGTATTACCCAAATGTGAAATTTAAAAAGCTGTTGAATAAAAATGAGCCTGATTTTGGAGGAACAAGCTCATGATTGCTGAACACTCCTGCCTGGCAAGGCAGCGGTGGGAGCACCTGCAGTGGAGCCCCTGCTGTGGAGTCAGCCTCCTGCCAGCTTTTCCCCATGTGGTGGTAGCAGCAGAACCTGCAAATGCTCACTGGGATTCCTGCTAGGGAAGTGTCAGTGTATTTCATTTTGCAGGTGAGCCCCAGAGCAAATTATACTAATAAGGATTCCCAAAATGGGTATTTGGGAAGGACAGCGTTAGAGCATAATGATGGATATTGCAATGGATATGTTAATACTTAATTAGATAACCTACTTATAGACATCTCTATAGCACTCATTACCAGAGCAGCTGTGATCTGATTATATCAGCAATCTGAACTTTATCAAATCATTAACTTACAGCATTAACAGTTTGGGAAAAGAATCACAACATAAAATGGCTGGCGTTGCTGTTATTGTAATACATGACATAGCACAGTTGCAACTGATAATTACCCATGTGATCAATCCTTATTAAGGTTAATACCTGTATGTTTGTCAACCGTGGAGCATTATAGTTTTAAATAACGCAACGCTTAGGAGGTGATACTCTGGCTGAAATATAATCTCTTTGAAGAAGCTTTATAACTGTGCATAGTCTTAGACTCTCTTGGAAGCAAAGCGCAGTGCATGTGTTACTGTGTACCTTGTGACACAGTTGCATGCTGTACATGAAATAACAGGCCCCCTGTTTGACAATGCCGCCTGGAATAGGTGCCAGAACACATGCTTGGCAGCCTGTGAAGGAACTCACGCAAACCAGGTGGGACTTTGTGCGTTCCCAGAAACAACTAAAATGTGTCTGACATTGCTGTAATTTAGGAAGTCTGGAAGGATGTAGAGTTAAAAACACACTTCTTTCACCCTCTGTCAGCTGCTGCAAAGAACTCGTGTTTTGCCGTGCCGACAGATAGCGCGCCAGACTGGCACGTTAGAAATTTTGGTTAGTGCCTACCTGCATCGGGTCTGGAGGGCAGCACTCACGTTAGGCAGGGCTGAAGCCTGGATTGCGCTTGTTTTTCAAGATCGGTTGTGTAGTTATTCAAGAACATTTTTTTCGCAGTCGCTAGAGTGAATGGCCTCATTTAGGGTTACAGATTGAGTCAGCTTTCTGCTAACATTCCTGGAGTGAAACGTACTGCTTCTGAAAGGGTGTTAGACTGACAGCAGTAGAAGCTGAAGTCATTTGCTTATCCACAAAACAGGCTCTGTGGAATCAGTGTCACAACACGTTTGCTAACACATATATCTAGTTGCGGTTTTGTTTGGGTTTTTTTTACACTTGGAAAGCACAATGTCTAAAGTGAATGGAGTCTTTCAGCCTCATGACCCATAATCTTCTGGTCATTCAACTTTGAATCTGCAGCAATCTGAACCTGTGGGGTTTTTGTGTGAAACAAAAGAAGCTGGTTCATTGAACTGAGACCATCAACTCATTTGTATATGCCCCCAAACAAGCCCTGCTCACAAATATGGTAAGAGAACTAACATTGTGAAGGCATAAGTCACAACATTATCTATCACTCTCCTTCAGCAGATCCAATATTTTTCATGTTGTCTTGTTTGTAACCTTTATAAAAGAAGAATCTGAAAAGGACAACATGATTGTTAGCATATTCCCAGTCTACATCCCAGTTCAGCTCTTTTTGTTTTCATCTTTAATATCTATTCTTTTAATCCAGAAAGAGACTGTCTTTCCTGTCCGCACTCCCCAAAAGATATTAATTCAAAATCACATTAAGGCAAAGACTCTTAGTCACTCAACAGGAATAAAGGTATAAAATCCCCGTAATTACATTCTCTCTTCCAAGCACTGTGGTCCCCCAGTGAAATGGAAAAAATAGGCCATCCCACTGAGTCCCTTATAAAACCACGCTAACATTACAGAATCCCAAAGGCACAGGAAAATGTGATAAAATCATAAGATAGAGCTTATGTCTTATCTGTTCATGAGAAACCCCTAGGGGCCTGTGACACACAGGCTTTTATCTCATGCTCCAAAATACTTCTCTCCTTGGAATCTAGCCGAACATTTCTGACCATCATTTGGACACCTCAGTGTCTGAAAAGACTTCCTTACATACCTCAGACTGGCAGAGCTTTTGTGGGTGACTGTGCAAAAGTTGTGTCATTTGTTATTTTCCTATCTGATTTTTTGTTTCATAGCATTTGGGGGTTTTGCAGCTCTTATTTTGAGTGAGTATTTTGTGAACGTGCTTCAGTTTAAATGAACTAAAGGCACTCATGGCTCTGTGGATGTTGCGGTGCTTGCAATGACACTGGCAGGTTTTTGTGATTGGGTGGTATAAGCATGCATATTAAAGAAAGTCTTAATGGCCCTAATCCAATAAAATGTTAATAGGAGTCTAATAGTAAGAGCCAACCCTGTCTTGCTGATTTCAGTAAAATAATGCAAAGATTTGTTGTTTTCTGGATTGAGACTAGAGTGGATTGCTGCATTTGGCATGTAGATTGGACTGAGATAGATTCTCCATACTTAACATTATTTTTTAAAATAAATTATTAACTTTTTTGTGTACATTTCTGGGGAGTGAAGAACATTTCTAGATGCCTATGCAAACATTTTGTTTTGCCTAAGATATTTTCTAAGAGAGGAAAAAAGATCAAAACTACCACACCCCAAAGTAAATTTGCAGTTTTCATTCAAAAGATGCAAAAGGATGGTTTTGGTACTTTTACCACTAAACCAAAAGCTAGGCCCTCCTCTGCTCTGTGAAAACCCACTATCTCCTCATGTGAAGTAGGTGACTAAATCCATTAAATGTGAAGAAAACCATTTAAAAAAGGAGGATGGTAGATAGCCTGAGAACTAGATTCTTGGTTCCATTCATCTACCATAAATACGAAGAGAAAAAATATGGATCCTTAGGCAGAGTAACTCTGTTTATACTCATAAAACTGAGAGCAGCTTCCTCTTAAGATTTCATTTTTATTTAAAAACAGAGAAAGCTATCTTTTAGCACCACTAGGGACAGAGGTTTTGGGGTTTTTGATGGTATGCAACTCCAGGCTCAGTCCAGAGAATATTTTGTGCATACTCTTATTCCCATTAGCAGGATTAAACAAGCTTTTTAAGTTGACACGGTTAATACGGTGCTAAGTAATTTATTACTTTGGGTCAAAATGGAGAATGTCTGAGGAACTCTTGGGCAGGATATAGGAAAGTTTTGTGAGCACCTTGCCTCCCATACATGTTCATCAAAAGATGGCTCTGAGATCATTAAGGAACACTGTAGAAGAAATAAGCATCCTAGGTATGTTTGAGCATTGATGTGAGAGCCGTGCATGGAAACTCAACACCCTTCACACTTATCAGCCTCAAATTTGCTGTACTTTACAGCTATAATAGGAAGAATGTTCACCTCATACAACCATAGCAACTGATTGGCTTAGTTTGTAGTCTTTACTCCAAAGAAGAAAGGAGATGAATCATGTTGGAGTAAAAAATGACAGTTGAGGGGGTGAGTTCTCTTTAAAGATGCCAAGATAGAAGGAACAGTGTGCACCCTTACATTGCAACAGGCTTTGTGGGTTTGTTTTCCTTCTAGCACTTGCATTTGTGTTGTTAGTTTGCCATCCATCCCAGGTGCCACTGCAGAAATGAGCAGTTTGTGAGGGAAGAAAAAAGAAAAGTTATCATCAGGGAGATGGCACAGAAATCCAAAAATATGGAATGAAATAAATGGCAAAATCTTCTCTTTGTTTACATGCCAAATTCTAGCTAAAGAAATCAACTGCAGCTTGAAAAGGGTCCTGCCAGAATTTCTCTGCAATCAAATCAAAATTCAAACTTTGTCTTGGAGACCCTATGATTTTATTGCCACTCATGCACATCCCAAGTAAGCCACTAGCGTCTAAACTTTTCATACACTGGGCAATTTGTCAGATTCTGAAGATGACACCATAATTCCCATAGCATATTTTTGTAGTGAGTAATGTTTTCTGCACCTTATTCAGTACCATGTGTTCTGCATACAAATAAGCTCCAACATTAAATGCTTCGGTGAAGTGCTTTTCACCTTATTTGTAAATAACTTAAGAACAATAGGGACAGGTGGGGGTGAGTAAGGGAAGGAGCTTCTGTTTTCAGTAACTAACATATGAAAAACACAATAATCTCATGGATTTCTGCAGAAAAACAAATTTCCTTTCGTGTTCACTAAATACTGACTTTGAGCAATATTGGCACTGGGACATCACGCAAGGCAGACCAGAAGACCCCAAATACTAGACAGGAGGGGACAGCCCCTCAAAACTCTATGGGAAGTGTTTTCCCATACGGAGGAGGAATGGATAGCATTCCTTAAACATCATAGCATCATATTCATTCCTGTGATTGATTCTCAAGCTTTCATTCAGTTGAAATATGGCCTTAAAAACAGCTCAGTCATCCTGTGAACAGAATACAATTAGAGCGCATTTCAGGGTCTGTTGCAGACATCTTTGGTTTTGGTGGTCGTTTTATATTTCTCAAATTAGGAACGAAGTTTTAGAAATACAGGGAGAGTTTCATGAACATGTCTGGTTTCATAATGACTTTCTCCAACATCCCTTTCAAAGGATGTCATAACTTTGAGTTACCTCTGTTAAAATAGAATGATTTAGCTTCACAGCTGACCCGCAAAATGAGTCTTTGTGTTTTATCATGTTTCTGGCAATTTAACCTTCCACCTTGGTGTGCAGCAGTTGCAGGACGCACACATACCTATTTCCTCCTTCCTTTAGGAAGAGTAAAAGTTGCAATTTTTTCAGGCCATAAAAGTAAATTGAGAAATTATTATTATTCTTTCAATTGTGGGAATGCTTACCTGCAAGGTTACAGTAAAACTGTAGGAAGGAATGTAGTCTTCTAAAGTTTACAAAAATGCTTACTGGAATTGAATGAATTCAGATTTTCCTAAGCAAAATTATTTTCTATATTCTAGTATCAGAAGCTGCGAGGAGTTTTAGTTGCTAGGAACATACACACCTACATATAGTATTCCGGTGTTATTTTGTGGCTTTAAAAAATGGAACATCCAAATATGGTTAGGTATTTGGTATGAAACAGCTGGCAGCCATCTTAAAACCTTTTGCATTCCCTAAAAAGTTGTGGTAGGTTTTGAAACAACCCTGCTCAAAACTTTGCACGTGTATGTAGAAATTAAAAACAGAGTGCTTCCAGAAAAACACACAGTGCAAAACTGAAAAATAAAAGGTTAATCTTGTTTCCATATGAGAGGGTTAAAAAGTGCTGAAGTTCAGCTGAGCAAAAATGTTCCATTTGTGTTAACCTGTATATTTTAACACAAAAGATCCTCTAAGGACTGCAGTTTGGTAAACTGTAAATAAAACTATTCACAATGAGAATTATTGTAGTATATGTTACTGTGGAGATCACTTGAGAACAGACATATGAAATTATAGCTTGCTTGCTTTCAGGAGTTGAAAAAATGGTTTTTAAAACCTTTAAAGGAATTTGTTCAATTTCAATATTTAAAAGAATAAAGTAATGGAAAACATGTATCTACTTATTCACAGAATTTCACAAAGTGAGGAGATCTTGATGACAGACATGTTTTTGGTGATGGGAAAAGTAGGCATCTTTTATTTGTCTAGTTAGAACTGATGGAAGATATTGTTAGTCCACAGCAGTGGAGTATTCAAAAACTCATAGAGTGATATTTGCCAATCCAAATAATGCTTAAGGAAAATTGTATCTGGGGCTATTTTCAAAGCTCATTTATTTGCTGGATATTTATGACTGCTATATGTACTCTTAAGAAATTATCCTAAAAGGAAAACCCCAGTTCAAAGAGGACAGAAGTAGATGAGCTTTTTTTTTTTAAAGGGTGTTCTAAGTAAGTAATTTGTAGGCTTAATCTGTCCATATTCAGTGGCATAAAAGGCTGCAAGTAGCATAAAGTTATGTCATTTTACATATTAGTGTTCTCTTTAGGCTTGGTAGAGAAATATCTCACTATTCAGTAGGAATAGAGTGTGGGAACCAGTGAGTAGCGTAATGACAGGATACACATCTGAAATTAACACATGCTGTTATGGAACGCAAAGGTGCGAGAAGGGAATTTGGAGCAAAAATAAAAGTAAAAAAAACAGAACTGAGCAGAAATTTATAAAATGATGGAAGAGTGAAAGTAAAAGAGAGCAAAGTAAAAACAAAATAAAAGATAAAGTTTTATTGAAAGCTATTTCAAGTCTTCACTTCTGCAGTGGCCATTTCTAGTCTTCATTTGGCTTTGATGCTTTTTTCAATGGTCTTTCTCTGTGCCAGTTCTCTTTCTTGGCTGTTCAAGTAGCTCAGAGATGCTTCTCTCCATTTTTCTTATTTGCTTTTCTTCACATTTGTCATCTCTTTTCTGAAGAAGAAACGTGGCTCCTGAGGGTATTTCTTCACTTGTTTTTCAGGATTCTGCTCATGAAAGGGTGGTTTCTTAGAAGCTCTGATAACCAAGCCCAGTTGTCCCTGTGCCTAGTTTTCTACCCCCTTTCCAACATACTTTCACTCTGGATGTTTTCTGGGGCCTCAGTTTCTGTTATTGCCAGTGTGGCACCGTGTTTTGTGTTCAGGCTAGTTTAGGGTTATGGTCTTTGCAGTCTTGTTGGTCTTCTTAATTTTGAAGAGGACTTAGGCTAAGAGTGCCAAGCTTCCTTCTCTGGAGGCGACACACTGAAAAAGTTGAAGCCTGTCTTCTGATTCAGGCATAGTTAAAGACCGTGGGCACAGCCTGCATGGGGCAGTTTGACAGGGAAAAGAGAGCTCCAGAACCACTTCCAAGCCAGAGAGGACGGTGATTCTCATGTCGTCATACCATGACACTGCAGGAGGGGCTGTTTGGTTCCCAGGATGACCAACCTGTAACACCATCATCAAAAGCCCTCACTGTCTCGTGTCCTCCCACAGGTGTGAAGGACTTTACCCAGCAGCACATGGCATAATGAGAGCATGGGAGCTACACGTGAACATCTTTGTGAGAAGGGAAGAAGAGGACATACAAAAAAAGCTTTATATTTTGGCCAAAGTTTCATCAGTTTAAGATACTTCTTGCCCACTTGGTAGTTCAACTGAGCTGGATTAACCTTTAGTCAAACCAAGTCATACAGCTTTGCATTTGCTAGGGATCAAGAGTATAGACACGCACACGTATATGCACAGAGTGACAGTGACTCAGCTGAAAGAGCCATCTAATTTTCCTTATTTTAAAAGTCAGTTATTTTGCATTAAGTGTAACTTTTCCCTTGTCATAAATGGAAACAAATTCAGTTTAAGCCAAAAGATACCCATTTAGTGACTTTGATCACAATTTATCCCCATAGCTTCTTTATTTATAATCTTTAGTTGGGGTAGCTCAGCTTTCTTTTGAGAACAAAATAGTAGTCAAGGAGAGAATGAATTCTGAGGCACTTGAGAGGGAAATAACTGAAACTAGCTATTAGAAACATAGAAAAGGAAATGCAGCGCAGATGAGTGTGAAGTACTTTACATTCAAAGCAGAGATGAAAGCATTGTGAATTTAAATTAGTGTAATGACCTACAGAAACTACGGCAAGGTCTCCGGAATTATTCAGCCCTGGCAACCAGAAGGTGTTCAGATTTTGTTTTATTTAGAGTTCAAGTTAAGCACAAGCACTGCTAGCAGTCATTTCACCCTTTGCATGGAGGAAGCACTGCAGAGAGCTTTGTTTTTCTGAGCAGTGTCTGTTGCAGTGCTCCACATTGTGGTGTTGGAAAATCGTGTTGCTCTATTTTTTCCTCTTTTTTCTTTTTTTCTCTTTCTTTTTTTCCCCTTTCTTTTTTTCCCTTTTCCTCTCCCTTTCCTCTTTCTTCTTTCGTAGAATCATAGAATCAATCACAGAACAGCCCAAGTTGAAAGGGACCTCAACAGATTATCTGGTCCAGACTTTCATGGGAAAGGGAGCCTAGATGGCATTATCTAGCACCCTGTCCAATCACATCTTGAAAACCTCCAGTGATGCAGACTCCACCACGTCCCCGGGGAGGTTGTTCCAATGAGTGATTGTTCTCACTGTAAAAAAATTCTTTCTTAAGTCGAGATGAAACCTCTCCCAGTGCAACTTGTACCTGTTGCCCCTTGTCTTTTCCACGTGCTCCTTGTGAAGAGAGAGCCTCTGTCCTCTTTGTAGCTGCCCTTTAAGTACTGGAATACTGTGATGAGTTCCCCCTGAGCCTTCTCTTCTCCATGGAGAAAAGACCTAACTCCTTCAGTCTTTCCTCACAGGGCAGGTTCTGCAGCCCTTTGATCATCTTCATGGCCCTCCTTTGGACCCTCTCCGGTCTGTACACATCTTTCTTGAATTGTGGGGATCAGAACATGATACAATTCTCCAGGTGGACTCCTCTTTCTTCTTTCCTCTTTCCCTTTCCCTTCATTTTGTTACTGAAATAGAGAGCTCTGCTTAATTCTCATTCTTTAGTTTTATCTTCTGATGCTTTTAGTCTCTGCTTTTTTTTTTTTTTTCAAAACAGAGTGAAAACTCGAACTTTTAAGGCATCTAAAGGTGGATAACAAGTAAGACCATCCACTTACTCTTTCAGCAGTTTGTTGAAGCCTTGTTAAGAGTCTTGCTTTCTTTTTCATGAGAGTTGTGAGTCTCTGGAGCCTAGTTCACAAACTTTAAATGGATAAGGTTGGCGATATTGGGAATCAAGCTTTTGAAATGTTTCAAAGAGGATGATTCTTCATTTCTTAAGGTCTATCTTTGAAAAGGTAGGATAGATTTTTTTTTTTTTTTCCAAAACAGAGCAAAATTAATCAGGCTATTATGATAAAATAATGATACTTGCTTTCTTTTAAGCCTAATAAGTGCAAATACATTTTGCATTGAAACCAAAAAAGACATCTCAGCTGGGAAAAAGTTTAGAACTTAGATTTGCTTCTTTCCTGTATTGTATCCCTGGACAACCAACCCGTAATTAGCAGCATTAAGGAGCACAGTACCCAAATCAGTACATAAAAGCTGTTTGGAAATGACATCTACACTATTTGTATATGTGATTAAGTTCTGAATTAGCTGTAATCTCTCAGGGAAAAAAAAGATTTAAATGTCACTGTGGACAGTTCAGTGAAGACATCTGTTCAGTGCACACCTACAGCCAAAAGGAAAATGTTACGTGCCTTTTATTTCAGTAGAAGCTTTACGCAAGAGGGAATGACAGGAGCAGGCTCAGGGTGCTGAATGCCTGCTTGAGATGTCTCGTCTTTGGCCCCAGTAAAAGAGAGGATATGAGACTAGGTGACCCATTATTTTGTGCCAGTATGACAATTTCTATGTTCCCATAATGAAAGGAACAAAATCGTATATGCAGGAAAGAACAGAGAGATCTGCACATAATAGCCAATTAGTGGATCAAAGGCTAATTAGGTAAGTTCTAAAATAAAGTTTTGAAGGTGATACAGGCAGCTAAGCAGGGAATTGTCACGGGAGAGGATAATGATGCTCTCTATACAGCTCAGGAAAGGACAACCAAAGAGCTCAGTGATGCTTGAAATGGTAAGGAAAAGAAATATGCTTAAATAAAGATACCGAAAAGAAATTCCTTAAATGAGTGGTTCTGGAAATCACTGGTGGAATTTGGACCAAATGAATGAAAAGACTGATGTATTCTATTTTAAAATAACTTGTGTTCTATTGTTTATTTCTTAGGTTTGGGAATAATCAACAAACAGTAGAATATGAGCTGTTTCATAAATATAAATATACAGAGATAGATATGCATGCACAGATACGCACACACACTCACATACACACCTTGCCTGTAGTTATCCTGAAGTATATTATTTGAGACTGAAGGCATAAGGCTGAGTTCGCTCCTGAATTAATAGTTAAGTGATTGTATAACATTTAGAGAGATCCTCCACTCAAACAGGAAGGTAACTTGCAGATTGATTTATTCAACTTTTACAGAATCTTACTAGTTTAATAACTACTGGAGGGTATGAATTTTGAAAGAAAGGAAAGAAAGAGGGATGGATGATTATGCTGTGTGCAACTGCAAACATTAAACATCCAAGCAGGTATAGAAGTGGGTAGAGGCAAGTAGTGCCTAAATCAATGATGAAGCTACAGAAAGGACTCCTGTAGGTGTGCATTGCCTTCCTTCATCTACATAAGCACACCCTCTCCCAGCAAACCCTGGCACGCTTCCTTAGCGAGAACCAGACCTCACCACGCGCCTTGGGCAGCCCTTCTCCCCCTCCCTGGAGTCCCCCGCTCGGATCCTGCTGCATGCATCTTAGCACTGGTGAGGCTGCACTGCCTCATGAGCAGACCCACTGGAAAACCCAGCTTTTCTGAGCTTTTCTGCAGGATCGCTTTTCGGGCAGAGTAGCTCCGTGGCCACGCGGTCACATCAGCTGTGACGCCAGCACAAAGGAAATGACGGGAATCGGCCACCAAGGCACGGTTGCTTTCTGCCTGGGTAGGAATTGTCTTCAGCAAATCATGAAATGTCACCTTTATGTGTTCTTCCTTCTTTAGTCTCCCAAATTTACAAACCGGTTTCTTTCGCGTACTCCAATTCCTTTTTCCTACATGCAGCCAGTATTTGGGTTTTCATATGGTAATCCCCTTTATAAGAAGCAAATAATGGAATATATAATATTTATGAGCTATTATAGTCTGGCTCCAAAAATCACCATGTGAATTAATGTCCTCCCTGGTTCAGTGCTACAGTATAAACTACCAAACAGCTTAGATGCTGACACACATCAGCTTTCCATCAAACTAATAACCAGAGGTACCAAGCAAGCTGAATGACATTCAAACATGCTGAATGTTTCCTTCACTGGGTATTATCTTTTAAAAACTTTGGGTGTTTTAAAACTTCACAAAATTGGATGTGTGAATTTTATCTTTGTTGCTGTGTTTTGTGATTCACACCACTATTAAGTTCATTCTTTATTGAAGAGCGTGTTGCATTGCAGAACGTGTGCAATCACTCTTCTTTCTGGGCGAAGTAAAGACTTAGTAATGCGGTCCTGGGGTCACCAAGGACAGACAGTGCTTTCAAGATGTGGCCCCCTGCATCTTGCCTAAAGGTCTTTGTGACTTTCAAAAAAAGCTGGTAAAATATACTATATAGATGGAGTGTTCCTACATGGGTTTTTTTTTTTCACATTCAAACATAGGAAAATATTCAGCATTAGGGAAAATGTACTGTCTGAGCTCCGTGCTTGGCAAAATTGACGTGCTCAGAAATATATCACCGACACTGTGTTTATTCTTGTTTAAAATACCGAACTTCTATCACAAAGGGCAGGCTTAACTTAACTGTAATAATCTAGAAATTAGACATTTAGTAGTTTACGCTAGTTATCCATGCTTGCTGCCTCAGTGATCAGAGCGAGATGGCACCTCCAAAAGAAATGTGGTTAATTCTAGTATAGGCGCCTAAAAAACAGGGGTGGAAAGAGTTGCCCTCTGGGACTGTGTGTCGCATAGAGGGCTTAATTTAAGTGAGATGAAGCACACTGCTCACAGTTAACTGTCTTTTCATATAAAATATTCTACTGTCAATGGGAAATAGTAAAATAAGGATTTATTTGGAAAACAAAGGGAAAAACTGTACTTTTGACAATTAATTAAGATATATTAAATAGGGATAGGACCATGCCAATAATGCTGTATTTCCTTTGTTTTACACTTTAATTACAATCTGTGTGTATTTATTGTATGTGTTTATTGATTATTAATTTTTGCAGACCAGTACACAGGTTCCTTAGAGGGACTGTGTATTCTTTCAAGGGAGACAGATGATGCATATTATCAATTAACTAGCACTTCTGGTAGGGTTTTCGCTTTTTGTTTTTTTTGGCTGGGTTTTTTTTTGCAAAGTGTCCTCTAAGCTGATGTCTAGAAAGCAAATGCATACTACCAGTAGCTGAAAATGGATGGGCTTTGCTTTGGTTAAAATTTGTGCAGGTTCTGCTTTTTAAGTTGGAAAGCTCTAGTTTGCACTTCATATAGACTACAATCATGATTGTGACTATGCTTCTTTTTCTTTGTCCACTTCATCTTTCATTATATTTTACATAGTGTGTCCGGTTTGGGGTTACTTTCTTGAAATCTAGATCCCCAGAAGTGCAGTTTAGGAAAAACTTACAGGCTGAATGTCATATCAATGTAGGGATTCTTTTCATAAATTTTTATCCTGCAAATTGCTCATGTAAATGGTAAGTACATATTCAGGTGTACATTAAGGTGACATATTCCAATTTATATGAGCAAAGTTATTCATGTAAGATAAAGCGTAAAGGTGTTTTAATGCTTTGCATTGTATGTATGCTGAGAAACCCCCTAACATCTGTTTCAAGCTTTTTAATGAATAATATAACTCCTCCATAATAAGTTCAGATGGTTCTAGCCTCATCCAGTAATGCTACAAATTATTTGCTCGCCCCTGTCAGAATGACAACAGCTGCATTGAATGTATTATCAGGTTTTCAAGGCCCTGGACACTGCACAAACTTTTGAAAGTGAATTTGTGCACTTTTGAAGGTGATGGAAGAGTGTGCACCAAGGATGTATCATAAACGATCCATTATCCTGCTAAGTAAGTTAGATGTATTTTCTTGTCATAAGAAAAAGAGGTACATGGCATTCTTAATGTGTTGCTCAATTCCAGTGATTTTATGGAGCATTGCAACTGTTTCAGTGTAGTGCTTTTTCATTCTGAAATACAATTTTCTTCTTTATAAATGCACTGTTGATGGCCTTTCCACTGCCACCTGCTTTTCTGGACCAGCCATAATTACACCTCTCTTTTATGGAATGATTACAACTATTGTTGAGATGCTTTCATCTTTAAAAGCTATTTCTTATTTTCTTAACTAAATGTTTAAACCTCCCACCTTTATATGCGTTGGTCAAGAAAAAATAGGGAAGTGACAACTCTTCTTTTAAAAGGAGAGTTCTTTTCCACGGTTCTGGGTTAAGCAGCTTCACCAGAAAAAAAGACCAGAAACACAGACCCTGAAATCAAGCTCAACATTTAAGAAGCTGGGGAAATAAGGAAAAATTGAAGAATAAAAGACATTGCTTCTCTTTTGATCATTGGATACTAACTGAAATTTTAGAGCTATAGTATAATACTATGCTAGGTTTATGTAGAAAAAAATAGATCTTAAATTGTTTAAAGAGGTCATGGTTTTCCTTAGTCTTCTACTTTAAAGAAAAAATAAAGGTAGCTCAAAAATATAATTACTTTTGATTTTTTTTTGTTTTTTATAAGACCATAAGGCCCGCTGTAAAGTACTATTGACGGGGGGGCGGGGGGGAGACAGAATAAATTGTTTTTTAAGACAGAAGATTATTTAAGTGAAAGACAGGAGAACAAGGCAATTTTGAATCTTCAACTTGGAGAAAAATCAATGATATAGCTGAGGTCAGTACTGAGTAACATATAGGCTAATGATCTGGATGAGGAAGTAGGCAATGAGTCAGATGTTTATTAATAACAGTGCTGTAAGTTGTTTTACTTAATTAACATGACTGGGCAATTAAAAAACAAAGCTATACCAATGTAGACACCTCTGTCCCTTATGTCCCCTATGAAATTCAGCCAAGCTGAGTATAATGCTCATGGGTGAAAATAACTGAAATAACTGATTTTTAAGTTTTTTTTAATCTGAAAGATGAGAATTCATGAGAGGAGGATGGAGAGAATGGCACTTTTAAAGAAAAAGTTTTCTTGTGGGAGTTTTCTGTTTCACATTATTTGTGCTGTTTGTGACAGTTTAGCTAAAAAATAACCCACACAGGATCCTCTCAAATAAGAAAATAAAAAAAGCCAGAAAGCAATAAAGTCATAATGATGACATTGCGAACCAAATAATGTTACTCTCTTGCTTCATTATGTCTTATATCTTTGATCATATGACTTTAAGGCAAATGTTGCTGTGACTGAAACAGCCATCTCACAAAGATGTATGTAAAATAAATAGCATCATTCAGGAATGTCCTCGTCTAATGAGGAGCTATTATATAGTTAAAAAAAAAAAACCAACAAAACAACAAACAAATGAAAATCAAAACCCCAAACCAACCAAACAGAAAACCCCTCATACAATAAAAGCAGTCAGAGCTGTGGAAAATGGGGGGGGATGAATCTTATTTATATTATTGAGTGGAGGATGGGGTTGTTACACTACTGAAAGAACAAGAAACCCTTTGGTAAACTTGGCTGGGAAGACTAGGACACACTGAAGGCTACAGAAGTGGACATGGTGACAGTTTGGCCCAGACTGTCCTCAGATCCTTCCCTTACTGGTATGAGCTATTTTGATTTCTGTGAAATCATGCATGAGCCACTTCAAGATTCTTTTTTCCATGGTGGGAAAGAAGAATCAGGTTTAATAAAGAGCACGTGTCTGATTTTGCATATAAGTAATCCTGGCTTGATATCCATTACCTCTCTCGTTAAAGAAGCAAAAGCAAAGTCATAATAAAATCTTAAGCGTCAGGGAGATAATCCATCACCTGCAGAGGTCAGGAAGGCATTTTCTCTCTCCTATGGCGAATATTGCCTTGGGTGCACTAGGCATATTTTGTCTTGCTCGAGCATGAAGTGTTTGATCATTGCCAATGGCAGGCAGGGCACTGTGATAGACCAGTTGTCTGATCCAGTCTGACAAATGCAGTGTTTCTAGGTTTAATTTATTCAGGTTTAAAGTTTGCTTATGACGTTGATAGGGGTATAGCAACTAGCGACACAGTGTCATTTAACTTGTCCTGGAGAAACAGTTACAGTTTCAGAACACACAGACTCTAATTTGCGTAAATTGCTCCTGATGGAATAAGCAATCTGAGAAAAGGGAGAAGAAAAAGTGAGTTTAATTTCTAATGCCACAGGGAGGTCTCGACTGTTCAAAAACTGTCTTTAAATCTTAGGAGCTCTACTTTGAAGTGATAGCTAATAGCACTGGGCAGGAAATAAGCCTGATTAACATTTTGTTAGTAATTTTGAGCACAAAAGATGTACTTACAACAATAGCCAAGACTTATCATCTTCAACTGAACTTGACATTTGTTTAAGAAATAAAGTAAATTGAAGCCATTAAAATGACATTAAATAAATTAGGATATTCATTTTGTACATTGCTTATCACTTTCGAATTTAAAGAAATATGTTTGGAGATCTCCTGATCTAAGGGGGAAGGGCTAACATTGATTTAAATGGGTTATGACACATTTATATACATGTTATTCACCAGTTAACATTAATTCATATCACAACAATCTCTGCTGCACTTTAATACAGCAAATCAATTGGCAATATCTACAATAAAAAGGCTGGGAGAGATGTATTAGGTTTAATGCAAACAATCTACATCTGTAACCTTAAGGCCTTATTCTACAGGATTGATTTGAATTCTTTTCAATGCATGAGGCAGTAGTTATCTTTTTTTTTTTGCCCTACAGAATAATTCAATGTAAAGCTTGGATGGGCCACATCTCTTTCTCTTTGGATTCTTGTGGTACCACTACAGTGAGTAATTGTAAATGGATTCAGGAAGGGAAAGAGGTTTTCTTGTTGCTGTCGATTTGGCTTTTGGTTTTCATATTTTTAATGAAAGTATTTCAGAGTAATTGCTCCTCTGCTTGGATTTGTTGTTGTTGTTGTTCAATATGCGTTAGCTCAATTTTGTGTGGAACACAGGAGACAATAAGGGAAAGCTCACAACTGTGAAGAGAAACAATATTTGCCCTGCATACAGAACTGAATAATCCCTTCAAAATCTATAATCAGTATATCCAAAAGGCATAAACTTTGTGAGCACACTGCTTAGTTTTAGACATGGATTTTCAGACATCTGGGAAAAAAGAGACAGAGGTAGGGAGCCATAAGAATATATTTTGTAGACTTTCGTAGGCAACTCACTTTCCTGTAAAGAAAAAAAAAAAAAAAAGGGAAAAAAATAAAATGAGGAGGTTGAGAAATAGATGGAAAGGAATGCAAGTAAAAACCGCGGAGGTAGATGAATACTAAAGTATTCATCAGTCTGAGGTTTTCTTTCTGGGGGTTGTTTTTCCCTTACTGCTTTACAGTTTCTCTGGTAGTTTTGCTGTCCCATGGGGTTTGCTCTCAGTTGTTTTCAGTAGGCTGAACTTGATTAGCTGGATCCCCTCAGTGTCCCCAATTCCCCTGGCTGCCTGTGGACCATTCATTTCTGTCTGGAGGAGGCTTCTGAAGGCTGAGTGGCAGGAGCAAGAAGTCTGTTGTTGCACTCAGTGACAGGCAGCTATGTACTGATAATAATAGATACGTATTCCTCTTTAATGTGGAATTCATAAGATTTATATTTTATTTGCAGCTTTACGTATGTCTATTAGCATATGAACTTCTCCAGGAATTTTTCCTAAGACTTGTTGTGGCTCAGGTGTGCAATATGCTGACTCTGTTCAAGTCCTCTGTACCCCAGAGACAGGTTTGTTTAACCTAATCCTCCCATGCTCAAACATGAGCTTTCCTAGCCAGATGTTCAAATCATTGGCTTGAAACACTTAAGAGGACCTTAGAAACTCTTTTTTTTCTCCAAGCATTAGCATTCCTTTTGTTTAAAATTAGTGCCAGGTGGTTTGTAAAAACACTGACTCCTTCTGTTTCAAGTCATTAATTATTCAAGTTTCATCCATTTACTTTATATTTCAGTCTAAAGGAGTTCTGATTCCTCAATGAGGAAAGGGACCACAGAAAAACAGAACTGTCGGTATAAACCTGGTATTTTTTAGTACTCAGTATTGCAATCTGTTCAGAGATGTGGGTACAACTGTGCGACCTTCTTCCTCCTAAAAGAATTCAGAAAACATGCAGCAAGTTAACTGCTGAAACGTAACTTTCTGTGATTCAGTGTTTTTCAGCTCTGAAGAAATGATGTTCAGAAAGCACATATCTGGGAATATAATCAATAGGTTGTATGTGTACAGTATATGTATGGTGCCCTAGGGCCAGTCAAAATTTGGTCTGTGTGCCACAAGGATGCTTTTAAACAAACTTTCCAACTGGTCTCTAGCCTCAGTCAACATCAGTTTTGCTCTGACATTAAGAATTACCAGTATAAATAAGGATTTGCTCTACTTTCATATATCCTTATTTAAAAGATCAATATAGAGCTGGAAAGCCAATAAAATTGAGTCATTTTGACTTGGTCATGCACTAGAAGATTATACCTCCAGACATAGACCAAAGGCTGTTTTCTCAGGTGCCTACTTTTAGTTTTAACCTGACGTATCGCTGCCTTGCCGAAAATAGCATGCTCATTCGCCAATATGTGAACGGTTTCACACAGTGCTATATGCAAGGGTGTCTGTATGCAGACTCTAAAAGTTCAAAAGTTGTATTAATTTCTTAAGGGGAAACAAATCTTAAATTGTTCTCATGAATATCATCAAATCGTGTGGTTTTATTGTGAAACAAAACAGTAATCCTGCATTCTGTCCTTGTCTATCTCAGCTGCGCTGAGATGCTTGAAGGATATCAAATTTCTTCTTCTGACACTTCTTATCTCCAGATTTTGAAAAATATTTTTCCTCAGAATATTTTGCCTTTTGCTCCCAGCTTAGTAAGAAAAAGAAAGTCAGACTATGACTGCAAACAAAGACAAAGCTGACCCCAAATCTTCAAGAATGCTGAAGTGTTATATTGTAGGTTACCTGTAGCCTAACTTGAGGCTAAAACCTGCCCCGGATGAGATGCTAGGCTCTAGCTGTACCAGGGGAGAAGTGAGGACACAGCCTCTACAGACGTTGGTCCCTGCATTAACATTGCTTATTGCAAAGATTCTTTCTGTCTACCCCTACTCCAAAAGGATGTACCGTAGACCTCAGGGCAGGCTAATTCACAGACTTCCTTCCTGGATCTCTGTACCCTAGGGCATGAAAATATGTATCCATTGCAGGCAAAACATATATTCTATTTCCTATTTTCAGAAGCTATCCATTACGCTATCCTACCCGTAAAGGAAGAAACCCCTCAAAAAAAGAAAGCATGCAGATGCAAGTTCAGCTTTAAACTGCAGCGTTTAAATTCATGCCTAGGGATATCACTGAATCAGCAGTTCTCTTGATAATTTTAAATGCTCACACAAGAGGATTCCTATTTGGGGTTATTTGTAGACCCCTTGGATCATGAATGCTGGAAGTCTCTTGCACCGGTCCTAACTTGCAGTTATTCTCTCCAGATCAGATGTGCCCTGGGGTCAGAGTAGAGTGAAGGGAATGTTTTTTTCTAGCACTTTAGAAAACTAGAAGTTGGATTTGTTTCTGAGCTTGACCTTTCAGAAAAAGGAATTGGCTGTCCTCATTACTGACTGTAGGGTTTTCTTAACAGACCTGGATCAGTCGGGTCAAAAGGTGAGAGATACCGAGGCATATAGAACATAAATGAGAATCAAATATCATCACCGGCTGCTTTATCTCCATTCTGTTGCCTTGAACAAAGAAATCAGTCAGCAGAGAGTCTCTGCAGTGCAGAGGGCTACCGAATTCTGGGGCTATGCCCTTTTTATTAAACCAAGCATGGGAAATATGAGAGAACAGGGAATCCAGAATCACTTTAGTTGCTGTCTTTTTTTTCAGTCTTGGACGTGGTAGTGTCACCTAATATACACCTTAAGTAGTTTAACCATTCTATTGCATCTGCTTGGATAGTCCATCACATTCCAAGATAAGTGAATTGTGATTATTTTTCCCATATGTCAAAGTCAAAATATCTTTTCTCATGTATTGTAAATGCACTCTAGGATTGTGACTACCCTGTAACTTGTCTGGACTGGCTCTCTGAGTAAGGCAAGAAAGAATAAAAGGACGTGTTAACTCTGCATCACACGATGAAGCCTGGAGCAGAGACCCGCAAGCTGGGCTCACCCAAGTTACCTCCAGAGCCAGGAGCAGCACAGATGTAGCTGTGCCCCGCTCTGAGACAATTAACCTGTGGAAAGAAGAGCTTGTTTGAGAGGAAGGCATAGCATCAATTAGGGAAACACTGCTGGGTTGCTTTGTTTCAGTGTCTCATATATATATATCTCTCTCTCTCAATTTCTATATGTATAAAATATTGAAAAGGTATCTTTTTTTAACTTAGGCAGACAGTACTTTGTCAGTGCTTATATATGCAGTTCCACAAGGGCTGGAGTTGATTCCCCATTGTATTCTCTATATCATAGCTCCGATAAAAGGTTTGGGAAAGCTTTTCTATTCTGTTTGCCTCTCTTGGTGTTAATAAGATTGATCTTTTCCTTGCTCTCACTGCACCTCAGACATTCAGTGAGCAGCAGTAAGACCAGGGAGGGAAAGAGGACAGTCTTAAAGACAGGGATCATTTTCTTCACAGATGCCTATGGACAGACAAACGTTCTCTTGATGACCTGGAAGGTCTAATTACACTGGAGTACAGTGAAAAAATGCGGAGGATACTAGTCTGCTTTGGAAAAACAATAAAATGTATAAGTTATTCTTAACACCCTCTCATAAAAAAAATATATCTTTTAATTCAAAAACAGTAGGACTCTCCATACTAAGAAGTCACTTCTCTCTCCCATCACAAATTAACAACGGGTACACCTTTCAGTGGAAGTGGAGGGCTGATAAATCCAATGGAAGTGAGAAGCAGATTTCAAAGAAATCCATCAGGAAGCCTTCTATAATTGCTGTCAGTAAACTATAACATTACTTTTCCAAGAATCTGTTTGTGAACAACTTATTCTGATGAATCTTTACACAAGCTTGCGTGATAGTGAATAAGTGGCATGCATAAATAGCAAAACAATAGAAAGATTAAATAATAATAATACTGCTGTATGAGTGGAGATTGAGAAGCCTTCCTCAAAGGCTACTGTGATTTGTGAGCTTTCATTTGCAAACCTTAACTCATGTATAACAAAATAAAATATGCAATACCTAATAGGATTTTCAGTTTTTAGTTTAGAATTTTCCATTTAAATTTCCTGAACAAAATTTATTTTCTTTTCTGGATTCATGTTTTTCCTGTGTTCACCTCTGTCTGTGTGCTCACCAGTCCATTAGACATTTATACTTCTGCCTTAATAGTGTTTTCTAGAATCTCCGTATTTCATTTTTCTTTCTTACTGTTCATCCCAGAAGGAAATCTTTGCACTGCAGTTTAGTCTGGATGATCAGTTATTTCCCTTCTCTTGTTGACATACATCTACCGAGGGGATGCTACTTTTGCTAGAGGTATAAAAGCCAGATCATTTAACCCCCTAGCCAATTGTAACACAAATCCAGGAGAAGCACAAATGCTTGCTTTCCTTCTTGAAGAAGCATATGGGGAGATGCTAGAACTCTTTCCAGTATTAGTCCTAGCCTGTATATGGTGGTCATACTGGAAGCTTCTAACTGGTCATTGATCCATCTATTGAACCCCTTGATCATGTTAGTACTGACATATGTGTCCAGTAAAGGTCACGTACCACCTGACAGGTTGCTCTGGCTGCACAAAAAAAAACAAAGAAAAAACATTCATTTCCTCCCTTTCAGGCCAGCACTGATATGATCAGTGGCTAGACCAAGGAGATAAAAATAAAATAGTTACAGTGCCCTTAAACTACCCACAAATGTTTCAGAGTGCCAATTAAAAAAATTTAGGTTTTTTGGTTTTTTGGTTTTTTTTTTTACTATTGCAATTTATCCTCAAATAAAGCAAAACCCATGAGTAGGAGTAAAGTGACTGAATCTACAAGCAGTATTGGGTCTACAAGATTAGCAGACAGCAAAGAATTTCCACTAATTTTTGAAGATATTTCTTCTTCTTCACCATTAGAAATTGAAATGTATTTCACTTAGGAGACAAATTTGATTCTGAAAATGCTCATGGTCATATATTCTCTGTATTGGGCATACAAGGAAGAGCAGTATTCCAGCTGATCACCTTTTAATCCATGAGTATATAACAATAAATAAATATTCTATTCGCTTTTTTATTTGTCTGCTTCACCCAGCTATGTTTGTTGATCTGATGTAGAAGGAGAGGCTGAGAGAATGGTGTTTGTTCAATCTTGAGAAAACAGGGCTTTGCAGGGATCCTATTGCTGTCTACAAATACCCAGTGGGTGGTTGCAGGAGGGACCCAAACTTCTCTTAAAGGTGCACACTAGGACGAGAGGCAACAAACTCCAGTTGCAACATTGGAAATTTTAATTAGATGTTAGGGTTGGCTTTTTTCTCCCATGAGGGAGGTCAGGCACCAGAACAGGTTGCCTTGGGATTCTGTCGAATCTCCATCCTGGAAATACTCAAAATAAAATAAAAATTGAAAAAAGTTATCTCAATTGAGTAATAGTACCCTTAGTGACATAACAGCTGTATCTTCAGTTCTCTGGGCAATATTTTATAGCTGTCAGCTATATTTTTGGCACAGTTTGTTCTACATGAGATAGTTAAAGTAGCTGGATTTCAAAATTATCATTAGATTAGTTGAGGACATGTGGAACTGAGCTAACTTAGGCTTATTTAGAGGTGCTCTGGAAATTAGTAGTTCACCGATTGCTGCTCGGTGATTATCTTCAGGCCACTGTAAATAAATAGTACATTGTGATTAAATCATACTTTTAATGCATTATCTCCTTTAAACTTTAACTTATGTACTTCACAGAAAAGGTGGGGATCTGTAGCTTGCCAGCAAAATCGGGAGTCACTGAGCGTGCTGAGCACCGTCACACATCAGTAACAGAAGACCTAGTGCAATACAAGGCAGACACTGTTAGCAGGATTTCTCTAGAGCTGTAATGGCAATTCTAAGGAGTCCTTACAACTTGATAGACAAGAGGCAGAGAGTGCTGATGGCAACTGTGCTCTTCATGTGCAAGTGAATTGAGCTTAAGAACTGGCATTATTTTTTTGTGTCTCCAACTACTGCTTACTTTAAAACTGCACCTGAAGTAACCAAGAAGTTTTTTCTTGTCATATTGGTAGTACTGGTCTCAAATGCTTTGCTGAAGTCCATCTCTGAGAGCCCAAATCTGCTTGCACTGGCCAAGCCTTGGTGTGAGCTGATCCCAGCGTGCTACGCCTGCCCCTGTGCAGCGTGCACTCACTCTGCATCGGTGCTGAGCACGGGGGGGCTGTAACAAAGCCTTGCAAATCCTTCCTCCTCTTCCCCTATGCCATCTGTCTCATCCTGAAGGAGGTGGTTCAAGCAGAAAAACATACAATGTCGCAGAGGTGGCTTGGACTTTCCATTGGCTAGTCCAGATACAGGCATCTACACTGGAGACATCAGAAATGAGGAGCAGTAGTCTGGCACTCAAGGGAAATAAATAGATACATGCTTAATCAACTCTAGAAACAGGAGTCAAATATTACCATGTCAAGCAGCCTGTTTTGATCCATAAAGCAAATCAAAAAGGGGTTGGAGGGAGAGGACAAAGGTAGGGGAGAATGGAATTAAAACTGCAGGAGCAAACACTAAGAAGTGATATATATCACAAGCTCCACAGGCCACTTACATAGACAAGAATAAAAAATAAGCTAGAAGAGGACTCAGCTTAGATTTATATTTTACAATGCAAGGTAACACAAGCAGGCTGTAGAGCTGTTCTGTGCAAATCTTCGTAGCTGTCTCATATGTTTTAATCATATCTCATTTTAGAAAATGTTATGTCTTACATCCAAATAAAACCAACATTTTTTTTTGTTAATTAGCTACAATGACTTTAATTGAATGAGAACAGAAAGAACACAAGATGACTGCTGAAATGAATCAATCCAGCTGAACTTCTCCAATAAGTTGCTGCTGGTATGCTTCAATCCAAAGGCAGTCTGCAGCTAAGCAGAGGCTGCCCCTAATGACGTGGTTTTCATCTCCACCACAGAAAGCCCTGCAACAATCACCACATTTCAGGCAGCTATCGAGGAGAAAGATCGTCAAAAGAATCAGTGCAAATTGTTGTTTTTTTCATGTAAAGCAGGCAGGAGCAAAAGTGGCCCTTCACTTTCAGCTGCACTTTGGTTGTGGCTCTGGGAGCTTGGGCTCCTGAGTGCGTGTGTCCTGAACTGAAACTGCAAAAGACACTCCGTGAACACTTAGCCCTTAAGTATCCTTTCATTTCAGTGAGACTCCTTCTCTTGAAATGCTCTTTATGCATTATACATCGTCAGTACTATTTTTGTTTAGGCACATCAGGAATCATCCCACAGCGATTAAAAATCATTATTCCATTAACTTTCATGCCTAAAAAGAATTAATGACTCCATGAATCATAATTAAGGCTTCCACTTCTTTTGGCAAGCAGAAAGCCAGACATTCAACAGACCTTCTTGTTATCTATTTTGGCTGTTCTAATGCTTCATTTTTCATCTTGCTTTCATGCTAACTGAGATCTCCATGCTTTTCCTTCAGGTTTCTTTACTGTGCTTGACTGTAAAGTTGTCGAGCAGCAGAGCAAAAGTGATGAAGGAAAAGCTGGCTGTATGGGATAGGCAAGGTACTTTGGGTATTTTTCTAGTATTTTACTGGAAAGCTTAGAATCAAAAGTGGGGAGGGGTATTTTATCTTTAAATGTAAGGTTGGAAAATGCTCACTGTATTTTCCCAAATGACAAAGCTGATAATTTGTCTTATTGTTGTCCTGCAGGTCTTCCCCAGCAATCAGTGTTTTATCAAATACATTTGTTAGCAAGGTCATAGTTATGCCCAATGAAAGGATGTGCTACCACTTGTGTATGAGCAGGTAACCAGTAGTCTTAAAGCAGTCTTCGAGTTTATTGACTTAAAATATTTGCAGGTATTCATACATTCATCTAAATTAATTAGATGAATCATCAACTATATTAATCAAAAACTCGCTTGAAAGTATTTTCAGGAAAATCAGCTATGGCCCAGTGCAGTGACATGTTTTGAAGTTCAGAGGGAAAACATGCATATTCTATTAAAAAAAAAAAAGTAAAGGTATATTTGTTTTTATCATAACAATCCAGGGAAAAGCATAATAAATATTAATGTGTATAATCACTCGATTTGCCACAAATCAGATATTCTTGAGAAACAAACTAATGTAACTTGTTGGCTTTCACACAGCTAATCTGTCCAATGATCTTTTCCTCTTGAAACCTGGTCCTTCTTTCCTCTTCAGTTACCGCTCTGTTTACCTTCTGCATCTTCCTCCATTTTCTGGTAGTTCAGCCTTCTTTAGCGTAATCGCCGGTGAGAGTAAAGCACTAATAATGCAATGCCTAACACAATGGAGACCAAGATCTGTAGTTGCTTGTAAATAGTAGTGCTGTGCTCCTGAAATAATGGTAATAACCACAGTCCCTGCAACTGAAAGATCTTCCCTGCAGAGGAGGCATCAGGCCATTACCTGCTGAAGATCAACTTGCAGTTGGAATTCTTGCATTTTTCAGTTGCAGTGTAGGGCTTTTTTTTTCCCTAAAGCATTCTTAATTATAATGCACATGTATATATAATTAAAATCATGATTATGTAATATTTACACAAAATAATTGGTTATAGTAAGACACTGGTGATACTGGCAGAGATGGGGTTTCTTCCCTGAAGCGTTTTCCCTTGTGGATGTCAGGAATCACTCATTTATCTCAAATACCACCTTCTTACTACATTTTTTTACCCAGCGTAGCAGACCAAGCCTTGCAGCATGGCAGAAGTATGACACTGCCCTCTGCTAATTGTCTACTTCTTTCTCTTTTTAGCTCTTTTCTTTCAATATTTGAAAGAGGCTGTTTTGAAGGTAGTCCTGCCTTCCTTGATTCATTAGTCAGCTCTGTCTCTTTGCTAGCAAATAATACCCCCTGTGTCACAGATCTTCATATCTAAGACACTTTTTTTTTTTTTTTCAAACTAGCAACAGAAAGCATCCTGTGAAGATACTTCCTTCTGCTGAAGAAGGGATTGCAGGTTAGCAGGACCTCCTCTGCTCTGCTGTTACAAATCCTATTTCTCCATTAATTCTGAAGAAGGAGACTGCTGAAAGAACTGTTTGTTAAAGAGAGGTTTTTTCATTGTTGTTTTAGTTGGTGGTGATGCAGGCTTTTTTCCCGCAGTGCTCTAAGATGTGAATACAAATTATTTGTGTTCTTTTTCGCAGTTGCCCAGTGAATCCACAGTAACAAACTCACTTTGTCTGGTCAACCAGGAGTTTACAGACCTACCTTTGTAGCACCATACTGAGAGCTGTCCGTGTCCTGGGTGATGTTCAAAGATGTCCATAATTCTTAAACTCTGGTTGAGGGTTTTCACAGAGACATTCAACACCTCATCCATGACTCTTAGCTCCTGAGTGCCAAAACACATAAAAGAGTTTGATTCACTTGCCATCTGACAATACTTTTTACTGGCAAGTTAAACAAGCATTGCCAAAATGTAGAGGAGATCAAACCACTCCAGTGTTGTGAGTGGAGGTACAGTCTGGTCACAATATGGTTTCCCAGGATGTTTGGAGTTTGTCCTGTGCCCATTCATCATTGGCATCTACTACCATTTTGGTGGGAAGCTGCCCCAAAGTTTGGCATCTTTGTCCCTCTTCCTATTCTTCTCAGACTTATAAAAAATGTTTATAGTGATGTTCAGTGAAAAACTAGTGCCAAAATTTTCTGTAGATTTAACGAGAGAAATCTAAATTTAAATGGAGATAAGAAACAATAATTTATTATGTCAAGTGTGGAAGTTAGTTGTTAGCATCGTTGAATTTTTTTTTATTGTCTAGTGTTGCAACTCAGAGAACTTTTTTCAGCAGTAACTTGAATAAATATTACGAGCAGCGAGTTGCAGTCTCTTTCCCTTGGGGACAGAAAAATCTTGTAAAGAATCTACAATACGTATTCCTATAAGCTGCTATTCAGAAGGGAACAATACGCTCAAAATTCTTTGGAAGATACAACAATGCCACAAAATAAAAATGAATCGCAGGACATTGAAAGATCCCCCCCCCGCGCCTTTTCTCCCTCCCCCAGTAAAGCAGAACATTTTCTAAGTTTCATCACAGCAGCTTTCAGCAGAGATGATTTCTTGCCCAAAGGCACAGGAAGATTAACCAAGTATATCCAACTGCTCAACCAATAACTCATCTGAAAAAGAGTCTAAAGAGCAAATTGTAAGCTTCACAAATGCAATCAGTTTATCAAGGTCGGATAAGGACAAGAGCCTGAACAGATATGATTCAGGATAAAAATTGAACAGATACTGATACTGTATGATTAGAACGAAAATGAGGCCACCTGCTGAATCACAGGGGTGAAATATCACATTCTACAAAAATGCACTGTCACTGGAGCATACACAGGCTGAAATCCCTGCTGATGATGAGAAATTAGCCTTGTAGTCAACAAATTTATTGATGCTTTCCTTTTACAAATGTACAGTGGAATTACTGGTGAGATTAGGAGGAAATTCGTAATGCATAAATGAAGAGCTTTTATGAGCATTTTTGATTGTGTCAGTGAAATGACAGTAAGCCTCCAACAATGACCTCTGGTATAATCATCATTAGTGATGGGGCAAGATGGCATCTGCTGAGAGGCTGGCACCTGACAGGTGAAATATGGGTATCTTTTATGTAATTGAGGGTGACGTTTTAATGGAAAAATGCTGCATAAATAAAATGAAGTCAGCAAACCAAATTCCTCTGCAATCTTGAACATGTAAAACCAGGCAAGAAGTGGCCTATTCTCCAGCTGGTGTGAGGGAAGAAAGAAAGTCAGAGGGGAGAGGTTCGTCCCAGTATGAAATCTGAGAAGAAAGAACGTGTCGTGGTAAATGTGCCATTCAGCAACAGTAGAAAACGACAAACAGGCAAGGCAAGTTAAAAATATTTCTGATCTTTGCAAATCTTATTAGTAGAAATCAACTGCTTCCTTTTTTTTGTCACTTTTTAATTGGTGACTCACAAGAATGGATGGCCTGGTATTTCCTAAATAGAGGTGGTCCTTATACTTAGATAATCTTTTTGCTGTAAAGTTGATTGTCCCTTGGGATAGCTGGGAATGAGCACTTAGGCTGTCAATTTGCTGTGGCGCTGTGCTCATAGATGTGAGTCACTAAGACTTCAGGGTTCAAACTGCATATTTTTTACCATCACAGAAAAATAGGAACTTTCCCTGAGAGTTTTTTGTCTTCCTGAATATGTGGGATTGTAGAAATGCATGAGAGAAGCTGACTCAACATATGAGTCAACATTGTCTTTCTTCCACCCTGCTGCCTGGGTGGATAACCACCTGTATTCTCCGAAATGTTTAATCTTTTGGTGGGAAAACACAGCTGAAGTCACCTTTATGTGCTGGCATAGAGGTCTCTGCTCCAGACATGTGAGACTTTGACATCACTGAGATTCCCGTGAAAGAAACCTGTCTTCAACCTAGTGTTTTAGTTAAAGCTTACAGGGTTTTAGAAAGTAGAGGTGAGGTAACTGCTAGTCAGTGCCTCTTACTGTTTCATATTAGCAATGCCCACTCATATATGGACAAAAAATTACCATCTTAAGACTGTTTTAAGATGATGTATTATGTTCTTACTACTTAATCTTGCAAGCCAGCAGTCACTAGATGCCAGTGTAAATAGATAGACATTGAGTATGATCAACACCTTTTTTATTGTTTACCTACTAAGTTTCCCTAGTTTTCTGGAAGCACTGGTAGTAACCCTACGGTTAAGTTTTCTGGTACAAGTTCAATCTTTACATATGATGTGCTCTCAGTCTCTCAAAAAGAAACCTGCTATATGAAGCTGTTCTTGAATGCTCTTCAGCCAGAAGGTTTGTGTGTGCGTACACATTGTACATACGGTACAGCGAGGCTGAGATTAGTCAGAGATTAGTTTGACAAGAGGTTGTAGAAATCAGAGAGATAGAAGGAGAATATTTCCTTTCCACTGTCATTTGGTTCACATGCTTGGTTTCCTTTCCCTGTCAGTAAAACCTAGGCCATTACAATATTTTAGAAAGTACTCCCGTTTTCATTTATATATCAGCTGCAGAAAATTTGATAGTAGTTCATTCAGAATGAAGCATATTGATCTTACAAATACAACATAAACCCATGTGAAATACATTTTTATGCTTTCCCTCTTACATGAGAAAAACGATAGCTTGCCAATGTGTAGATGCCCAGTCCACTACAGTTCTTAGCAATGGTTCCTCTGACTATGCCCTCCAGAAATAGTCCTGCTGTATCCTTTGTGCTGTATTTATACATGAAATTGTCACTCAAGCAAAAAAACATAGTCAAACAAATACATAAAGCATTTGTTTGGGTGAAGCTTCTGTTGCTCTTATTCTACTAATAGATAAAATACTACCTACTGCCGCAAGTTAAAAGAATACACTGAATATAAGCAAAGGAACAAACTTAGGATTTACCTATTTAATGTTTACCTATATACTTTTTACCTATTTAATTTTACAAATAAGTTTCAAATGGCTTTGTGTTCTTAGTGTACCCAAACACTCACAAATTTTGCTTTGTCTTTAAGAAGGATTAAAGGATAATAAATATCCATCAGTTAGTTTACTGTTAGAGAAAACATAATGAGGACTGGAGCACATAGAGAGTGTATTTGTAGACACAGAAGACAAAATCTCAAACTTGGATTATATTGCTGCAAGAAAAAAATTAAACTGAGCTTAAAATGTCCAGTGGTAGAATTAGATAGCTGAACTCCAAGAAACTAGGAACAATGAAAAATCAAACTTCATGATTTAAAAGTGTTTGTTTTTTGGGGTTTTTTTTCCCAGAAGTCCTGAAATAGTGGTGCAAATCATTTTTTTCTATCAGACAGATGTGGAATATGGAAGAAATCTCAAAAATGACCTTAGGAGAACACCAGGAAAAAGAGCCATATATATGGAGTTTAAAATCCAAAAATTTAGATTCTCTAGATCTTTACCAAAAGGTACAGTCATAACAAGAAAGAATTCTCTACTTTAAAGACTGCATAGTTCAGTCAGAGATTTGCAGGTATCTCTCAGCTACATTTTGATAGCCTTCACACTTCTAAGTACTGGTGCTCTGAAAACTTCCTTAGAAGCAAGGTTGTTTCAAATACTTGACAACATAAAGTGGTATCAATGAGTAGTTGAATCAATGTAACCTACCGCTGCTGTTAAGTTTTTATAGATTGACATGATTCACTTTCTGACTAAACTTGACAATTTTTAGAAAAATACAAGGGCAATGGTTTCTTGTTCATTGGAGTCAAGCATGTATGGAAACTGTCATATCCATAAGTAAATTAATTTTTTGTTTAATTTAGTTTTGAAAATTCTAGATTGACTAAACCAAGCAAAGAGAAGGGTTTGGCTGGACGAAGATCTGTTGCTATGAACAAAATAATAGGAATGTATTATACCATAACAACAAAACTTGTTAGAATAGAAACATACTACTTACCCCCCCCCCCCCCCCCCCCCACTTTTTAAGAAGCTGCAAATCTTTCAATGTCTTCTCATTCATGTGGACCTACCCTTCAGCAGAACCAGGAATAAGAACACTGAAGTTTAGCCCTGTGTTTGTAACAAGGCCAACAGTCGTGCCTTTTATATCTTTTTGTACAGGTGCCTATTGTGTATTGGGCAGAGATAAAAGCAGAATAGATATGACAGTATCAGTTAAGAATAGAAGTTGATGCTTTGCGCAGTGGACCAATGCTATTATGGTGGTTATCAGGTGTCAGACTTGTGCTGTGCTAGTAAAATCATTGCATTCCTGTGCAAAAATGGTATATAATGAAAAATAACATATGAAACAGATTCTAAGTGCATATGAAATTTGCAGGCACTGCAACAGCTACTGTTCAGTGTGCTGTGCACAGCAAGGGTGCTTTGGGTATACAAAACAGATCAGATCAGTGCACCCAAAGCAGGCTTGGTGAATTTTGTAGAACAGATGATCAGATAGGTTTTTAAATAAAAGATAAGAATAATATTACCTTAACATAGATGTCGTTATGAATTCTCTTTTATTATTATTATTTTTCAGGATTTAAACTTTTTTCTTGTGCATAACACACATTTCATTCCTCTGCCCTATAGTCTTAGCTGTAGTAACCTTATATGAAGAGGAGAGGCAATATTAGGAAAGGTTTGTGGAGAGATGGACACAGGGTATAGAAACAAATAATGTAGCTATTAAGACCTGTGCTTAAGCTGGTGAAAAAAAAAAATTTCCAATACTGAAAAGAAATTAAGAGTCCTTGATCCTCTTCCCATAGACAGTGTAGTCAAAGACAACTCATGGAAGAGCATAAAAGAGGAGAGAACAATGACCTGAAGCCAGATTTACACAGATCTTTGTGATAGGATTTCTGCCTTAATTTGTGCATGTAATTACTCTGTGTCTATGTCCCCCTTCAGGTCAATTGAAGCTCCTTCCAGAGTTTGATTCATCATCTCTTAAGAGAGATCAGATAAATTAGCTAGAAAGAGAGCCTAAGGTGACTTGCTTACACTATGTGTAATTGTCAAAAATGTCTAATTTTTGAGCAGCTGAACCTCACTTTATGCTGCTAGTGAAGTAAGATCACAGAGTACATGCTCTGCAATTGCCATGCTGAGCTATTTGCCAATTCTTTCCTGTAACCTCTAGTCCCACTCTAATGAAACAGCCCTCATGAGAATTATTTTTTTCAGAGCTGAATTATGCTATAAGGACTTTATTCTTACCTTCTTCTATCTTTCTCTCACTTTCAGCACCTGTCTCCTTCTCAAAATCTTTTCACTCTCTGCTCCCAGGCCTCTTCTTTTCTGATTCTCTGCTTTTTTATTTCCCTTTCCTTTTACTGGTTTTAGCTGAAGGCCCTCTAGGGTTCTCTTCTGGTCCATTCCCTCCTTCCACTATGCCATACCTCAGGGTAATCCCATCTAACAGTGATCTAATTTACTACTTTTTCTACTGGGAAGATATGTAATTTACTATCAATACCAATCCTGTTTTCCTTCTGCTCAAGCTAAAACCTTATTTCTCTGATACCTCCAGGTTACCTTTTCTTAAATTTACCTGCAAAATCTTTCTCTATTACCTGTAGCATTTTGAACAGCAGCACCATCTTTCCTATCAGAAGGTCTTGTATGAACTGCAGATACTAGTCTCCATGTGGAATTTCCTCCAGGTTACACCCAAGTATTGTAGACTAATTGTACATTATATCAAATATACACCTTTTTCCTGCATTGACATGCTTTTAGCCAGGCTCCCAGCATCATTTGTCATCCTTTTCTGGCCTTGACCAGTGCAATCTTGCTTTTGTTCAGCAATCTTGCTAGTGTTTCCACAATACTGTAAAGATTGTTCTTCCAACCTGCTGTTTTGTTTTGTTTTTTTTAAATTTCCCATTGCAGTCCTCCATTGGATCCCGTTTTTTATTAAATTAAATATAAGCTTTCTGTTACCTTCACAGTTTGTCCCCTCCTCTCATCAGGTCACTTCAAACATGCAACTGGCTCGCAACCTGCCTCCATCATTGGTCTGCCCAGGAGTATACTGGTGTAAATCTCTTTCAGATCTGCTGAAATTATGTCCACAAAGTAGCAGCAAAATTGGCATCATCTGTGCTATTCATGTGCTACATATTTTTATTGCCTATTACATTTATCAATTTTTGGTTCACTCCTTGTGAGCAACAGCTTCTCTCTATTCTCCTGTTATGCTCAGTCTATATGCTTTCTTTTGTCCTGTTTTTTTCTCAGTCTTTTACAACAGGGTCTTGATTTATGGCTGAAGTTCATGGTAGTAATAGTAGTTAAAATAAAGAAACATAAGGGACAACTGCAGGATTTGATGTAATATAAATCAATACACTGTTAATAGGGTGGGACTTTTTACAGGAAGTACTAGAAACTAATTTGTATTTATTTTACATAACAACATACAATGATGTACTTTTGATGGCCAAGGAATATTTAAATGATATTGCAATATTGTAGTTTCATTTTTCTCAATGAAAAAAATCTGTTGAAAAATTTACTGCCAGGAAGAATAAAATAATGCAAAAATGAGTGTATGCAGATCCATAATCTTCAAAATAAACATACAAGGCTAGAAGTGATCTTATGTTCCTTTGAACATGGTATTTTGATGAATGTCACAAATTTATCACGTCCCTCATAGCTCCTGAAGGGGCAGCATGCACTCAGGCTGGTTGACAGTGGATTCATGATTTTATTCTATTCAGCTCAGCTGTATTGTGTTATAATATTAGTAACTTTAAGCTTATAGGAGATTTCTGTGTGCATTAATATATAGTGCAGCAAGAACTCTTTCAGTCAAGAAAAGAGTTATTTCTGAATTGCTATCCTCCAATAACAGAATTCAGCAACCATGCTTATTAAATCAAAACTTTAGAAAAGAAAGCATAAAACCAATAGTCCATATAGATGAGAAATATATTTCTCAGGATTTGAATCACTCAGATATGAAAATCAGTGCAAGCTATACAATCGCTCTTATACTGTGCTTATAAAGGGATTTTCATAACAATATGATCTTATCAATTGCATGTTTTATTTCTTCAGGGTAACAGTACTGGCTAATTTCAAATCATTTGTAGAAGGTGAAGATATAAATCCAAAAATCTTACATTTTGTGAAGCACAGGGAAGGATTGCATAATTGAAGCTTCTTTACAGCGATGGGCTACTCCATCAAATTAGAGAGGTTTTTTTCACCCCTCAAAATTTGGGCAGGAAGCTGTCAAACTAATTTGAAGTTTTGGCACACAAGCCTGCGGGACTTAGATACCCAGATCATAGTTTGGCCATGTCTTTGGAATGGACAAACTATTTTTCTCTGCATCTGATTTAAAAGCATAATTCAACTTCCTTTTTTTTTTTTTTTTTTGTAGTTTGAAACAGTTAGATTCCTACAGATGATATCTCCTTGCTGTATTAGCTTCTGCTTAGAATTCCTTCTTTCCCACTACTTTTTTTTCACAGGCAGTTTTAATACCCATGAAAAGCCACTTGGCATTGGAATCAAGCTGTCAAACAACAGAATTCAGATGGCTTTGAAAGAAGGCAAAACAAGCTAATTCATTTATTTTACAAACTGCCTGTGAGCAAGAATTCTAGCAGATGCAAGCTGAAAAATCTAATGGGCTATGAAGGCAGGCAATTCTCCAAATCTAGGAAAAGAGTAACTGATTTAGTCATGCTCTAAATAAAAGCTTACAAACTGTTTTAAGCATTTGTTTTAATAAGTCTCTTCCTATATACTATATTTATGCTATAGGCTTGTTCATGTAAAGTCGTATCTCACAGAATATTGCAATGTCTAATTCAATATATTAGAAAAAGAGGTGTCAGTGAAATAACTCTTGCTGTCTCCTCACTGCACTGTTTGGTAACTACAGTTAAATTCTCTGTTACAATCATTTTGCTTGCCCATCTGAAGATTTCTTCACACTTAACCCCTCTCTGATATCTGAGGATTCTTTAAAAAAACATGTGCAGCTGCATTCTTTAGGGAAAAATTATCAATTTAAAATTCATGTGCTAAAAATTAAAGGTCCTCATTGGTAGTGTATGTCCAATGTATGATTCTAGATTACCATTTTCTAACATATCATTACAAGCACTTTATAGCAATTGCAGTTACTCATCCATCTAAACATTCGTAATGAGCTAGCAACAAACTACAAGGCACCGGCGTGTGTGATGAAGGCTGTGTTCTTGCAGACACCCTACTCCAGCGTGCGGGTTTCCTTCCTGCCTCCCCCAGCTCCGTGCCCTCCGTCTCCCCAGCTGCAGGCTGGTCCGCAAAAGATGCTTCTCCTGAGAGAAGTCCTTGTCAGCAAGTTGGGAAGACAGCTGGAGCCACTGGCCTTGTGGAAGATCAATCCCTAGCCCTCTTTTATTTCACAAACCGGAGAGCTCAGGTGGCTGCCCTTCTGGTCTTGTAGCACAGCTGATCAGCTTTGCAGGGGAAGGAAACATTTTCAGTAAGCGTGTCGTGGCGTAAGGTGAAAATGGGGAGAGCAAATGAAGTGTTGAGAACTGCAGGGATAGCAGTTTTACCCTGTTGGTGCATAAACAATTTAAGAGGCTTCACATATACTCTCTATTTTTCTGCTGCTGCGGGCCTGTGAAACACCAGGAATATGACCTGTCCCCTCACTGACATTTTAGCCCATTGCAAATAGTAACAAGCAAATGTGTTGGGAGGAATATTCCAAGCAAATGTAAAAATAGAGACTGTACATTTGGGGTAGGATGTTTGCTTTAGAGAAGCTTCAGATTTGAGTAATTCCAATACCTTGAAAGCGGGCAGGAAATCACAAAACATTGACTTTGGTATGTTTTGTGTGTTTAGTCTGCCTGAGGCTTATGCCTGCGTTTTTTAAAGATGCATGGGAACATTAAACCACAAACCAGCAAAAGCAGTGAAAAAATAATTCTAAAGAAGGTATGCGCTCTGTCTTTTTCTTTCCCAATGAGAGAGGTCTTTTAAAATTAACTGTCCGTACTTGAGTTCTGCAATTCTTACCATAACAACTAACCACTGCTAACAACACTGAATATTCAAGGACATTCCTCTACTTTGAGGACTCGGTTGGATAGTTTTAAGTTTAGATTGTTCACATGTTATAGAACAGATGTTATAGAGAAAAAAATAAAGTAAGCAAACCAAAAGAACAAACACCCAGTCTTAATTCAAACTGATTCTTCTTATGAATCCCTTTTAGAGTTACAATTTTTCTTCTTTAAAAGGAAAACTTTTTAATCCAAAATATTTCTTTCTTTTCAGTTAATTTAAAATGACTTTATAAACAAACAAACAAAAAACCACAACCCTATGCTAAGATGCAGAAGGGAACCCCACAATTTAGAATTTTCTAAAATCTTTCCATATTGTACTTGGACTATTGATATTATTTACTAATTTGCATGCATAGAAGTTATGAACCTATTGAAAATTATTCACAGACTTACCTCCTAATGAAAAAGTAGGTTTTTTGAATTTTGTACAAGGGTATAAATAAAAGGAGGATAACCTAATGTTTCTACCAGCTATCTTGCTGAGGGATCAAGCAACCATGGGAAATGAAACCATTTTAAGGAAGAATTATCACAGTTGCTATATGTTCCATAAGAATAAGGATAACTGTCCCTTTCTGACATTGCCCTGCTGGGTGACAGAATATTACATGATCCTGAAATGCTGTGACTATTAAACTCTACCATCCTATTCTTACAGGTCACTGAAAACCCTTTGAGATGTTTTGTTATATTTCAGCTACAGATAAATGAAGCAGAAAATTACTGTGTTAGAGACTTGTCAATTAAAGAAGAAAAAAAAAATCTTCTTTGCCTCTTCTACCCTTGTTTTGACAGATTTATTTTTGTTTCTCTAATAGTGGATATTTTTTCAGAATTTAAAAGACTGAAGAAAAAGCTTATATGTGGAAATGTAACCCTCAGTTTTGAACAAAAGAATAGAATTTCTGCTTAGTACAAGCATGTGAGATTTGCTAAAATATTTTTTCAGTCCTCTCAGTGGTAGTGTTTTACCTCTAGATTGTGTTGTCTGATGCATTAAGGAGTAAGGAATATGTGCTCTGTGCAGTTGCTTTGAATCTTTGGCATACAAGGCAGCATTTTAAAAAATGTACCTTGGGCCAATATCTCGCCACTGCTTATCTTAGCAAGACATGCACATACTAAACTACAATCCACACATGAACTGCAAACAAAAAATACACTGGTATAGATGGAGAAAGATTCTCCTCTCCTCTTCACCTCACCTCTCCTCCTCTCCTCTCCTCTTTCAAATTTTCTGAGTCACTAATTTATAACACTTTATAAGCTATTTTTAGTAAAAAACCGGAACAAAACAGATATTGCTAGTGTAACCCATTCCCATGAACTGCACAAGTAGTTCATTGTTCATTATTTATGTTCTCTTGCTAATATGGAAAACCCCTAAGCTTTCCAGCTTTCCAGGTTGGGTGCAGGGACTTGGGACTTAGGACCTAATGATTGAGGTTGGGGTACAGCTTCCTTCCTGATTTTGAGCACAGGTTGAATATGATCTGTGTGATATGATCTTTACACTGCTAAGTGCCATGAGATTGACTGGTTTACCAGTTGCCTTTAGAGTGAAGAGGATTTTTGTCCCCAAGTTCACTGTTACTTGCCATGGCTAAAGAAGAACATTCCTGGAAGTACTTCTTCTGAGTCATCTTGCTAGATAGCACTGCAGTCACAAGGCCATGTGCAAGAAATTTCTTTTCTCACAAAGTAAGGCTTGGGGGATACTAAAAACACCTACTGCAAGGTCAGGTTTCCATAGTTTCCTACCTGCTCTCCCCTCTACAGTGTGTCCCATGCACCAGTGCACCAAAACTTGTCTAACAGGACACTAGGATTCATCAAGAGGGAAAAATAGTCCTTTCCATGTCTGATCATGTGTATTTTCGCATACACGTTTGAAGATACTGTGATACTTTGCAGGATTTAAAGATGAAAGTTTCACCAGAGAAGTTCCACTGAAAACATGAAGTATAACTGACAGATTTTAGTCTGTTTTCAAGCAACAGAAACTAACTATAAGTGAGAATTGCGTACACTTTTCTCTGTTTTCTTTGAAAACCAGAATGGCAGAAAGAAACTAACTTTCTTGCAACAGGCAACTATCTGTTTCTCCTCACTTCAGCCCATTTCTATCCCACTGAGGTTATGTGGGTCCATTATCTATACATATTCTGTATTAAGATATCTGTGTTCTGCATGTTTTTCCATCAAAGAGTGAGGAAATCATTTAATAATACTGCCTAGAGCTTTCCATTTAAATTTTCATTGCACCTGGGAAAGCTGCTAAGTGAACGAACATTGACTTTCTGAGATAAAAATAAACCTATAGTGCTTTAATTTTTTTGGCAAAGAACCAGCATTTCATAATTTCATCCTTTTGGTTTGTTATGGGCTATAACTCAACTTTAATGATCTGATTCAATGAAATGATAAAATCCCAGCTTCGCTTCAGCTTTTTTGCTTCTTAATAGCCAGATTTATGGGTTCATACAGAGATTTTCCCATCTGCAGGTCAGACACTGTCAAATTGCTTAGACCAGGGTATGTGTTTGTTACTTGGGCGCAAATGAACACATAGATTTCTGTATTTGAATTATCAAAAGACCGATGATTGTATCACTAGTGACATAGCAAGGTTAATGATTTTGTCACTTGCAAAAGGTGATCATATGGTCATCTGCCAGGTTTTTATTTACTTACTTCTTAGGTACTGTCACCAGAACCAAAATGGACAGTCTGGGACTGGTGTCTGAGGAATCGATGAATGTTTATACAGATGTGAGGAAGGTGAAGGACATAATTCATTGAATATTATAGTTTCAATTATGATTCTTTAGCAAAGTGATAGAAATAATGGAAATGCCTAATATTTTAGTCAGATAGAAAAAACAGTTAAGAGGAAGGCACGGAACAAACCTGTTTAGCACTCAAAATTGAGAAGGAAAGTGTAGTTGTCAAAATTTAATTCCCTCTTGACTCATTTTTTTCCTTTTTATCAAATTAGGAGTAGAGGGGAAGGGTAGGGGTAGAGGGGAAGGGTCACCTCCCTTGTCCTGCTGGAAACAATCTTCCTAACAAAGCCTAGAAGTCAGGCACTTGGGCTAGATGATCGTCCCTTCCAACTGAACTAGTCTAGTCCATTCCATCCCATTCCATTCCCCTTTGCTGAACTTCATGAGGTTCCTGTCAGCCCATTTCTCCAGCCTGTTGAGTTCCCTCTGAATAGTAACACAAACAACTGAGGTATCAACCACTCCTCCCAGTTTTGTATCACCTGCAAACTTGCAGAAGGTGCACTCTGTCCCATCATTCAGGACATGAATGAAGAGGTTAACTATACTGGCCTCAGTATCAACTCATGGGGTACACCACTACCAACTTAGCTCCACCTCAACTTTGTGCCACAAGTTGCAACCCTGTATGCCCAGCAGTTCAGCCAGTTTTAATCCACCTCACTGTCTACTTATCCAGTCTGTACCTCTAATCTGGCCTTTCAAAGATAATCAGAGTAGCCTTGCAAAGACATCAGCCAGCTCCTTCAGCATGCGTGGGTGCAACCCATCAGGTCCCATGGACTTGTGTATGTCAAGTATGTTTAAATGTACTCTGACCTGATCCTGCTCTATCAAGGTTAAGTTCGTCATTGCTCCAGACTTTCCCACTGGTCTCAAAGGCCTGGGACTCCCGAAGGCTGCTCTTACCAGTAAAAAACAAGGCAAACAAGGCCTTGACTACCTCAGCCTTTTCCAGGGCTTCTGTCTCCAGGTTCCATTCCCATTCAGCAGTGGTAACTCAGATTCCTTTAGCTGCTGTAGAGATCCTTTCTGCTGCCCTTCGCATCCCTTGCCATGTTCAGCACCAGATGGGCTTTGTCTTTCTAACCTCATCCCTGCCTGCTCCGAGACATATGCCTCCATATGCCTCCTGGGTCATCTGTCCCTGCTTCCACTGAACGCTTCCTTTGGGGATTTGAGTGTAGTCAGGAGCTGCTTGTTCAGCCATGCAGGCCCCCTGCCACCTTTGCTTGGCTTCCTGCACATGGGGATGGACCATTCTTGAGCTCAGGGAAGATGATCCTTGAAAATCAACCAGCTCTCCAGAATCCATACTCTTTCCAAGCCTACATCCCCTGAGATTCTTCCAAGCAGGTCCCTGAACAGACCAAAGTCTGCTCCACATTTAATTGGAATTTCCTTTCTTGCAACTTGTGTCCATTTTCTCCTCTCTTATCATTATCCATCTCCAAAAAGAGTCTGGTCCATCTTCTCTACAATTCCTGGTAAGCACTTGTTGACAGCTTTTTCTTCTCCAGGCTGAACAAGCCCAGTTCCCTCAACTAAGTCTTTCCTCATACATCATATGCTTCAGTCCCCCTTACCTTCTCGGTGGCCCACCTCTGGGCTCACTCTAGTATGTCAATGTCTTTCTTGGAGTGAGGAACCCCAAACTGGACACAGCAGTCCAGATATAGTCTCACAAGTGTCAGACAGAGAAGAGAAATCATCTACCTTAACCTTCAGGCTACACAGCCCAGTATGAACTTACCGTTCCTTGCTGCAAAGCAAAGTATGAAGGACAGTGAACAGTTAGCAGCATGGGCAACAAATAGGAGGAGCTGGAAGCCATTGCATAGCTGGGAAATTATGATACAGTTGCAATTGCATAAACATGGTGGGATGACTCACACAACTGGAGTGCTGCAATGGATGACTATAAACACTGCAGAAGGGATAGGCAAGGAAGGAGAGGCAGTGGGGTAGCCCCGTATGTTAGGGAGTGTTTTGATTGGCTAGAACTTGACGATGGTGATGATAGGGTTGAGTGTTTATGAGTAAGAATCAGGGGGAAGGCCAACAAGGCAGATATCATGGTGGGAGTCTGTTATAGACCACCCAACCAGGATGAAGAGGCAGATGAAATATTCTATAAGCAGCTGGGAGAAGTCTCACAATCGCTAGCCCTTGTTCTCATGGGGGACTTCAACTTACCAGGTGTCTGCTGGAAATACAATACAGCGGAGAGGAAACAGTCTAGGAGGTTCCTGGAGCGTGTGGAGGAAAACTTCCTGGCACAGCTGCTGAGTGAGCCAGCTAGGGAAGGTGTCCCACTGGAGCTGTTGTTTGTGAACAGAGAGGACTTGTGGGTGATGTGATGGTTGGAGGCTGTCTTGGGCATAGTGATCACAAAATGATAGAATTTTCAATTCTTGGAGAAGTAACGAGGGGGGTCAGCAGAACTGCTACGTAGGATTTCTGAAGGGCAGACTTTGGCCTGTTTAGGAGGCTGGTTGACAGAGTCCCTTGGGAGGCAGTCCTGAAGGGCAAAGGAGTCCAGGAAGGCTGGACATTCTTCAGGAAGGAAATCCTAAAGGCGCAGGAGTGGGCTGTCCCTATGTGCTGAGAGAGGAGCCAGCGGGGAAGAAGATTGGTCTGGCTGAACAGAAAGCTTTGGCTGGAACTCAGGGAAAAAAAGAAAGTTTGTGTCCTTTGGAAGAAAAGGCAGGCAACTCAGGAGGACTACAAAGATGTCGTGAGGTTATGCAGGGAGAAAATCGGAAGGGCCAACGCCCAGCTAGAACTTAATCTGGCTACTGCCATAAAAGACAACAAAAAATGTTTCTATAAATACATTAGCAACAAAAGGAGGGCTAAGGAGAATCTCCATCCTTTATTGGATGCAGGGGAAACATTGTGACAAAGGCTGAGGAAAAGGCTGAGGTACTTAATGCCTTCTTTGCCTTGGTCTTTAATAGTAAGATGAGTTGTTCTCAGGGTATCCAGCCCCCTGAGCTGGAAGACAGTGACAGAGAGCAGAATGAAGCCCCCATAATCCAAGGGAAAATGATTAGTGACCTGTTACACCACCTAGACACACACAAGTCTGTGGTGCCAGATGCGATCCACCCAAGGGTACTGAGGGAACTGGTGGAAGTGCTCACCAAGCCACTTTCAATCATTTATCAGCAGTCCTGGCTAACCAGGGAGGTTAACAAATGGTTAGTCAACCTCCAGTTGACTGGAGGTTAGCAAATGTGATGCCCATCTACAGAAAGGGATGGAAGGAGGATCTGTGGAACTACAGGCCTGTCAGTCTGACCTCAGTGCCAGGGAATGTTATGGAGCAGATCATCTTGAGTTCCATCACGCAGCATGTACAGGACAACCAGGTGATCAGGCCCAGTCAGCATGGGTTTGTGAAAGGCAGGTCCTGCTTGACTGACCTGATCGCCTTCTGTGACAAGGTGACCCACTTGGATAGGGGAAAGGCTGTGGATGTTGTCTATCTACCTGGACTGTAGTAAAGCCTTTGACACCATTTCCCACAGCCTTCTCCTGGAGAAACTGGCTGCTCAGGGCTTAGACAAGTGTACTCTTTGCTGGGTAAAAGACTGGGTGGATGGCCGAGCCCAAAGAGTTGTGGTGAATGGAGTTAAATCCAGTTGGCAGCTGGTCACAAGTGGTGTTCCCCAGGGGTCAGTTTTGGGGCCAGTTCTGTTTAATATCTTTACTGATGATCTGGATGAGGGGATTGAGTGCACCCTCAGTAAGTTTGCAGATGACACCAAGCTGGGCAGGAGTGTTGATCTGCTCTAGGGCAGGAAGGCTCTACAGAGGGATCTGGACAGGCTGGATCGATGGGCCAAGGGCAGTTGTATGAGGTTCAACAAGGCCGAGTGCCGGGTCCTGCACTTGGGTCACAACAACCTCATGCAACGGTACAGGCCGGGGAAGAGTGGGTGGAAAGCTGCCCAGCAGAAAAGGACCTGGGGGTGCTGGTCGACAGCCGGCTGAATATGAGCCAGCAGTGTGCCCAGGTGGCCAACGGCATCCTGGCCTGTATCAGAAATGGTGTGGCCAGCAGGAGCAGGGAGGTGATTGTTCCCCTGTACTCGGCACTGGTGAGGCCGCACCTCGAGTCCTGTGTTCAGTTTTGGGCCCCTCACTCCAGGAAAGACATTGAGGTGCTGGAGCGTGTCCAGAGAAGGGCAACGAAGCTGGTGAAGGGTCTGGAGCACAAGTCTTGTGAGGAGCGGCTGAGGGAACTGGGGTTGTTTAGCCTGGAGAAAAGGAGGCTGAGGGGAGACCTTATCGCTCTCTACAACTGCCTGAAAGGAGGTTGTAGCGAGGTGGGGGTCGGTCTCTTCTCCCAAGCAACAGGTGATAGGACAAAAGGCAAGAGCCTCAAGTTGTGCCAGGGGAGGTTCAGATTGGATATTAGGAAAAATTTCTTCCCTGAAAGGGTTGTCAATCCTTGGAACAGGCTGCCCAGGGAAGTGGTTAAGTTACCATCCCTGGAGATATTTAAGAGATGTGTAGGTGTGGCACTTAGGGACATGGTTTAGTGATGGACTTGGCAGTGGTAGGTTGACAGTTGGAACTGATGATCTTAAAGGTCTTTTCCAACCTAAATGATTCTATGATTCTACTGGTCCATTTGACAATATCTTTCCTTATTAACTGCTGTTGTTAACAGTGAAATAGGTAAAATACTCAGGCTCCAAGGAGAGAAAACTATCCATTTTCTTTATTACTTTTAAACTAAGAGAGACCTAGACCATAGTTCTATGAGGGCAACATCAGACAGGCCAAATGCTAAAATCAGGGTGACATAACTGTATTCAATTTGTCACAACGGGTTCTGAATCAGGAGCTGCTCATAGGTCTCTGATCAGGAAAGAGTTGTATAAAACAAGGGCAGTGTATCTTGTACTCTGCCAGATCAGCTAAGACTGTCATCAGGAAGAGGTTTATGGTGATCTCCAGTGGCCTACAGCATGACTGTGCTTTGCTTCTCTGGGTGGAATGTTCCCCAGAGTTTACCTTTCCAGATGCATTCCCACAGTAAGGCAACTGCTAACGAGTGGTGTGATTTGCCAGCTTTCAGAGGCTGTTGGATTCGGTGGAGATCAGGATGCAAGGGATTTCTCCAACATCGACCAGTTGGAACTGACTTTGGTGATCTCTAAGGCATGGGGCAATTGGGGATATTTCAGACTAATTAGGAAAAAATGTGGTTGGTTGGTTCATGCCTGAAAAATGTGGTTGGTTGGTTGGTTCATGCCTGGTCCAGACCTATTTTGTACTGCCCTAGTGATTCAGCAATGCTCAGACTTGGTATTAATGTGCATAGAACCATAACCTTAGCCTCATCAGTGCTTCCCCTGACCCTCTCCAGTGGCAAAACCAGCTTTCCTGGAGCTGTAGGGCTAAAAATGTTTGCTCCTAATAGATACTTCCCTTTAGGCTCCTAATAGATACTTCTCTTCAGGCTTATCACTTTGCTCCACTTATGCTTTTGTCATATGAAGATACTCTTTTGTACTATGCTGAAAACTAATTCATCATATGTGAGGAGATCAGATCATACTTGCATTCCCAAGGAAAAAAATGTTATGAAAGAAAAAGCTTAATGCAACACTTTGTAATCATATAGTCAATACAGAGAGGGGCTATGTTGCTTCTGTTCTTTCAATGAAGCACTCCACTCCCCTGTAATTTCTGCTTCACAATATCCTGTTACTAAAAATTTCATGAACAAGGGCTGGGGGCTTTGCCCCTTGACTTGTAAGTAACCTTTCACCAGTGAGGTTGTATGCAGGAGCAAGGACTGTGCAGCACTGAGTGTGTTTAATCTTCAGGTGATAGATGAATTAAATCCTAAAATCCGTTTCTCTGCAGCCAGTGGAAATCATGCATTCAGCCCTTGCAGTCAGCACCTGCATTTTCAAAATTAGCAAACATTTTGAGATAACTACACAGATATCAACAACTTGTGTGTCTAATATCTGTCTTTCATTGAGTGGTATTTTATTTTTAGCAGGCTATTTTCTCTTTTCAGAAATAGAACTTCAACTCAGAAGTCAGAAAGCCTCCCCATCTGACAGGTGCAGACACCTGTGCACTTACGCATGCATGCGTACACATGCTTAACATATGCAATGCACACTGCATACAAATTTTTGTCATTCAAATGTGAAACAGAAAAGAACATCAGCAGGGATGTCTCTCAATAATTAGCTATTATTGAACACAGCATTAGGGTTTCCCAGAGCTTACTCATGGATAATTCTCATCTACTTTTCAAGTGTGTGAGTTCTCCAGTTATTTCTCTCTCTGGTTTTGTGCACATCGTTCTTTAAAATGGGGGAAGAAACAGATTCATATTTGAGGGATCAAGTTTGCAAGTCGGAATGGTTGACAGGTTCAATTTCTATTTCAAATTCAAAGTCAGCTTCATTCTTATTGAATAAGTATTGATTTTCTGCAGAGAAATTCTAATCAGAATGCTCCTGACAAAGGAAAGGAAATTGAGTGTAGAAGAGAGGCTCTGTGAAAGAAGATAGGATATTTAGTGCCTCTTCTTTTTCTGAAGAGGAATATGCTTTTTGGAGCTTTGAGTTTAATGTCCAAGATTCTCTTCAAAGCAAAGTCTATGAAAATAAATACTGAAATTTTGGACGCTTTTCTTGCTACCTAGGTTTTGTAGTAATGACAGTGGCTATTATAACTGTTGGAGTCATGAATGCTTTTATAAGATTTAAGGCCAATCCTTAAATCTAATCTCCTTTTTCCAGGAGCTTTGCATAAGACCTGGAAAATACTGGGAATTCTTGTTTAATACTGGAAGAAGATGTAGGCAATTGGCAGACGTCAGAGTGAGAAGGGACCGCTAAGATCAATAGCGTTTGGTCATGGAGTCAGACTGCTGCAGAACTTGCACTTTGTGACAGACAGAGTCCTTATCAGCCTCACATATCTGCATAGAGCAGGGCGTTATTTCAGACAACTTCCAGAGGTCCCTCCAAACCTAATTTTTCCCTTGATACTATGATGGTCAATGAAAATAAATCTAGAGTACAGAACCCAGCAGCTTCCAACTCTGCACACCTGGTCCGTCTCCTGGCTCCATATCAAGGTGAATTTTGGACATGCTTCATTCCTTCCTCCATTTCCTACCTTTCCAGTTTCCATTTGTAAAGACCTAGTGAAAGCAGCAGTGTGTTCCAACAAGTTCCAGCTTGTCAGGAGCACAGAACTAAAAGGTTTGTTTAGCAAAACGAGGTTTGTCTGTTGACTGTTACCTTAATGCAATATATTTCAGTTTTTCTATCTAAAAAATATGACAAATCGCCTTCCCAGTGGCCGTGGCTACATGATATTTGTAATCATGGTCAGCAGCAAAGAAGTTAAAGGACCAGAAAAATGCAAACTGTTACCCTGCCTCCCCCCCCCCGAGGGCTTTATGAATGGACTTTTATGAATGTTGTTAGCTTTCCAGCTACAAGACATTTTAAATGATGGATGAGCAAAAGCATCATCTGTGCAAACACTGGGATGTTTGAACCCAGAGGAAGGTTCAATAATTAGTCATGCAGAATATTAGTAACGCCCTTTGGTCATATTCCAAGTTCCTCCTGGATTACAACACAATGTCACAAATCATCAGCTGCTGCAACTGGTATTTTCACAGAGGAAAATTTTCCTGGTGGTAGTACTGAACCTTGGATTAGTATTTAACTCTGCTTCTTCCCTAAAAACTGATAGTATACAGTGACCATTTCATTCAGCAAACAGCTTTTTCTGCTTATGCTTCTGGAAAATGAACTATTTTTTTTCCTCTTTCCTTTCCAATCCTGTCATCCCTACAGAACTGACTGTGTTCAGCAGTAGAAAGCGGGATAGTTTTCTACTGTTTATATTATCAGTGTAACTATGAACAGTTCAATATGCAGAGCCCTCTCTGTTATAGCTTCAAACAAGTACTAAGATGCACCTTTCTAGCCCCACTGTGGGCCCTAGGCTACATGGAGGGAGGTAAATGAGGGCATGATTTGAAAGCAATGCTTTGTCTTTCCCGGTTGTACCCGAAGGAAGCATTTGCCCAGCGGAAAGGGTTTGGGATGATATTGTGCATGGAAGAACAGCATAGTTTAGTTTCCATACTCCAGGAAGGTTTGTAGAACAGATGCATAGATAAAAATGACCTTTCAGTCAGCAAGCTAAGAAAATTTGATCTGGAAATCATTGGGATATAACAAATGTGGAACTTTATGCTACCATTTTTTGCAAAAGCACTTTGAAAGTAGGACTGTGCTTTAAGTCACTCAGTCTCAAATAGAATTGGACTGTCGGGACAGTATGGAGATAGAGATTATGTAAAGAGCAGTAGAAAAAAATAAAATGCCTTTCTCTTCAGCTTTAAGGTTCTCCAGCAACTAGCAGATTTCACAGTTATTGTTATTGACAGCAAAGGCCCATATGGTGTTAAAAGATACCAACACAGTACTGCACATTACTCAGAAAAAAATTCTATTCACCTAACATTCTACCTTTAAACTGGCTCATTGTGCACTTAGTATCACTTCAAGATAAAAAAAGCAGTTTGGGCGGACAGGTTTAAAATGGAACTCAGTCAAGCACACTTTCCTGGATAAATCAGGCTAACTTCAATGCACACGTAGCCGAAACCTCCTGTGATTAAATATTGGCTCTGTATGGCAAGGCATTCTGGCTGTGGCTTCAATTGTCTGTTTTAAAACACAAGCCTCCTGCAGGAAAAAGATTATTTAGTTAGCTAAATAAAGTGCTTGTTGAAAATCCAAAGAAATCATTTGTGTGATAAATAAGGTTGCTTATTACCAAGCTAGGATGATTACAGCTATTTTATGAAATTTTAATTACATTATGTGGCTGCTCAAATATTGGTTTTGAACATTAATCAAGTTACTTGGGAAGCATTTCACGGGAGGGAAAATAAAAATGAAATGGCTTATTTACTTATCCCAATGTATTAAAAACAAAATTCAGTGGGGAAATCATGAAAAAGCCATCAGGGAGAAAGTACTGCCTAAGAGTGTTCACAATCAATAGAAATCTGAAACAAATTTTCACTTGAATGATTCACCAGCACTGACTTGGTAGTACCTCCATGCTCCAGACAACACAGTATACTTTAAAAGCTGTGTGTATAGTTTTATAGGTAAGTTTATAGCCTGAAGCATTCAAATATTGTACATGTTTAGGAAACCATAAGATATTCTCATGTTACTAGATAAACAAGATGTCTACCAATTTTGTTATTCAAAATATAAAGCCATTTATGGGTTCTGAAAAGTCAATGAAAATTCTTGGTCAGAAGATGAGTTTGCAGTGAGAAAAGGTGAATGTAAGTCTGAATTAACTAGACAGCTATGGATTGATGCTGAACTGATGTGACAAGTCCCATGTTTTGCCACTGCCGCGAATGAGTGATTTAGATCACACTTAAAGAATCACCATCAAAGCTGTAAGCGAAATTGGTTTTAATACGGTGTCATAAAAGTGTGGCTTAACAAAGTTTGATGGCAAGGTTCCCTCTATTACTGTATGGCACAATCATTTGAACAGTGATTCAAAACTACTGAGGCACACGTCAAAGTGAGACAAAATCAAAGTTACCAAGGCACAAACCAGAGTTGCCATACTGCAAGGTTATGCGCGATATCGGTGGCTTACCAAAGATCTGCCATTGGTAAAAGGTCTCTCTGCCTCAAGGAGCAACCTTGAGAGGTGTCCCGGCTCGAGGGGAGATCACTGCCGTGCAGCCAGGCTGCCTAGCAGGGAGAGCTTGAAGAAAGCTCACTTAGGCGGTCATATTTATGGAATGGAGTGGTTGGCTCATAGTCAAATTACATGTGATGGGGAAGGTATGCAACGAGACTCCTCGTACCCACAACTTTCTTTGTTCCTTGATAAATGAATCTTGGAAAAACCACACGCTTTTCGTGTGTTAATCGCATGGTCAGTGATCCAAGCTCATATGCATCGGTGCTGACTGTGTTACTCTGCTCCTTGGTGGGTTTTCAGAGAACAGATTGGAACTGGAGGAGTTCTTGGCCTGGCTAGGGCTCAGGCCTTTACCTCCTGTGGGGCCTGAACCAAACTACTGCTGGTTTGGTTAAGGGGTCGAGTGCATCCATCACAGCCACTGCCCATGTTTCCTGTCTCAGTGATTTATTTCCTGTGGTAAATTGCACTGGACAGAGACATTGCCAGAAGTCTGCTGTGTTATTTCATTTTATGTTTTTATTAGCCTTCAGACACATTCCAGATTTGTATTAACACTGCTGTCTGGAATAGCAATTCCAGGGCATTATGGGTGCATACAGTTTTACTATGTGCAGATCAGCACTGATGGTGGCAAAAGCCTCCTGATGGTGCTTCATCATAGACATCCATGAACTCACAGTCGTATTCAATAGAGCCCTTTAAAAAGAGATGGAGGCAAGCATGTCTTCTGTACTGCGTGATGCAAGAGAGCACTAAATGTGACCTAGCTCTGCTTTTCCCTTATCCACAAAGGGAGCAATGTGGAAAAAAGAAGCCTTTTCCCTTCCTTTTCTGCCTTGCAGAAGCTGAATGAAGGCCCAGCAGACTTCTGCCCAGTCAGCCCAGGAGCTGCAGCTTACCGGTTTCCTCAGGCCCAGAAGGAAGAAGGAAAGGATGAAAACAAGACAGCAGATGCTGTTTTGCATTTCTGTCCAGTTGTGTGAATAAAACATGCCTTGCATCTTAAGTTGGTGCCGTGGTACACATGCTATTCATTCATCAGGAGCCCCAAAAGCTGTTCCTTCACTCAGTAACCTTCACACCACACCCTTGGGCATCCTTTTCCAGCCAATGGCTCCATTTAGAAACTCTACAGTATGATATTGCTTATACTAAAGGACTAGGATAATGTGAAGTACAGTCAGAAATACAGCTAGTCACTGCACAATATTTTGATTTTAACTTAAAAGAGCAGTGTTTAGCTTTCCTGTGTAATTAGCTATGCAAAGGTGATTGTGAGTCACTGAAGGTCATAAGAAAAGTAATAATAAGGAAAGAATAATAGATTTTCTTACATGATAACAGCTAAACTTTAAGTATATCAAAGTTATTTCCTAAGGCATGTCTGTAGTTTTATTTCAAACTAGTTGATATTTGTATGCAAATAGTATGTTTTAATGAAGAAATTATAGCACTACATTAGACTGTTTGGCAGTGAGAATTCCCCATCATTACAGGCATTGTTCTTAAGCTCTTTAAATGTAATTCAATGTTCTTCCCAAAAGCATTTTACTTATGTTGTACAATATTTATCCCATCAAGATATAATATTTTGATTTATTGATAATAATTTCAATACTAATATCTGATATGATTTGTGGTATTTCTTTTCTCTTCTGACAAGACAAAATGTCTGAGAAGAGAAAAAAACAAACTAGAACAATCTGGAGTTTGGATAATCTCATAAAATTTTGAATCTGAATATTTTTCTTGCAACAAAGGATAAGATAGCATGAAAAACCAAGGGAGAACTTAGGTACTCTAAGCATGTTCTACACAACCATTAAACCCAGAAAACCCTGACTATTTAATCTCTATCCAAAGGCTGACTGTCAGCTGTCTGTTTATGTAGATCAACATATTATTTAGATCACTTTGAAACTACTGCCCGAGGTTGCATTTTCATTAAATATCTGCTCAGATCTTCTCTACTGTTAAAGACAGTGGTATTCAGGATTGGTCATTTGTATCACCAAAGCATGAATATAGTCTAAATGTACAGTGGGGATAGGGTATATGTGAATCTCCAGAGAGATAATATGTGTATGTGTGTTTCAGTTTTTCAGCTACCTATTTAGCCAACGTGAAACATGGTAAATCTTACAAGGAACACAGTAAAATAGATTTGCTGGAGACTGCTGAAGGCTATGCAGCATTTCATAACTTCTGAAGACACCATTAGAGATAGTACTTGTTTTATTGCATTTCACCTGGATATGTCTTAAATTAACTTTGAATAGTGGGAGATTGAGGGAAAAGGGAGACTTTCAAAGAAAATTAAATTTTCAATGCAAGGACCATCCAGGTCCAAGGACATCCACGTTTCTGTCTTTTGCGCTTTTTAAAGTTCAATTGAATAAGAATTGAGTAAGTATATTTTATGTTCATATAGTTATGTAATTATTTTGTTTTATAATACCTTTAATTCTGAAGAATCCCATAAAACTTCAATATCCCTATGAAGGAACTGGGTGATAATTTGCTGAAGGATACCAGAGTATAGTTGGAGAGCTTTTTGTCAAGTCAAAGTTTCAGGATTTAAAAAACTGTTTCTCCAGTGTCCTGGTTTCAGCTGGGATGTAGTTAACTGTCTTCCCAGTAGCTGGTACAGTGCTGTGTTTTGAGTTCAGTATGGGAAGAATGTTGGTAACACTGATGTTTTCAGTTGTTGCTCAGTAGTGTTTAGACTAGAGTCAAGGATTTTGCAGCTTCTCATGCCCAGCCAGGGCACCTGACCCAAACTGGCCAACAGTGTATTCCATACCATGGGACGTCCCATCTAGTTTAGGAACTGGGAAGGGGGGGGCAGGGATTCGCCACTCCGGGACTGGCTGGGTGTCGGTCGGCGGGTGGTGAGCAATTGCCCTGCGCATCATTTGTACATTCCAACCCTTTTATTACTACTGTTGTCATTTTATTAGTGTTATCATTATCATTATTAGTTTCTTCTTTTCTGTTCTATTAAACCGTTCTTATCTCAACCCACGAGTTTTACTTCTTTTTCCCGATTTTCTCCCCCATCCCACTGGATGGGGGGGGAGTGAGTGAGCGGCTGCGTGGTGTTTAGTTGCTGGCTGGGGTTAAACCACAACATCCAGTCTTTTCCTCTCCTTAGGTTAGTGACCAGTGAACTCATATGAATGAGAAATACTCTGTTTGATTCATGTTATGTGTACTCTAGCCTAAGTATTCTTCACCTCAAACAAAATTCATAACCAAATATTTATTTACTAATCTGAGAGGAAAGGAATTTGCAGCCTCTCCTGTTGGAAATATTCCACCTTGGATTGCTTCCCTTGAAAAGGTACTTGAGCCTTTGCTTTCGCTAGTAGCCCAGGACAAGGCTGTAGCTGCTGAGAGAATTAAACTATCTTATGCTTTCTCTGCACTATTGAGTGTTTAACTGTACATATTAACTAGAAAAAAAAATCAACAAGAGAGAGATTGTGAGAACTGATTGGAAAAGGAGGAATCCCTTGCTCCCTTCTCTTGCTCTTATTTTGATATAAAACCTAATCTTTGACTTCAAAATGTTCTTACTATAACTGGTTTATCAGTGGGGGGGGTTGACCCTGGCCAGCAACTAACCACCCACCCAGCTGCTCATCCTCTCATCCTCTCATCCTCCACCAGGATGGGGGATGCAGTTCAAAGACCAAAAGCAAGAACACTTGTGGGTCAAGATAAAGAAATTCAATAAGTGAAGGAAAGAGAAAAAACCACAAAGGTTGAAAAGGCAATCACTCCCCACGCCCACAAGCAGACACCCAGCCAGTCTCCGAATATCTCTGAGGTCAGCTGTCCTGGCTGTGTCCCCTCCCAGTCCCTTGCCCACCCCCAGCCTGCCAGCTGGGAAAGCAGCATGAGAAACTGAGGAAGGCTCCATACTGGGTAGGCACTGTTCAGCAATAGTTGAAACTGGTGTGTTATCAACACTCTCTTAGTCTCAAATCCAAAACACAGCACCATACAGGACACTGTGAAGAATGTTAACTCCATCCCAGCCAGCTAAAGCAAAAGATCCCAATTCTGATAATTTAGCATTTCCCAGTGGAAAAGCTGGCTTACTAGAAAAATTCCTCAATTCCCAACCAGCTGTATACCAATACATCTGTTCTAAAAAATAACATGTACATGAGAATGAACCTTGATTTCCTTCCAAGGAAACCACATAAAGTAAAGTGTGTGGAACTTAATTTATTTACTTTGAAGTGACAAAATTGCTCAGCTGAGTTCACTTAGATTGAAAATCATCGTTGCCTAGAATCTAGGTTTCCAAAATTTGTAGAATATGCTACTAAATTATATCCTTCAGGATGTTTCTCATATTGTTGTATTCTCAATAAATGGACATGAAAACTAAGGGAAAAAAACTGACGAAAATATAAAATCAGAGGATTATATATTTAGAAGAAATACATTTAAATTAGTAGGTTGCTCAGCTTGCCAGGGTATTTTGATTATTTCCTATTCTTCTGTTATTTGTTGCTATATTCTTCACTATATAACTCGGTGTTCTGCAAACTCGGTATGATCAGCATGTTCTTTTAGTAGATATATTACAGAAGATAATATTTTTCAAAGAAAACAAAAAAGAAAAAAAATATTCCTCATGCTCAAGGAGCTCTGCGAGGTTCCAAAGGGAATATATTATAAACAAGAAATAAGCACCAGATGTAGAAATGAAGTTGGAAACAGTATTTTCAAATAAGTGATTTGGAGCTATGTAAGGAGAGACAATGTGCCACAATGCTTAAACTGGAATTAAAATTGAAGGACCTACAGTAATGTTCAGATCCAGGAAAGGTCAAATTTATAGCTGCTCTTTAGGCTGTGCTTAGAGGTTTGGGAGCCAGTAGAGTTACATTCTTGTAAAACTGATGTGAAAGGAAATCACATTACACAGAATATGTAAGTAATGCAGCATCAATACCAAACCAGAGCAGGACCCCCGTCCTTCTTAATTTAAAAGCTGGTCTTTTTTCTTCCTCACAGATAGTTTCACTGTAGATCCACCTTCTCCTTCTCTTCCCTTCACCTAGGACGTTCCTTATATTTCATTTGCCTTTCACAAGAGCCCTGTGCACTGCACGTTCGCTCTGTGCATTTGCCGAAAGACACAACTTGTTTTAGTTGTTCAGATATTTGAATCACAGAGGACCTTTCTATGGCTCCATCAGATCCTACTCTTCATACAAGAGAAACTTGTCTCTGATATCCTTCCTTGTAACATTTGCCTCTTCTTTGGGTTTTTGTTTTTCTTTTTTTTTTCCCTTGAGCCTAATGCAGTTGTGCTGTTTGCTTTGCCTTCCTCTGGATTTTGAATAAGATCTCCAAACATTCCCAAACAACTTGGAGTCCCACTGAAATTCAGTAGCAGTTAAGCACTTCAATATCTAAAGATGTTTTCTAAGTGGTATTCCTGTTTAAGTTATTTTCAAAAATAGTGTGATGCCTCTGAGATGGGAGAGCTGTGACTTGGTGACTTACTTCCTGGGCTAGATTTTTATCATTAGGCTAATGAAATATACTAATGCAACAATAAGAGCCAGGATAAGTTTTCAAACACTTTTAAGTCCTGTATCATAGAGCCAAATAGATTGCTGATCTGAAATAGTGCTTAGCCCAGAGAAGATTCTTCTCTGAGATTTTTCTCTCAGTTGGTTTAAATGTCCTAGCATCCCGCTGATATGACAAACCTGGACATCTCTGTCTCTCCTGTTTCACATTTAGAGGGTCTCAGGTTTCCTTGAACCTTGAATTTTTCAACAGAAGCTGATTTTAAATTATTATTGATCAGTCTGTGAAACTTTGTTGACAAAATAAAAATGGATGTAGTGTGCCTAAAACATTTGGCTTTGAGAATATTTTAGCTGAAAACGAACAAATTCAAAGAGTTAAAAGGGTAGTATCTACGAAAAGGGAGACATGCAAGGACAGAGAGGATTAATTGAGATTCACTTTAAAGGAGGTGTTTTCCTATTTACTAATTCCATTCCAAATTGTGTTTCTTGAAGAATGTCACTAGTTTTCATGTGTCATTGTATTTGCTCCATTTGTCTAAATAAGAAGGTGGAAGGAAATTAAAACAAGATTATAGCTTTTGATAAAGCAGAAAAAAATCCAAGACCATTGTGCCTGGTCACATGTTAAAGATTCATATTTGATCCTGTGAGTTAGGTGGAGTGTTGACAGCTATTAGACAACATTATTTCAAGAAAATGGGCAAAAAAAGTTGAACAAAATGGCCTCAATAGCTTTTTATGTTACCTTAAGCTTCTAAACACCTTCCAAATATTCTATCACGGTGAGTTCTTATGGCTTCAAATTTGAAGGGGCTGCACTTGTTGCCTTTTACATTTCCTTGCATGACCTAGTGAAAGATGAGGCAGCTACCAGCTCAATACATTGTATATATTTGAGTAGTGGACATTTTTCCAACAGCACTACTTTATTGGGTCTCTAGTGGGTAGTCATTCTCCTTGTACAAAAGAAAGAGAAATTAATCTGCTCACTCACTCAAATGGAAAGGGAACTTTCTTCATTTAAGTTCTCTAGGTAGCATGGGATGGATACACTCATTGTAACTTAGTCAGAAAGAGAAAACAGCACCAGTGATTAAGTGTGTGCTTATTCTTAATCACGTAACTTACTAACCAGCGTCACTTCCTGATCCTCAAGGACAACATGAAGGCTTATCCCTTTAGATACATCTCTTATATTACATCACTTTGTTGAAAGGGCACCTATTTTCTGTATAAGGTTCTGTATGATGATTTTTTAGAAGTCGTGATTGGTTTTAAGTTGACTCCTTTATTACACATGCATTTTCTTTTGATATACAGCCATTCATTGTACCTCTTCTGAGAGCAGTTGATTTAATAAACTTATTTTTATTTTCTGAAGAAAACATCCTATCAAACCAGAGAAAGCAAAGCCCTTGAAAGAGTTGTTTTCTGCAGCATGTCATAGAAGGAAAATGCCAGGCCATCTATCACTCCTATCAACTCTACTGGATCAAACCATTGTGGGCAAGCATTCAATCCTTAGTAGAATTACTTTGGCAGGTACTGAATGGAGCTGTTGATGCTACTTTTGCTGGGAAGTTCAGTCTGATCACGTAGTATAGGGAGGTAGAAGGTCAGATCGCATGTGGCTATTTCAATTCCTTTTATTGTGATTCAATTTAAATCACATGCTTAATTCCACACTCTTGTTATTTCAGGGTTTTATTGTGTTCTGTATTGTAATTTGTAGGGTCTTTTACTGATAATAAGGCACTATTCCACGTAGATTTAATACAAGAATCAATTCAGTATTAGTTAGTCACTTATCGATGAAAACAGAATTAAGAGAATCTTGGCTTATACAATAACAACTTGCTCATATCTTCTTCCAAAGTAAGATTTACTATGAAGGTAAAAGGACAGTATTTTATGACACCAGAATTTCTATGGAAAACTTAGTGTTTCAGCAGATTTTCCACATAGTAAGGGGTTTTTTGTTTCCCTACCTTCCCATTTTTTCTGTTACAGGCTCTTTAATTTTTCTTCTGTCATAACTTCACTCATTCTTATAGCTCCATTCAGGGATATGTTCGATATTTATAGCTATATTTCTTATTGTGTGTTAAATTTAAATGTATTTTCTATAAATTCCCAAACTCTATAAAGGTTTGTTCAGATTATTTACATTCTTGTATGGACAGTCTTCTTACTTTTTGCAGGGGTTATATTTAAATGGATACTGAAGAGATAAAAATATACGAACAGACTTTCAAAGATGCTGAGCAGCCAAAGTTTCTATTGCCTTCAACAGGAGCTTTGTGCATAATCTTCAAAAAATGTGTCAGTGGAGTCCTAGTTGAAGAAGTGGTTTAGTACAAGTTATTTAAAATTTCAAGACTGTACAGACGTAGTACCTGAATGTTAAGATATTCAGATAAGTGACTTTTGTAGTTTGAGAAGGTGGGTGAAGCACTAGATGTCTTCTGCAACTATGGTATCCACTAGAAATGGAATGGTATTTTATTTATGTGAAGTTGGAAGCTGGATGGGTTTTTACTGTGTATGTGTAAAATAATTTAGTGATATTGATAGACCTATTCCTGACATCTTTTTGTTGTTCATGTTGTTTCTCTCCATTTTGTGGCAGCCCTTGACAACTAAAATTGGTTTTACTTCATCCATCCTTCATATCAGAGAAATAAAATAGCGAGTACTGACATGTCCAAGACAAGTTTATCTATGTGATATCACTTCTCTTTCATTTTGATCTGTCACTTTGTTTTCATTCCACACTCATCTTCACTCCCAGTGAAGAGATACACATAATGCAATAGTTCTGCTGACTGAATGCAGAAAACTAAGTTTTGTCATCAGTTATGCCCCATCTAGCTCAAATGATGAAACACATTTGAAAACATGATTTGAGTTCCATTTTAAAATATGTTTTTTCTAAATGTGTTTCATTTCCAGTGTGCTTACTTAAAGACTACCCATTCATGGAGTTTTGGCTTTGATGTTGGTCTGTTTATGTCAAGTGAATTGTTAAAGTTGTTGCCTATTATTGAAGTCATTGTTACATATATGAAGGAATTGTTATATAGTTCATCGTGCCTATGGCTATTTCTTTTTTATATCTACAGTCTTAAAGACTGAATTTTCAAAACGAAACATGTTTGTGTATCTGCATGTTTGTGTGCGTGTGTGTGGCAGAGCACAAGAGATAGAAACCCGACCTCCTATGCTCTATACCTGATTGATTATAAATTAACTATTCCAACTAAATTTCTCATCAGCGAAGATCTTTTTCTTTTATGACACTAACATCATCATGATCATCAGTATTGTTCATAGGAACCTTTGCAGAGAATTCAGCAAGAACAAGTGAGACATTGATAACATTTAGAAACAGGCCTAGATTTTGCTGTTTGTTCCTACTGCATGTATTCACAGGGTCAGATTCAATGTGACTGTTTTATCTTTTTTATTTCTTAATGTGGGGACATACAAAATGAAATCAGTCATCACAAAATCATCACATATATTCTCAAAATTTAGACTGCATTAGTGTCAGTCATTAGGAATCAATCTCTGTATTAGTGAAAATCATTATACCAGATGTAAAATTACTAGTTTGTGGTGTTATATTATATTATACTATATTAGGAATTCATAGCATAGCATAATGTTATCGTATCAGGTAGGGTGTACACCCAGGAAAAAATGAAAATGTTTCATCAGAAGTGACTTAAAGAGAAGTTGACCAAGTTACAATATTAAGGGTGGGGATTCACATACAGTAGGAAGGTTCCTTTGCATCAAGTTGAGTTTTGTTGCTCTTTTTCAGTAAAGTTGAACTTTCTGCTATGATCTCATGTGGGCATGTATGTTTTTATTTCACTTTACATTCAAGTGAAGACAAGTATAATTTTTCCACTCCTGTGCCACAGATCACGTGGATTCTAAGACAGATAGAAAAGCAGACAGATGTTTTAGGCAATTTAAGCAGAAAACAGTAACATTTATTTCCTGCTGTATGAGAACATAATCAGGGAAACATAGTAAATGTTTAAGCAAAACTTTTTTATCCCTGGTCTTGCTCATATTTAAGCCTTTTGTTTAAATATAAGCAGAGGGCTTAAATAAAATATTGATGATTATTGTATCATCATTAGACCACTCCTCCTGGGATTTTTGCTGTTGGATGAACTCCTTTTGGCTCTACGGGTGTGTTACCTAAGTCACTTAAACTACATTTTACCTTCTAAAGGAAGGCAAAAGAGCAGATACACGCGCTAAATATTAGTCAGGCAGAGAAGGTAGCTGCCTGCGTGCTTCTAGAATTACTTCATGAGGTCCACTGTGGTAATCTGTAATGGGTAATAGATTGAGTACGTGTAAGAAACAAAGCAACATTTATGTCACCTAATGACCATTATTTTTCATTATGCTTTGTTTTAAAAGGTCTGGATGGTATAATGAAAGAAAAACAAGTTTAAGCGTCTGTCTGAACACTAGATTGTATTGCTGGTCATTTATTGTATCAGTTAGCTTTAAGATTTAAACTAGGGTGAGGGAGCTATATTGGCAATCAGTCCTCCCTTTTTGCCTCTTTCATAATAATCTTTTCATTGTCAATATTTTCATGAATTGCAATGCATGCAAATGTTTCCTTGAGCTTTATTTTGCGTGTTTGGAAAATATTGTTGACTTTTTTTTCCCAATTTATTCATTGTCATATTTACTTGAGAAAATGCATCACAGATGTTTTTCTATCACACAGGAACTATACAGATCAAAATTTTACATTTGTGGACATTTATTATTGCTGCCAGGATCGACAAGGAGAACTAGTTTTTTTAAACAGTTTTCATTCAAACAGAACAAGGACTTCCACATGCATAGTGTTAGAAAAGGGGGAAAAAAAGGTCATCTGGATGAGTCCTATTGCAGTAGTCATCCTGTAGTCTGTTAGTTTGCTGGAGGTGTTCTTGGCAATGCAGAGCTATGCATTGTGTCTGTATTTGTTAAAAATACTTTGAAAGAAATGGAAGCACTCTAATCATCAAAGCCTAATTTCTGCAAGCACCAGGTGCGAGAGGCACCATGTGATGAAAAACATATTCCATATTTCCAAATGTCATGAGCTCCCATGATACGAAGTTCAAGTAATATCATCTGTGGCTTTAGCTAATGATAGAAATCCATGCAGGAAATTTTGCAATTGCTACTATCTGGGTGTTTTGATAACATGTCAGGAATTACAGAAATTATATATATGAATGCAAACCCACACACTTGTGTGTGTCTGTGTGTGTGTTTTGTGCTGATGAATTTTATGTTTAGGAAGATACATGTTTGCTTTTGGATCATGTCCCTTAAACAGATGGTATCTTTGTGATTGTTGTGACACTTCATTGTTGCTGCCGGCTGATGACTCACCGAAGGAAAATCCCAGCACACTCAGTAGGAGAAAATAAGGCTGTTTGGTGTTCTTTGCTACATCTAATTTTCTAACAGAATTTCGACAGATGTGACAATTTTGCTGAAATGTTGTCAAAATAATAGCAACAAGTTGACAAATCAAATCTGGCTCATGTTCAGTCCCCTGGTATTATACTGGTTCATCTGCAATAACAAGGGAATTTATATCAGTGTCATCCTTGACAACTTGATCATTTTAGATGGCACATTATCAATTTTTTGTCCTTCCCCATGCCTTGGTTTTTTTTTGTATGCTATTCTCTCTGGTATTTTTTACAAATAAATATTATCAAAGGGAAAATAGTTTTCCCTGGTCCCCAACTGGCAAGGAAAAATAAGGAAATCATAAACAGAGGAACTTAAAATCTGAGGTCAGTATATGAAGGAAACTAAGCTTTAGCAGAGAATTCTCCTATTTTGTGCTATTTGCCAAAGTAAAGCTGGGAATAGCAAGACCAAAAATATCCAGCACCTGCAGCTCTGGAGTCCCACACTTGAAAAATGCCAAACAGAGGTCTTTGGGAATGCAGTCTGGCTATGACATCTAATGAAATATGTTAAATATGCTTTGTGAGAGAAGTTATTTTGCTCACTCCACTAAGCATTCCTTTATAAAGATATTCTTGTGGCTCCACAATGAGAATTTTTTTTATTAATCTTTTTCCTCTTTTCCCTGAATAGAACTGATTTTGACAAAAATTTTGCTGAAATGACATAAGGGAAGAGATAGAAACCAAAGGAATGGATGGCTTTCTTGAAGAATAAGTACAAAGATCCCTGCTGTGTCTGAATCTGAACACAGAAACACCAAAATCTCACTGCCCACTGCCTGAATAAGAGATATGCAATACCTTCACTGCTTACAGTCTACTTCTCAGCTTTGTAGCTGTTCTGTTTTACATGGGAGATTAAACAGTCATTGGGCAGAAGCAAAAAAACCCCTTACTTCATAAAATTGGTGGTCATGCAGAAGAAGGATTTGAACCTTAGCCTTTCAGGCTCTCTCTGCCTCTCCAGGAGCTCTTCAATTTTTTACAGGCTCAGTTCCTCTGTGTTGTGTGGTGTTGTACAACTGCTGAATTCTCTAGATCATCGTCAGTGTGAATTCAGGAGTCATAAATGCACTGTGTGAATGTGCAAGTTCACAACAGATAACATGTTTAAATGACTAAAAGGATATCAATCAACCAAAACTCCCCACATAGAGTACTGTTAATTCATGAATAAGGTGTTTCAAAGTGTGAAGCCTGATCCTTATATTGGAAAGACAACAGAGCTTTTCTTCACATCTTTTTTTCTCTGCACATGTTGTTTTAAGATTTCAGTGTGAAATTTGTAATTTGTAGGTGAAATAATCCAAACACCAGCCTGAAGCCTGATGTGTTGTCTGGATTCTTTGCCCAATGCAATTTACTTTTTGAAAGAGGCTACAGCATTAACAACAGTGTTTTGATATTTAGTAAACTCAGCAAGTATTTATATGTATTTCTGGTAGGCTATAACTATTCTGCTGTCAGTCCAGGTCTCAGTACATAAACATCAAGATCAGAAATGACACTAATTGGTACATTTGTTGTCACACTCTGCAGAAAGGTTAAGGGCTAAATAGTCATTCCTATCTCACAACCGTAGCAGTAGCCTGATTTTCAGGGTATTTTGACTGATTCACCGTTTTGTAGCAGTGAAAACTGAATGCAAAATTTTACAACAAACAGAAAGTAATGTAGTATGCTATGGAGAATGTTGTGAATTTTAATGTCAATGTTCTGGACTCAGATGATGTAAGAAGGGAATGAAAACAAAAACATAGGCGGGTAGAGAAATGGCCCATCCACATCAGGAGTGAAAAGGAGAGTGAAGTTGTTTAATATGCAGTGTACCTTCTGTAAACAAATAAAAAGCTAGTCCTCACAGCTGACAATATATTACTTTGTAAAATCACTCTTTGGTATATAAAACACTAGTGAAGATTTAAACCAGATCTGATACTTGCCTTTCTACAGCACACTGGGTAATGTCAAAAATATCATATACAGTGTTTTGGCACCTCTAAATGTCATGACAGTGTACCATTTTCTGTACAACATCTTCTGACCAGCTGAAGTCAATGTGATCATGACTCTGTCATGTGATGACAGTCAGCTAGGGGTAGCATACTAACAAAATGAGGGGGAAAAGAAAGGATTAAATTAGGAAAAATAAGTCTTCTGAAATCCCAAAATAAGGATTTTAACTCTTTACATATTCAGCTCCCTTCCCTCCTTTTTAAGTATTAATTTGAAAATGTGATCTGAAACCTGTCGGATATACTGATTAAATTATTTATAAATGAAATATTCTTTTATTTAAAAAAAAAAAAAAAAAGATAAGGACAAGTTTGTGTTAAATTTAGATCCTGAATTCGAGTCAGATTAGACTTTTACCACAGTCACAGATGGCACTGTGGGCAGCATTCTTACCCCTGTCTCCAAGCATTGCCAAAAGCTGAAGAGAAGAGCAAGCCCAGCACTGGAGTCTTGTGCTGTTTGTGCTGTCCTGCAGAAGCAGCTTTATGGAGAATCTAGAAATAGCCTGGTGCTGGTGAAGATGCTCAAACACAGTCTGGGCCTTGAATTAAATTTTCAAAAGTGTTCCGGTGCCTTGAAGCTTAATCTATCAAAATTCAATGGTCTTTAGTTTTCTAAATTACTTTGAGCCAGAACAGTTAAGCTTCTGAATGGCTTTGTAGATTTTCTCATTGGACACTTTCCAACATTTTCTCCCTTTTTTTTTCTCTTGCTCATCACCCCCTTTGTCCATGTAGACAGCGAGATCACAGACAAGCCATTAACAGCTACTGCAGTGAGGGTGCACCTTCGCAGGAGTTCAAGGACTAGAAACTCAGCCTTTGCAAAGAAACATTTTGTTCACTCCAGTCAGCTGAGAATACTGCTGCATTAGTTCCGCAAAATGCCTGAAAAATGCCAGACTAAAAGAATTACATGTGCATAGCCTATAGATTGTTACAGAGTTTATAAAAAAAAACCTTTGTCTTGGGAGCAATGGGGTTTATATTCTTTAGAGGAAAATAAAGATGTGTAGAGTGAAGGGCACTTCCTCCCACCAGGATAAAGAGTCCCTTTTTTTTTACTGCTGAATTTGTATGGGTTAGAGCTGGATTCCTTCTCCCCTTTCTCTCCTGGTGCAGATTATCAGTCTTTAGCTCCCTGGACCCTTCCTTCACTGCAGAGGAGGAGAGGTTTTCCTGTAAGTGTAGGTTATCTGATTATGGGTAATTGGAAATAGTGGGGGTTTTCTTCTGTTATGAGGCATCTGAGGAACTAAATATATTTGTGCAATACAGTACAAGGATTTATTTTCCTCCTCTGTTTTAAAATGACTGTTTCACAAATAATTTCCAAAATCCAGTAATTTGCAGAGGGTCTCCCAGTTACACAGGTGTAACAGGGATTTGCACTATATGTAATTTTATGGTACTTTATATGAAAGAAATCATATAAAAACAAATAATCTAGCATATTATCTGATAGGTGCATTCTGGCTTGGAATAGTTAGTATAAGAATTCATACATTTGCAGGGTTGAAATCCACAGCATGCATTTCATTGTGCTCCGGTATAGCTGATGCAGTGGTCAAATGCAGTGGATTGTGGCATTTTGAAATCTTTAATCATTATTAAAAAGAAACAAAGACTTGTGTGAATCACTTTGACTTACAGAACCTGCTGCTCTGGTCTCATGAAGCACAGAGGAAAGTCAGTGTTGTTTTTCCTCTAGGAAAAAATAAATATTTCATTTTTAACAGCATTCTTTAAAGATCTGCAGGAAACTATCAGGCTTCAAATATCCCTTTTCCATTTCCTTTTCCTTTTCCTTTTCCTTTTTCTCTTCATCAGAAAACATCAGTTGCTGCCTATATTTATATTTAGGGCTTTTTGAGTGACTTTTTTTAACTCCATCTTGTATCTTACTCATGATCATAATCACTTAATTGCAAGGTGATGCAATATGGCAGAAGATAATGTTTAAACAGAGAGCTAAGGCAAACATCATGCATGGTCTCTCGAATTTCATTTATGTCAGAAGGAAAATCTTCATAATGGAGGTGATGGTCTGAGACCAGCTGAGGATGCTCTTTCCCTACATGGTGGAGCTGGGAGGAGGGAGGAGTAAAGTGGCTGGATCATGACCTCTCCTCCTCGGGGTGCTGACTGTGTGAAATTAGAAGTCTTCCCTTGTTGGCTAATCCTTGAAGTGACTATGATTGCTCAGAACAAAGTGAAATAGGTCAGAGCATTGGTGACATTGAGAGGGGAACTTTGACTGACTCCTGATTGACCTGTGGGCCCCAGCACAGACCAGGGCTCAAGTCTGACCTTGAGTTGTTCTGTCTTTTGCCATATACCTAAAACACAAGGTTGCTCTGCAAAGATAATATTTACATTAATAGACACACCGAAGGGACATATTTGCCACAGCCAGGGGCAGTGAACTTACCTGCCTTTTTCTAGTTCTTTACTAATCTGTATTTATGTAGGCAGTGCAGGCAAATCTTTTGAGACACGCAGACTCATTTGCAGGAAAACCACGCCAGCAGCACTGTGCGATTAGTAACCTCCCACCTCAAATCAGAAAATTTAAAAGAAATAGAGACTGAGATATGTTAAAAGCAAATGGGTTTTGCATTGACTGAGAGCTTGAAATAAAGAAGGATTTCAACACAGAATGCTAGTTATTGCAGTTATTGTTATTTTTACGGTACATGTGATATGCTAGGCACCTTACTGTCCTCATGATAAATCATAATCCCTAGTCCTGTAAAACTTTGAAATAAATTTCAGCTATTACTCAGTGAAAAGATGGAAGGAATTAAGTAGAGATAGGTAGGCTGCAGCAGGACAGTAAAGAATGTAAAGGAAAGAAGGATGCATCTGTCTGTATTTTTTCCAAAGCCTTAACTTAATATTAGAAGTCCTAAAAAAAAAAAAAACAGGACTGGTTTAGGAATAGCTGCCTTTAGTGACTCAATATTTCTGTGCATAAGCCCACTCAGAAAACTGATGATCTAAAAATAGATGTATCCCAGTTCTGTGCTGCTTATATTGTAAATGTGTGCAGATGAGCTGCAGGGATATCCTTGACCACGATATAACTGTACAATATCTTTCAGAAAGTTATTTAGCTTAGATGATAGTACTACTCTGCTACCAGTTCCAGAGTTTAATTATCTTCCAGCTTAAGAATCTCCATGCTATGCTTTGCTATTAACTTCAAGCACATACCTAAACAATTAGCATAAGTTAACAAAAGTAGAATTGCAAATTCAGTGGATTGCCAAATCGTCGGAGAAGATGCAGCCCTTTGGAGTACACTATTCATAAAGATCTATCCAAGAAGTACTAAAATTAAATTGCTTTAAAGCCAGCTACTAAATTCTGCTCTCCATCAGAAAGCTTAGTTTGGTTATAACCAGTTATGAGTTTTAGATCCGGTGAAGATCAAGTGAACAATTCCTGATATATCTCCCTAGATTGATTTCACTAAACATCATGAACCTTTACAATGGTCTGCATGTTATCCTGAACATGCTGTGAATTTCATCATGTGTTACATTGCCTCTCTCCTCTTCTGTTATTTCTTTCACCATCAAAACATCTGTTTACTTTTCAGCTTTGTATTAAGCTGGCTTGTGTTCCATCTTAAAATGTAACACAAATTTTCTTATTCCTTTATCTTAAAATACAAAGAAGGAAGCAGTAATTTAGAAGTGTGTGAGAAATTAGTGTTACTGGGAAATAAGGTAGAGTTGAGCATGCTAATATTGTGATTTTATTCTACATGTGCCTGGAAAAAGCAAGAATGATCATTTTCAGTCAATAATGACCCTGTTTGAGTGACCTATAAGACAAACTGATGGGTTATTCAGAGCACCATTTCCATCTCTTTGTCTCTTCTTTTTTTTTTCTTTTTTTCTCTTTTTTTTAAAAATTGACATCTCACAGCAAAAAGTGACTAAAAGCTGCTCACAAACTTCCCAGTGCAACAGATCCGTAAAATCAGGACACCTTCAGGTGATACCAAATCAGAGGAAACGGCTCGTGCAGCACTCCCCCGGTAGCACCTCCATTACCGCTTGAGGACATACACCAAGCAGAATGTGGTACGTCCCCAAAATCCCGGGAACGGTACGTGACGTGTAAAACCAGACACCGCTGGCAGTCGCCTGCTGGTGCCTGGGGTGAGGAGCTGCCACGGACGTGCCTCCCTCTTCCCCCCTCACTGCACCAGGGTCACTGCCGGGGATGCTTGCTGGCTACCAGGAGCTGCTACAGGTGGCCCCAACCTGCTCCCTACAGCCAGGGCTGGACTCCTGGGTGCCAAGTTCTGCAAAGAAGCAGCCGTTTCCCTGCCCGTGCTTGAGCTTGGTCCGGGAGGCAGAGCTGAACTCCTCCATTTAAGTGTTCAGTGCTGCAGGATTTGCTTCTCATATTGGGGGGTCACACCATTCAGGCGCTTTGCAAAGGTCTAGAAATGCTCTTTTTTCCCCGTAATATTTTGTGGACATTATAAACTGAGGAACCAGACTAGTTGATGATGAGAAAATATGATTTCAGTGAGACTGACTGCACAAGCAGACTCAGAGTAAGGGAGCCAGGATCTGGCCATCTGTTGTTCTGACCGGTGAAACATGCGCATAGTGTTGGAGGGGTATAAGCAGCTCATGCAAGTGGTGAAAACAGCATTTCAAAAGGGGTATGAAGTGGAGGGAACAAATTTGGTTTTCATTTGACATTAATATAAAGATAAGAAGGAACTGGAAGAAGAATAAACTGCATACTCCAGGATAAAAATTCTAACCTTTCACATCTGGAAGCTTTTTTAAGGGGACACGGGCTGGTGTCACACTGAGTTAGGTAAGATAATTGGTAAAAACGCTTTGGAAGTTTTTCATCAAAATGCCTCATCCATATACAAGTAATATGCTCTGTTAGACAGTGTCACCTGACCTTGTTATGTCTTATTCATTCCTAATTAGAAATGAGGCATCCAGATGTGAAAGGTCATTACACTAGTTTCTATGACACCTATCATGGCGTATTTGTGTCACCTAGATTTTTATTAGAAACGCAATGAACAAGCCCAGCTCTCTCTGCCATATGTTTATTGCTGTGTTCAAGGACCCGCAGGTAAAAAGAATATTTTGTCTACCCAGATGGTTATTGCCACATTTGGTTTTTAACTTCCACAGCATCTCATATTGCTAATTGGTTCACACTCTGATGCCAGCTTAGAGAGGTGTTATTTTTGGTAATAACACCATTGATAGCAATTCCTCTGTAAGGAACGTCTCTGTAAGGAATGAAAGAAAAAATTTAGGGGCTTTCCCAGGCAAAAGCAAAGGTCAATTTTTTTTTTAAAATACTCATTCATATGAAGTATATTTTGAGTGTACTTCTACCTAAGAGTGTAAGTTGTAGGGGTTTTTTTCCTTTTTTCCTGTTGCAGCTTTTTGAAAAGTCATTTCATACATGTTTATTGAAGTGCTCAGAAGAAAAAAGCAATAAAATTACTAAAAGGCTCCTTTAAAAAAAAAAATCAATTTGTCTTTACACAAGGGCATTTACGTTTAAAAAAACCCTTCATTTTGTATTTCAGCATATATGAAGTGTCTAGTAGTCATCATATTTTTCATTTCCAGTTATGGAAATATTCTGATATCCTGTTTAGTCTGAATAGTTTCTTATTTGGCAACCAACACTATTAAAATCCATTGTACCACTTGCTTAAAAAGGCACCATTGCACCTGAATCCAGGATAACAGAATCCGGCTCAGAACTGATACTGTCAAAATTGATTGATTGTACTTTTGTCTCAAACTCACTTGAATACTAAAAAAAACTAGGGCTCTTCAAAGTCCTGAAAAATATGCATATAATGGCTTCATCACTCTCCAGTAATGACACGTGTAGGGGGTATTGTTTGTTAGTTTGGAAGGAAAGAGCTATGATCCAAAACATATACACATCAGCAAGTCAGCCAATTACTTATCCAATGTTGATATAAGGGTGTTTATTACCTAAATACTAGACTTAAGTTCTCCCTTTTCCTTGAAAACAAAGATAGACTCTGATTTCTGTGAGAATTACCATGTATCCATCTATTTTTCCCAAAGTAACAGAATATTATTTGTGACTGAATTTTCAGGTGATTTTCAAATACATCTGGTGGATTTTCTTAGAGTTTCAATATGCAATGAAATGACGGTATACGTAAATCTTTATCACAGTGCAGCAGAGAATTTCAATTAAGACATCCAGACTCTTGCTGTTATAAAGTTTATGTGTTATAGGTGTCCTATCTATGTATGGCAACAGAAGTCTCAATGGGACTGAACATGTCTCATTCAAGCAGCATGTTCACAATTTCTATCCCCAGTAGTTTGGCAAGCTCTACCGAGGATAGCACAAATGCTAACATTGGCCTGTTCGTAGCTCAGTCAAATCTGAACAGATTTTCCCAAGGATAGCCACAGACATTTTTCTAATCTCTTCCAAATTTCAGATACTATCCACAAATGATATAAGTCTGCTAAAGACTTCTTTGAGGATTTTTAAAAGCCAGAAATGAGTTTACAATACCAAGGGTCGGATAACTCCCAACAGGAGGTCATTTGACTGTCTGTTATAAAGGTTAGTCTGTAAAACTAATGTCATTTTCCTATCAGACAATATATGATGATTTGATTTTTTTTTCACTAAATGGTTAAATCACTTGCTTTTCGTATTAATTTATTGGCAAGTCTTCTGAAATGGTCAACAGATGTAGGATAGACTATGCATATACCAGGAAGCAGCTTCAGGGACTATTCTGTAGCGCGTAGAGGGTGTTGGCACGACATAGCTCATGCTGTAAGGGCTAAACTCTTTTCCACCCAAAAGCAGGCTGGGCTTTTCAAAAGTGTCTTTTGTGAATAGATGCTGTCTGGTAAAGCTCTGGGCAGTACAAGCCACAGTTATGTTTGCCACACAGCAACTGTGTTAACAGTTGGGCATATCGATGCTTGCCCTGGCCAGGCTCAGGTGCTACAGGCTGGGACGCTCTGCCAGAGCCCTTCTTGGGATGTGCCAGGGTAATGTGATCAGAAGACCTCATCTTCCAGGCATCCAGATCCCCTTCCTATCCCCATGCCTCAGTTTCTTTAGAAACTGGAAGTGCTCCTGGAATCAGTGATAGAGATGTCAAATAACAGCAGATGTTCGTGGTATTAATGGTCAAAGACTGCATCAGAGAAAAAGTTGTTCTGTATTTTTTTCAAATCAATGTACAGTACAATATTTTCAGAGCACTTTTATATGTCAGTAACTAAATGAACCCATGTACATTAAAACTAAGGGGAAAAGGTGATATAAATCTTAAGGTTATTGTTTAAAAATAAAACCAGATGTGATGGTAAGGCAGAGACTTTCCAGCATTGTAAATGACTTCTCCACACAACTTTAGCTTGATGACTGTTATATGAAAGATCAATAATTTCTTACCCATATGAAGTGAAATTTTAAAATAAAAACTTCAGCCGTGTACTTGATAGTTTGCAACAGGAATTGCTCACCCAAAGTCTTTATTTCTGATATCAAATACCTCAGCTATAGACGAGACCTTGGGATTGTTCATTATCCACTGCCTCGAGACCCATTCTTCAAGAAAAACTAGACACAAAACTAAAATGCAATGTAGCCCAGATGAAGCTTGGTCTTGAGTGAGTGTTTTAAATGAATAGAAGTTACATTAGCTATTCAAACAATGAAAATTTCCAGGAACATTGTGCTATGTAGTTAGTCTGTGAGAAATTACATTTCACTACAAATGTAAAGGTAGATCTTTCTCTGAGCACACACTATTTAAATTAGTCTAATTTCTGAGTTTGAGGATTTCTCACATTTCTTAGTGTTTATTTTAAACTACATTTATTTTTAACGAAATCTGTTTAAGATATCTCAGATGTTTGAAGAACTTCTGTACAAATTTTAAGTTATTGACTACAGTAGCTTCAGGGGTTTTAAAATTCATTTTCAAACATCAGTTGTGTTTTCTAAGGACATCAAAATGTGGATCATTCTGACTGAAGTTTTCCTTTGCATTTCCTATTCCCCTGGGTTTGGGGGTGGGGGGTGGGGGAGAAAAGGAAACATTACTTGAATTTTTATATTACCTAGAGGGGTCAGAAGTACCATTATTTGTGGGGACTGCCATAGCACTTCTGCGTAGCTGATGTATTATAATCACGTCACTTTTTTGTGGGTTGGATGTAGGTCAGAAGTTTGTTATTTCAACATAGTATTAAAAATGAGAAGGGGAGAGGAATTACCATCTCATTGATTTGCTTGGAGATTGGGAGACAAATGATGAAATGAAAGAAACGTTATTTCTTTGCTGCCACTGAGCATGTCAGCTATATAGCAGGTATTTTCTGTGGTGTGGATCAGTTTGGTCTGAAGCAAATGCTCAGAGTGGAAGATCAGTGGGGCAAGGCAGAATGAAGTCAGTATTGTTCCAAGATGTATGGCAGCCTGGATTCACTTTAAAAGGGAAATTGCAGTTCCCTTTCTTTTCTAGATCCATTCGTCTTCACTTAAAAGAAAGTTGTGTTAGTATTGGAACTGGAACATAGTCAAAATACTGGATCCAGAAGCAAGCAGGAATACTAGATCTCTGCGTTGGCAAATATGTGACTTGAGCCAGAGGAAATTATTTCTTTTACAACAATTTAACAGCCTCTAGATTATTGTGTTTTGTATAAAATGTATATTTGTACATTGCCTCCCAGACTTGGAGGTTGAGACATAAGCACGCGCTCACTGGTTTTCCCACCATACACCTTGTCAGTAGCGTGAGGACAACAATCGGGGAGAGACTGGTCACGTCAAACGGCACAAGCTTTACCATCTGCTAACTTTATGTAGAGCAAGTTTGTTATGCCATATATGCAGACCTTAAGGTTTCCAGAAATTGGCAGTGTAATTTGTACTCCTTCCTTTTTCAGGCTCCTTGCTCTTGGAAAATAATAGTTTTGCCTGCATTTTGCATGGATAGAAGAGTGAGCAGTCCTCATTGCCCAAGGAAAATGGGAAGATGTAGAGCATAAAGCAAGATTTTCTTTCTCAGTCCTGGTGAATTAATCTTTCATTTCCATGGATTCTGCTTAGGGATTCTTACATTAACTCTTGGAAAGCTCCATCCAGAAGTTGTACAAAATCCCATTTTCAATTTTTGTGGTTTTTTTCCAGAAGCAAGTTCTACAGTGGTAAAAATGCTAACATTGAAGATGATTAAAATACTTTCAGTGTTCCATAGGTGGAACTAGTAGTACAAAATATTTGGTAAGGGTGGAAAAGAAGGCACTTAATGTTATGAGATACATCAGCCTCTGGGCTTTTTATCATTAGTCATTATTAATTTTTGTTATAAATGGTCATATTTTAACTCCAACTGTAAAAAGAGACAGCTTTCACAATTTGCTCTGTAATTCCTAGTCAAGTAACTGGAAAGTGCTGGTTTAGTGCTTCTTAATCCTTACCCATCAAATCTCTACCAACTTGAAATAAAAAATTGATTGAAATGCACCATAGGAGACTTAGTATGTTCAGCTGCTCTGCAAACTAACTTTGAAAACATTAGCATATGACATAGTGCACCTTCTCTCATTCAAGATTTAGCCAAGTTCCTGCTTATCTACATGAGATGTCTCTGATACCTGGCATAACTGCAGATGGAGGACATTAGAGTCTTCTTGGCAAACAGCTGAGCAAACTGAATATAGAAATTATTAAAGGAGTGTTGACTGGAAGGAACATATGTTGTAAAAACTTGGCAAGCATTTTATCTCTTTTTCTTTTCTGATTGCAAGCCATCCAGTAGTTACAGCAACCATAGTTTTTTGTCCAGTATTAAATGTGAAAAGATAAGATGGGTTGGGAAGGAAGAGGGGGAAGGGTGTTTCTCCCATCATTGCACAAATGCAATTTCAGCTCTTTGTAAATAAAGTTGTAGGATATATAAGATAGTTTTATTATAAGTAGGTCACTGGCATTCAGTGGCATTTCTATTCCATGAGATCTTGATTATGATTACTGATTGGAAGTCAGATGAAGAAATTGTATTTTGATGGCAGTCACTCACACTGGTTCCGTGTTTGCTCAGAAAGAGTGAGTTACATGAAGTTTATCTACTGATTCACAAAATCTTTACCAGGGTATGTTCATTTTTCTCTGCTCCCAAGTATAACCACTCTATCACCATGTTGGAAGCTGGAGGTGCTTGGGGAAGTAAGCAACAGACCTTTTTTTAACAGTGGACCAAAGCTTCCTGTTATCCATCCGCACAGAATAGAAAGAAACTCCATGTCACTATACCCGAGCATTAGAACAGTAAAGCATATACATAAAGAATTAAAATACAGTTAATATTTAGCAGTTTTCCCATGGTATAGCCTTCTCTTTTTTACATTTGAAACTGTGCATCAGTATCCATTGCTTGATGAAATTGTCTGCTATCACCAGAATTTGAAATTACGAGCTTTTGAGCTGATATGCTGCAAACTTAAAGATTTACAGTATTTATTTAGCACTTTGTCTTCTTAACTTCTTGGAGTTTTGCTTCAAATATTTGGCAAGTATTTCTGTATGATGGTAGATGCTATGGAATTGGGGCCAAGATGTTAAGGAATAACGATCGCCGACATGCTATATGGGTGATTATTCCTAATTATATTCTCATCACATCAGTTTTGATTTAGGACCTCGTTAAATATTAATCTGAATGAATTTGCTCTTAAGTTTCTACCTAGTTTAAGTAATAAGTGGACCTCATTTTTCTTTATGTGTTTAAATTAGCTGATATACATTTATCTATGCAAATAAATTTCATTGCAAATGGATGGTTTGTGAAATCCTATGAGCAAGTATTAAAAGCAGCATTAGGATCCTAAAGAGGCTGTGGCAATCTTAATTAGTTTTATAGACTGAATCCAATTATTCTTTATTGGAAGCCATGCTGGGTAATTCCAGTGCTTGCTCTTGGTAAAGAGTCTACTTCACTATTGCAAAAAAGAAAACGTTTTTAAGATTTATCAAAATAGTCTTTATGGAACTGGAGAACTGTTTGCATGAACATGATGCCAGTCATTTTGACAAAATGCCAGGGACCTCCAGGACTGAAAAATCGAATCTGTTACAGTTTGAAAAGAAGAGCCAGGGCCATAACACTGAGGATAGTTGTGCCTTGTGTCCCATGTAGACCAACCCACAGCAACAGCGCACACTCTGCAGTGGGTCATCTTTTTGAGTGCTCAAGCAGTGTTTTCTCAGCACTTGAGACCTACTGCTCCCCTAATCCTGGGTGATCTCCTGCTCGGGAGACTGCCTGATGGCCAGCACCAGGGGCTGAAGCACAGATCTCCAAAGTTAGTAGCACAGGTCATTGCTCTTGGGTGTAAAACATGCTGAGGGTGAGGATTAGTATCGACTCCTGTCATCTGTTGAGTAGCAAAACCAGTGGTTTACGCAGATGTTTGCAATTATAATGAAGAAGGTATGATTGCATGTAATTTAACAGAGACCTGATCAGCCTTGTTGTCCCTGGGTAGTGAGAATTCAATCTTTTGCTATTCAAATACTAATTAGAAAAGGTCTTCCACTGATTCTAGTGATAATAATTTCACTATATCTCTTTTCTTTACAGGGCTGAATGTCTTAACATTTAATTACTGTTAACAAGACCTTTATGGGCAGAATAGAAAATTTCATGTACTGTAATAGCATTAGCATATTAAATTTAATTGTCAGGTGGCCCTCTTAGGATTACTGCTCCTGATTGAAGCCTATTCAGCTTTTTCTTCACTGTCATTTAAACTTCATTAAGTATAGAAATTCATTCCTTTTACTCCTTTCCATGGCAGACTTGCAGTCAAAGTTGTGTAAGCAGATAATTCATTTTGTTTGATCGATAGAAATTTGATCTGATTTTATTCTGATTTGGAATGGTCTGAAAGATGAGTTAGATTTTTCAAAGTCAAAATAACCATACAAATAGTTGTTCTATGTAGAAGTAAATAAATTAGAAACCATTACATCTTTATTTTTTTTCCTTTCAAGGTGTTCATATTTATAGAAATTTGCCCTTAAGTGCATGGAGTTTAATATTGCTTCAGTTTTCTAATAATCTGTTTGTGTTTTGGAAGGGCAACCCTGATTAGTATAAGGAAGCAAATTTTTAAAAAGTCATTCTTAAGGTCATAAGACGTGACCAAAGTTGATGTTTTACAGCATCAAGGCTCCTGTTACGAAGTGAACACAGTTCAGCCTTCCAGAAGTAGTGTAGTAGTGAATTTCACTGCTTGTCTGGTTAAAATAGCAAAAAAAGGATGAGAAATTGTTTTCTTAAAAACAGCGTGTAATATTTTCCATGCTGCAGTACTGTCAAGAAGCTTATGACACTTGGAAGAAGAGAACAAAACACTGATAGCACCGACCTTTATAACAAGAGGTTACTTTTCAGTTGTTCTGCCACTAATTAGGATTAGCATCCAAACATTATTTTACATTGTTTTAAGTGGCAGTTCTACTAAGATTAGGAAAAAAAGCAGGTGATGTTGCCATGCATAGCTGCTTTGCTATTATTTTTCCCAGTCTCATTTGCTTTGTCAAAAAAATAATGTGTAGGTTCCCTTGGCCTTGTGATACAAGCATAGCAGCTCACATTTTCAAATGGCACAAAGTATGGTGGTTTAGAGCAATGAAATAGACACACCTTTTTTACATTTCATTTGATTTGCACAGTTCCTGATGATCCTTAAGGAAGCAGCGAATGCTTTGCTTTCAGGAGGTGGCAGCTTTGGAGCACAAGGTCATGTTTGTATCAGGGAAGCATTCATACAGGGCAGTGACGATGTACCAGCCTGCAAAAGCATTGCATGCACAGACAAAAGGTCTTGGCTTTGGTGTCACAAAAAGAAAGCCCAAGCTGGTGCAACACATGCTATAACTTGATAAAAATAAAGCTTCCCTTTCCCCCCCCTCAGTCTTACAGATTTGTTATTTAAGCTTATTTTACTTAGTGCTTTTTGGAAAGAAGCCTTTTCTTTCTGCAATTCAATCTAACTTTGTCATTTGTATCTTTGCACTGTAGGGAAGAAACTTTTTTAATCCAAATGTATAGATTTGATTGTGCAGGGGGCACCAGCTTGTTATTTTTTCTTATTTTCTTATTTAAACTTTTCAAGATGTGTCAGTTTGAGTAAACATGAAAAAGACTTTGACGGATAAAACAAGTTATCTTAATTACATAGCAAGAGTCCAATTCCAATACAATATGGTTGAATAAGAAGGAGACAAAGATTGCCATGAAAACACTAATTTCTTTTATGTGGAGAAGACGGAGATTATTATTGTCTAGTTATTTTACATGACATGCCATCAAGACATCACAGAGCTGTTTCCCTCTGTACGCGCTGGTGGCTGTGGCTCAGCCGGGCACTCGTGAACACCAGGCAGACCTTTCTCAACAAGCCAGGGTTGGCACCTCAGCCTTGGCACGGACACAGAGTGGATGTGGTGTTTCACATTTTCATCATCTTCACCAGAGTTGGCGAAAGTGGACAAAGGAATTAATCACCTAAAACTAACAATTTGGATTCACTCTGCTCTTTTTGCCTAAGCTAAGGGCACTAATCACAAAAGTGATATGACCCACTGGACCATAGTCCAACAGCCTTTGTCTCGGAAATATCCAAAGCCTTTGGGAGATTCACTTTGTCTCTTTTTCCTGCATAATAAGTGAGTAATACTCAGCCACGTGCTTTTGTCTACAGACAAATACACACAACTGCCCTTACCATGATAGCAAAGAAACAATGTCCCCAAATGCCCAAGTCTACTTGTTAAAACAGTCAAATTTGCTTCATCTCTTTCACTGTAGCAGGAAAGGAGGAATTTACCTATAGGGATCATTCTGGAAACTTCCTCATCTCTGAGCTCCTAAAATGATGCTACCAAGAAATTTTGTTAGGAGGATATATAAATAATTGGTCGTTAAAAGTTCAAGGGACCCGAAAACCACCAGTGTAATGTAATGTTCTCCTGAATAAGCACAGGAAAAGGGAGCAGCAAATCCATGTATAATCATTAATGCTTCAGGTCAGTATCTTATATTGGAAATGGGCAGAGAAAAGCACAGAGGTCTGGCTCTGTTTTGAATGTGGGCTATAGTTACCGAATGACACTAAAAACATCCAAGCCCAATACATCATCAAAGATGAAAAGATTTTCTTTATTAGCTCATATACATCTTATTTTTGACCAGTTCATAGATTGCAGGTAAAGAAGGGATGACCCAGAAGACACTATTATGATAACAAAGTCAGTTCTATTACAAAAGTATTTTTCTAAATTATCTCAGAGACAGAGTTAACACAGTGTTAGTGAAATCTGTAGGTGTCATAGCCTGGGAGAAAGGCTGAGAAATAATTAGAGTGAATAGAAAGAGATTGAAAACACGGACAAAAAGTCCTTTTGTAAGGGTTCATAAGCAAAATGAACAATCACACACTCAAAGGAAATAAATCAATTTCCCAGGCAAAAGTGTTGAAATTAGAATTATTTAATGAACAATAGAAAGATATAAAGTAATACTTATTAAAGAAAAAAAAAACAAGCTAAATGAGCATGAGTTTACTAGCTATGTTAGACAGAAATATCTTATGTGAAGAGCTAAATTTCAAGCAGAAAAAGGAGACATTTCATAATTGTCAAAAGGGTATAAAAACCACATAGAAAAATATAATTCAGAAAATGAAACTTTGCTTCACATATTAACTAAAACTTCATGTCTAGCTTTGTACTAACCTTCCAAACATGATAACGAAATAACTTCTCCCTGCAGGAGAGGGATGAAGGGGATCTGCACTGAGAGGAAAAGTCTAGATTCTCAAGAATATGCGCTAGATGGCCAAAGTTTTTTTGTCTTTAGCTTTAGTAGTTCTCACACAAAAATATATTTTCAATAAAATACCCTAAATATATATTCAGTAAGTTATAATTTGGAAATAGTAGAAAACAACCATCTATCAATAAATTTTGACTTTACAGAGAAGGTTAATCTGTAGTTTCTTTTATTTTATTTTATGGTTATTGTAAAAAACTATCCAGAAACTTCAAAGCAGGACAGATTCATTTCACCATCCCAGAATTCTTTGCTATTTTTTTCCCAACAAATTGAGTTGTAAATCATTTTCAGGTGGTTTCTCCGATAAGCTTAGGCAAGTGTAATTTCATGCAGTGCAATTCAGACTTACATTCCCACTGTGAAAGAGAGCTCATCAGTCTGTCTTCTGGACAGAAAGGCAAAACCCTTCAGAATTACTTAGTGTCAGTTATATTTTCTTTGCAGTACAACATAACTCTTTCCTGGGAATGGAATATACCTTGTGTTTGTTTCCATTTATGGCCATGAAAAACCAATATAATTTTAACAAAGCTTTTATAAGTATTTAGAGAACTACGTACTTATGAATAGTGCCATATTAATATCACAGAGAATTAAATCCTCTGTTTAGCCAAAGAATGAAGGCAGCAGTGCAAGTTTTTATCCTTTTTTCTGGAGATTGCCATGGGTAACAGACTGAATCAGCATCCAAAATATAGCTTTTCAGTTTAGTTCGCCAGCAAGAACACCACTTAATGCAAAACATGATGGTGGTGGTGTGATGGACGGAACTCGCTAAGTTGTCTCCTTGTCTCACGCTGGCCACCAAACGGCCATCAGATGGTATGAACAGAAGCCAGGATCCTGCAGTGATCTCTGCATGGAGGGAATACTTTGCAGGACTGGGGCCATAATATAGTCATTATCAGTCTGCCTTCAAATTGGAGACTGAAAATGAAATAGTCTTTATTTTCTTATCCAAGCCCAAGATGTCAGGGCTGCTTGTGGAAAGATTTTGTTTGTTTCTTGTAAATCATACAAGAATGAGGAAAAAAGAAGTTGATCACCTGATTAGTCTTTTAAATAGTCAATGTTTGGGGAATTTTGTCAAGCTGATACTGCTATTTTGTTATTGACTAAGAAGTACCAGTCTTTTGTAACTCTTAAAAAGGGTAAAGAGAGAGTTGATTCCACATTATTTTCACATTGCTACCTCATTTTTAATTATTTTAGTAATCCTCATTTCATTGAATGACTTCATCTTCTATTCTAAAATCTCCACTTTTAGAGGAGGGGCCATAATATCGTAGAATTTCAAGGTAGAAGAAAAGAATAAGAAATGGTGGCAGAGGGTTTTCATTTTATGTTTCAATATTATTTTGATTACCGCATGACATATATAAAGCAACAAACATGTATTTGAAGATTAATTGCCTTTCAGCCAATAGCCTTGTAAAGACACAAAATTGCCAGAATTTTGAGAGGCAAAAGTTGTTATTATGGATCAATCATCCTGATTTTTTTCTCAAACTATTTATAACATCAGAGCGTGTGTTGAGTGAGTTATCATAGATCCTTCCAGTATTGAATTATGAAATGAAATTTCAGTTTATGAAAACTACATTAATATAAGAGAATTACCTGTTAAAAAATTGAATTCTTTGAAGTTAAGAAAGTTGATTAAGTGATTTATTTGCATGAGACCTTGGCAGGAATGAGGAAATCCTACGAAGGGTAGGAACAATCATGTAACAAAAGTGAAGAGATAAGGCAAACACAGATAAGAGATGCTTGGTAGGAGATATCATGGCACCAGAGGCTGGATTCAAAATATGAAGACTGCTATTTGCAATAATTTTGTCCTTTGGGTTTAATTTCTTTGTGCTCAGGAAAATATTTTTATACACTTATTTGAGCTGTTTGACAATAATTCTAAAAATGCTTGTAGTTCAAGGCAAGTTCTGTATGTTTAATTGTTCCCTAGCCCATTCTTGGTGCCTAATGGACCTCCTGCTACCTTAAAACATAATGAGCACTAACTTCCCCATCCCCCAGCAAAAAACCTCCTTATGTATGTACAAGATGTGTGAAAACATCAAGGAAAGAGTTGTCAAAAGAGCATTCAAAAGTTTCAGTTCTGCTACCAGACTTGGAAGAGGGCTTTTCACAGGAGATCCTCTTGGCTTCAGACTGGGACAGGCAAGAGGGATGGGGTTCTTTAATTTGGACAGAGAGAGATGAAGGAGGTTCTAGACAAAAACAGCTGTGTAAGTCTGCACACACTGCAGCCAAACTACTCACCCCTACAACTATATGTTTCACTTCTCTGCAAGCTGTTTTTTTGCTTCTTGTTGCATTCCCATACTACTGTCATTGATCACTTACCTCCTATATATGCAATCACTTCTTCTTCTGCTTTATTTCTCTCCTTTTTCAGGGAATTTTGATGACATTTGTGGCATCACAAATGGTTATATCACTCTCAAAAACACTTTGCCTCTGTGCATTATAGTAGCCTCTATTATATTACAGTTCATTGCACTCTAAAAGCATAAAAGCTTTCAAGGCAGTTGACTCTGTTAAGGTTGCATTTGCCTATTGCACCAGACATCGTACACTTATAGGATAAAGCAGCAGGTAAGTATTTAGACCGAAGTGGTCTTCCTCTTTCTCTAACTTTATGTGATACTTCTATTGAATATTTTCTCAGTTGTCTAGAGGAGTTTCTATGTGTCGTTCTTGGCTGTGGTTTTCTTGCACCTTGAAATAATGATCCTACTTTGAAATTCTATAAAACATTAATTTCTTTTTCAGTGGATAAAAATTACCTTTTTCTCTAGTTTGTTTGTTTGTTCATTTGTTTGTTTTATTATAGGAGCCTGATGATAAGATCTTAACCCCATATTTAGATTCTTAAGTTTAATCACCTAGTTTTCAGAAGGGCTGAGCAGACAGTCTGTTCCATGCAAGTTAACAGAATTTGTTAGATGCCTGGTCATTTTGAAAATACCCAAAGACTCAACTTTGTTACAGGTTCTTAGTTGGTTGGTTTGGGGTTTTTTTTTGAAACCTTGGCCCACATACCTAGCTGAATTTCTCACAGAAATTAGGAGTTGTAATTTTATGGATAGCTTGTAATTTATCATCTGTTTCTCTTAGCGCCCACCTTGTGCTCATCATTTACAAATGATAATCAAAAAAGCACAAAATTTGGCATCAAGTATAAAGAAAATAAAATTTAAATTAAATAACACTAAAGGGAAACTGTTATCGTGCCAGAAAATTCAAAGAAGTTGGGCCTGTTAAATGAGATGAACTAAATATATACAGTAGCACTCTCCAGACAAAGCTCAAAATTTGCAAATCCTTTTTCTTTTCTTTGAAATATAAGCATATTTCACTTCAACAGAGAGATGTGCCTTTTTATCTTTTTTATGGGGTGTCATATGCATTGTGTAATGTAAATGAAAAATTGTACCATGTGGGTTCAAAATTCCATTTCCTTTCCTGCACATGACATCTTTGCTTCTGAAATCTAATGCAAATAAATAATGATATCAATGAAAAAGAGCGATCAGCACACAAAAAGGGGGGTGGGGGGAGGGGGTAGGTGGTCAGAATGTGTATGAGGTAAGGCATCTTCATGGCTTTAAGAAACAACAGGACTGCTTTGTCCAATACTGAGGATCTATCCCCCTTTGACTCAGGAGGGACTTCTTCTTTAATTATTTAGAGCTCTTTTTTAACAGCTTAGGTGAATTTCCAATTGGAGGTGGCAGTCTGGCCCTTGAGGCCAGGTGATGTCTTCCTATCAAGTTCACATGGGTCAGGATTTCATTTCTAGAAGGTTTGTTGCTTCTGGTGGTTTTCATCTTCTGTGAGTATGAGGACTTCACGTTCTACCTGTAGCATGCAAATACTACCATCAGGGTTCTGGTTATCTTTCAAAACCTGTGTCCTCTTTTGTTACAACTGTTTCTGTTCTACATGGGATGCTTGTGAGATGTGAGCGTTGGTGTGCATAGTATAGCTGTTAGTTTAATGGCTTGGAAGGTATTGTCACTTGGGAATCAAACACTTCTAACCTGTAAAAGGACTGGGCGGGTCACATGTTAGGTGTTTTTCTACTTCTTCTCTTAGGATTTCTCAATTATTTTTCCAACTGCTTCCAGGTTAATTATCTTTGAATCAAGAAATATTACTGGAAGTTGAAGGTGTGATTTCAGTCACATCTCTTTTAGCTTCCAGACCCAATGAAGACTTCTGTTGCAATGCCACTCTTGGCATTAACTTATGTCTATGCTCAACCTCAAGCTTTCAGCAATAGTTCGTGCCAATCCTAGAAAAAGGGCTCACTCAAAACAGTGGTCTGTTGCCACCAAAGCAGACTGTCTGATGACTCTGCCACAGGGATACCTCAATCAGGGCAGATTGCCCTGAGAACAACTGGTTCAGCCTCAGTGGTGTCCCTAAGTGCAAATAAAGTATTGACTTTTATTAAGAACTAGCCTCACTTTTCTCTTCAGATGTGAAAAGTCCAGCCTTATGGCTAATTTTCTTTGAGCATGGCTATCAAATTCATGTCATAAACCTAGAGCAAATCAGACACTGGCAGCTGTGTACAAAGTGAGCCAACTGTGCATTTGCGGCATTTCGATGTCTGGCAGAGCTTGCCCTAAGTTTTCTGTCATGGGCTTGCAGTTTTTAAAATCTACTGTTGTCATGGGCTAGCCTGCTTATACAGCCGCTGCATTTTCTTCGTTATCACTCTCATTCTTCTTCACTCTCATTAAATAGCTTCCAGGCATTGTAACTGCACGTTAGCTTGCAGGAGAGCTCTAGCTCTCGTAAGGGAACCCAGAGGTGTGTAAGCCCCATGAAGAGAGCAGTACATTTATTTCAGTGAACCTGATCTTCCGGCCACATGCAAAAAAGGCAGTGCAGGAAGGAGAGCTTTTCAGTCACTGGGGATTAAGCCCTCCCTTAACGTTTCCTGAAAAAGCACAGATTTACACTGTATTGTCTTCAGTGAGCAGTTCATTTTTGTATCTGCAGAATTAGGATAATGGAGATAACAATGTGAATTTTAATTTAGAGTTTGTGAGGCAGAAGATATAGTGCTCAATTCCACATAAATGCTTAGATGAAAAATAAAAGCATGTAGCAAGATAGAATTTATATTTCCATATATGATAATCAGAAAGTTTTTGCAGTCAGGTTTCTGCTGTTCGTCTTTTGAAAAATATTTTACTAGCTGAAAGTTTATAGCAGAAGAATTATTATATGTTTAGAGAAGCTTGTTTAACATGAAATCTCATTTGAGAGAATAAATCCTTTCTGTAAAATTAAAGTTGAATGTCATGTCGGTTTCATAGATTTTTCTATTATGATTATCTTCATTTACTTTTCACGGAGTTAGCGTATATATCACAATGGGAAAATAGACTCCGGCACCTATCAGTGGTAGAAGAAATGCACTTACAGGAGACAATAACGAAGATTCATAAGGAACTGCAGTAGCACATTTTATACAAATGGCCTTTCTGTAAGTTTGTTGCTTCTTGCTGAATAGTAGTCATTAACTGCAAGGCATGGCTGGCTTCATGAAGAGTTCTAGGAAGGCTTGATTCATTGTTGTGACTTTATTAATAAGAAATTGTGAACCTGAACTAACCAACCAATTTAGGTAAGACCATCTGTTGTCTAATAAGATGTGACTGTAATTTGAATAGTGGTTTTGTAATAAGTGTATTATGGGATGAAGGACAAGCAGATATTAGCTTTGTGTCATTAGCTTCCAGGGAAAAAATGTAGTTCATTTGCCAGTATAGAACATGGACTGTTTTTTCTTTAACTCTTAGCTCATCCTGTGTACAAGTAGACCCCCCTGTCTGTATCTTCTCTACCATATAATAATGTCAAAACCAAAAAGAAAATGGGGTATGATGCACCTTTTGGAGCACTCTTGTGGTCACTCATTAGTGGCAATAAATCTGTTTTGTTCTTGATTGATTCTCCTTTGTGGTACTAGATACCCTGACTGCTGTGAAGATGAAATGGCAAGCACTAGCTTATCACCATGATGTCAGTGTTACTCGGTTTTGCTTTGTTTAGTTGCCCTCTCTGGGCTAATACAAGAAGCTAATGTCAGCTAAGTACTGCGAGTGCTAGAAAATGGTCTTTTTTATGTTTGGATGTTTGGCAGTAAGAAAATGGACAAAGCACATGTAATGCTGACTTGTCAGCTCAAACTCTCCCAACTCTTAGGTTTTTATATGGCTGTTAAATAATACTGTAGAGTAGATTAAGCTTTACTACTCACTATCATACTTTTATTAAACCTCTAAAATGGAATTTTACAGAAGCATTGTCTAGTTAAGTAACAAGGATAAACCTTTTCTTTGGTCATACAAAACCAGGCATTAATCCATATGCATGAAGATTAAGGCAGAAATAAGGGCAGATCTATATGGCAGTGACTTTTCTAAAAACACATTTAGAAGAAGAGTGTTGTATATTTTGTACCAGTTTCTTGTTAAGCTGTTGCCTCCTCTTGTGTCTGAGTTTCCTTGAATACAGGAAAGCAAAACAAATCGTTAACAAGGAATATAGTACTATTAATTAGAAGATTGTGCTAAAAATGTAAATTATGCTGGATGAAACACAGCCTTTCAAAAACTTGGTCATGTGCCCTTACGACTCTGTCATTTGGAGTATTCAGTAGATCCTGGACAGCTGAGTTCCTATTTGCTTAGGTCTGCAAGTTTAATTTAGAAAATGAAATTAATAAGAAGTATTGGGAAACTCCGCAAAATGAAACGGACTAGAGTTTTACGGTTGGTATGACATTGGCTTGTGTGTTGGATATCAACACAGCAGTACACCCTGGAGTGGTCATGGCTACCAATATGTGAGTATCACCAAGTTCTTGAGTCTCTTAATAAGTGCCCTTCCTTCCTTTATTTATCCTATTTATCTATACTTCCAAACTGCCTGAAACAGTAGCACAATATATTACAAGATAAAACTGCTATGAAAAAAACTCATGAGGGAAGCCTAAACGTACAAGATACTAAACTTCCTTTCACTCCTTATGACCGAGTTCCTCGCTGTGGATATTACGATGTGAAAAATTATGTCAACGTGTTTTGTGCTTCCAAGTTTCACAACACAGGAGCGTAAACCAGTAAACCATACCAAGCTCTTGGATCTCCCTTTCTCTCTGCTCTCTTGGTGCCGTCTTTACAGGCTGAACACTGAGCTTCAGGGACTGATGCTGACTGAAAACGAAGGCACCTTCTAGGTAAAGAGCTGGCGATCCCACTCCCCAGTGAGAGGCAGAAAGCAATCCAGTATCTTCCTGAAAGCAACCTGGCCAGGTCTGGCACCAGGACGGCGTTGGGCTGTACTCTGTAGGACCGTGAGGCCTTCCATGGACCTCGGCCTGAGAAGGCAGCGAGGGGACACAGCTCCAAAGGCCAGGGTGCTTCTAAGTCTCCAGGAAAGCAAAGAATCCGAAACTGAGTCTTTTAATAAAAAGATCCAGTTATTGTATTGACTTTTTCAGAGAGGGAGGATAATGAGTTTTCTGTGGAACTTAATGAAGTATCGCCACAGAAGAAATTATATAATATGAAATCTTTAGACAGGATTGAAAGAGCACGTTTTGTATTTCCAGAACAGTAAAGATTCATTGCGGCTTCTCATTTCTTTAACAAACCCTGAAGTGAAAATGCTGTCTCTCCATAAATCCCAGTCTATCAGTCTGGACAGGGAGCTGCTTTATGTTTGCATTCATACAGTTTTAAAGCTGTAAAATAGTATCCACAGAATTTTCTGAAGCAATTCGTTTTTTAGTAAATCTGTAAAGAGATGTAAGGAGCAGGAAGCCTTTTGTATTTGCAGGAGGACAAAGTATCAGCCAGCAAATACAATCCAGGCAAAATGAAAATGTATTGCACATGCTGATCGTTGACTTGCAGAAGATCAGAAGGTTCTTTGCACATGAAAAAAAAAGAGAGATACACATCAACAATAGGCCCAAAAACTTACAAATAATATTGCAACATTTTAGTCATGTTCTATTTGTTTTCTTTGTATCTGTGTATGTTGTTTTTTCTAGCACATTTTTGCATTTATGACTAAGATCAAAATGCAGTATTTACTTCCAAGGAATATGCAAGGCTTCAAGTAAAAGGAAATTGTTTTTCAGCAAGGCTCAGATAAGTTAAACATGAAACAGTTTTCATTATACTGTGGAAGATACTTTTGGGCAAGGATTATTACACTTTTTGCACCTTTTAGAATTGAAGATCATGTCTTGTATATGTGAATTCTACTGAATACGATTAATCCCTGAAAGCAGCCATTGAAGCCTTTGGAGAGGGGAAGGGGAAAAAAAAAAAGTTTCTCTTTTAAAGCCAAGGTTATAGTCAAGGTTAATTCAGGGTGTCACGAAAGTGTGACTGTGACAAGATTTAGTGACGATGTAAGGGCAAATTAATGCAAGATCAGTGGCCTGACTATTGATTCTTATCATGGGATCCTGCTGAAATGAAGTCATTATTTAATTACACTTTTACTTACACTATAAATGGTTCCCAGAATAGACTGCACTCGATTTTGATGTCTGCAGCTCCATCTTCACTTTTCTTTTGTGTTCATAAGTGAGTAGGGAATGGGAATAAGCACTCAAGAAAATTTTCATTTATAATACTTCACATGCAGTCATTTTCCCACAAAAAACAAGCAAGCAAATGTTTTTATTCTTCCATTCAGAATAGTCTGTGATATCAAATAATTCTGAGTACAGGAAACATGTCTTGAAACCTCTGAAGATTTTCAGATCAAAATGTCTCTAAATTTCATTCAAACAAATCAATGTTCAAATGGTCTTCTTGAGTGGTTTAAAGATATTTTTTTTCACTGTCTCTAGAAGGAGGCTCTAAAGTCACTGTTCATACTAAAGCAAGTAACTTAACTGGGACCTACAAGAAATTAATAAGTACTTTATTGGGACTTAAGATACTACAGCAAGGGCTTTGCTATAGAAATCTATTAAGAAAGATGAAGCATCTATAAAATGACACCAACATTTTCTGAACAATCAAAATTACATTGTTTTCCTATTGTATCTTTGATTCTCTCTATCCTGAATCAGGCCTATTTGGCAAATTTGTGACTAATAAAAAGTTATCATTAATTCAGGTTTAATTTGTCTTGTGGACCAAGCCCCACATTTTGTCAAATTACACAGATCTGAAGACTCAACAATTAAGAAATTGTAACTGGCTTTCATTATAATGTTATTGTCTGAAAAATAATATGTAAAAATGGGCAGAATTCACATTTTAAATGCAGGATTATGTTTGTTGTTTTAGAACATGGAAACATCTAATTCTGTGCTTGTATAATACATAGTACAGTGCAAACAGTCTTGCTCAGGACAAGAATCCTAAATAAGTAAAAAATGTATCGAGGCAAAAATCACAACTCAGTGGAACTCAACTTTCATAAAAAGTTGATGAGAGATTCAGTTTCCAATTAATCAAATAAAGGGAGTAAAATTAACTTTCTTGTTTTGGATTGGAGTAATAAGTAAAACCAATCTGCAGAGTTTAATCTGATCCTCATTGTATCCCACCATATTTATGAAAACTTCATCTCCACAGCCTCTTTTTTGTCTGGTATACTGTATTTTTACATTATTTTTAAATAAAGGAAAAATGAACCCACATAATTCACAGAACATAAAAGATAATAAATGTAATGCATGAAACAAACACAGCCTTCTGCAAGACAATGTACTGTAGTCTTACAGCCAAGTGTTGTTTAGCCCATGGTGTGGACTTTTCTCCTGCAAATATTAGTCTCTTTTAAAAACTTTTCCTAAGAGGGAGAGAGACATAAAAAGTCAGTGTATTAGATGAGTAAGTAATGTAATAGCTTCCTGTAATAACTATCTCTAGTTGCCACTTACTAATCAGACATTCAAAAAACAAATAAAATGCAGTGCATAAGCAGTTTGCTTGCTAGTTCGGTATCATGTGATTAGCCATTAAATGATAATACAGCAAGATCATTATGTTAAAAACCAGAAGATTAAAGAAATTTCTTTTGTCTCTTGTGCACCTATGTTCGTAAGCAGTAGTGTTAAAATTTTCACATTTTCAACTACTACAGAGGGAATATATACATCTAAATTAGAGAGATAATATATAAAGGGTTTTGTTAACGCTTTTCCTCTGAATGAAGAAATCCAGCTATAGTGAAATTATTTCTGGTTCAGGTTGTCTTTCAGTGCCCTTGACAAATGTAGTGTGAGAGAGAGAGAGAGGCTGCTTTCTGTGCTTCAAAATTTCAGTCTTGGCTCAATGTGTTTCTTTTTGTCAAGCCATATTTTATTTTTTTTATTTCTTTAACCTTTCCTCATCATAACAGGTGGCCAGCAGTTGTTTTCATCCAATCTCTAGCAGCAGCAATGTCACTGATCTCACCATTTTGTAAGTGTGTTCACGCAACCAGTCAGAAGCGTGGTGGGTAGAAGGGGAAATGGCAACGTGGCTTGTAATGGGCCAATTATAGTAGGAACCCACTTCCAGGAGTCATTTCATACAAGGAAGTATTTCTGCAGCGTTATTTTGTGCTTTGTTATGCCAATGTTATTTGCCAAAGCTGTCTTTGGGTTTTATACATGTGGTTGTAGCCAATGGACAGAACAGCAGGATCAACTCTGGTGTTTTGGCACATAGCAAAGGCCAGGTCTGGGTCACCTGACATATCCTAATCTTGTTACTAAAACCTGACCTTTCTATATAAAGAAAAAAATCAGCCACTCTCACGGCTCTATTTTCTCTTCTCCTTGAAAGCCCAGATGTTCTCTTACACAAGGAGAAAAGGAACAAAGTCTGGGTGAAATGTGTTTCTGAGGTTGGAGGATAGTCAACAACCCACTGATCAAGACAGCAAAGAATAATACAGGAAAAGTGAAGGCAAATATATATAGTGTTTGGTGTCAACGTTAAAACAACTCCAGCTTTTTAATTTGCACAGTTTATAATAATTTCCTGATTGTTCTAACTAAAATCTGAGACACATACACCTCCTTACATCTAAGATTGACTAAGCCCTGTGTTTGTTTCTCTCCATTATCTCTAAAAGGGTTCCGAATAACTACATCAGATGTTGATGCCTAAATTGTAGATTTATATACTTAAGTGAAATTAAACCCACATCTATCTAGCTCAAAACTGATGGTAGGAATGGTCCATTCATCTGCTGTGAACCACAGGACCGTATCCACAGTGAACGAGCTGTTCCGGGGCATGGCCCAACATAACCACTGTTCACACCATCCCACTTATGAAAGGTGCTTCAAGTGCTGAACATTTTCAGGTTATTTTTGTGACCTAAGGACCAGGCCCCATGATGAGGACATGTAAAGTTGTCTTTTGCTTTTGACTTTTTCCTGGGTGTTGTATGTTGTGTTCTTCTGTTCTGGCTGCGCTGGTTGCACAAAAGCATCTGAGCATGCTCAGGGCAAAAGGCTTCCAGCACTGGGGGAACAGAGATGGGAGACACTCAGCAAGATGGGGAGCGATGCTGCAAAAAAAAAAATGGATGCAATGAGGGAAAGTTTTCCTGTGGACTAAGGGGAGACCTTATCACTTTCTACAGCTACCTGAAAGGTAGCGAGGTGGGTGTCAGTGTCTTTTCCCAAGTAACAAGTGGCCTCGAGTTGTGCCAGGAGAGGTTTAGATTGGATACTGGGAAAAATTTCTTCACCAAAAGGGTTATCAAACATTGGAGCAGGCTGCCCAGGGAAGTGGTTGAGTCACCATCCCTGGAGGTATTTAAAAGACGTGTGGATGTGGCACTTAGGGACATGGTTTAGTGGTGGACTTGGCAGTGTTAGGTTAGCAGTTGGAGTCGATGATCTTAAGGGTCTTTTCCAACCTAAATGATTCTATGACTAGTTGCAACGAGAAATCAATTTTATACTTGCTAGACTAAGTCAGAAAGAAAGTTTAGACTTTCAACTGATAGCAACCATTCCTTACCTATGCTCTTTATTCTAGAAGGTTTGCTAGCATGGAAAACTTCACATTAGAAGTGTTGTTTTTATAAGCTCTAAAAACTGTTGAAGTTCACGTCTCTTTTCCTTTAGCCTGTTTCTTTTTTTAATGTCGCTTGTTTAAGGTCCCTTGAGATGATAGAACAGTGTCCATCAAGCAAAACTTTTGACAAATCTCAGCTTATTTTATGTGATTATTTGTCTGTGGGCTGTTTATGGTATAGGTTTGTGGGACCGTGGATTGAGGTGTAGAGTGGTGGTGGCAAAATAAGGTGTAAAATAAGCAATGACAGTGAAAAAGGACTACTTTTATGCCATGGTTTTTCTCTGTGAGCTGGAAAACTGTCTTTTGATGAGAGAGGAGCAAACTGGATGTACCCAGTTGAAACTGACCTCAATAATTAATGTTGAGGCCAGCCATCAAATGGTGTTTTACTGACATGGGGAATCAGCAGGTGATCCCAGTTTGCTTCTTGGGCCAGAGATACTCATGCTGCAGAATCCAGTTACTGTTGACTTTAATTGGTTGTTATGTTTAAAGTATCTTATATAGAGATTCTGAAAATCAAGTAAGCATAAGCAAATTTACTCTTTCTCTTGCTCTGGAAGCAATCCTTTAAATCCAGGCAGTGGATGGGATGTCCAGGAGACCTTGCACAGCTGTGAACCTCACTGCACTTGCCCATGTAAATAAAAATTGGAACCTTGGTAGTTGTCAACGCAGCATCTATTCCATTCATTCCGCTGCTGTTTAAGAAAAAAAAACAGGTATCTTCTACCCTCTAATTTTTCATTAGAAATGTTTCAGCAGCATTATAAGACATAAATCTTTAAGAACTAGTATTCTGCTTAGGACATTTATTTCCAGAGATACTGTCGGAAACAATGTACTCTTTGCTGAATGGACAGACACAGTGAAATTGTACTTTTTAAAGATGGTTTGTGGTATCTGGACCAAAGTTGTCAGGTTCAGAATCTGTTTCAATATCCACCTTTAGATACACAGGACATTATCAAGTTGTGGTGTTTCTCATATCCACTGGAAAATTTGGCCTCTCTGTCAAAGTTTACAGTAGTGCTAACTTCACAGTGATATCCCTGTTGTCTTCTTCACTGAAGGTGAATGATATTACTGCACTGATGAGGAAATCTCTCCCAGCTTATGAAATACATTTGTGTTTTGGACATGACTGAGACTTTCCTTACTTTTAAAAGGTTCGGAAAGAGGTTGTGGTAGTGTAGCTGACAGTTCATCCATACCGGAGATGGTAATGATGAGACATCTTTCAGCAGGCATTATAAATGGATATCTGGCATTGAGAGTGCCTTTATGGTTTGAGCATGTTTATCCTTGTGGTTCTGGAAACCAGACCACGAGGTGGATTATATTGCTGCATATAAATTGTGTTCCAGCATGTTTTATACATCAGGTGGCTTAATCAGATAAAGACAAATGGCAATGAAATAGCTTAAATACAAATTTACTGCCAGGTAGCCAGTATACGGTGCTGTATTTTACTTTTACTGGATTTTCTGACTTAGCTGGCAGTAAATTCAGTCATTTGCCACTTAGAGACATGGGTCAAATTGTCTTTCAGTCTAATCTGTGTGGTCCTTTCAGGTTCAACATGAATGGGGGTTTTGCCATCTAGCAAGGACTGACATCTTATTTAACAAGCTATAGAACATCTATCACTTTGTTAAAGGAGAACTTGGCATGCTGGGGAAAAAATACAAAAATCCTTACCCTGGTCTGGCTGCAGGTGTATTCAGGACGAGTTCGATCCACAGCACAAATAAGCCTGTTCTAACTTATTTTGGAAAGTCTGTGAAAGTCTATTGGGAAGAGTGACACCAGCAGGGACAAGGGCAGTCACAGTTACAAGCGTTCCCCATATACACTGTGTCTCTGACCCAAGATTTCAGGAATTCTCCGTGAAGAGCATAGCTGCAGTGGCTGCACCAACCCCGTGGAGTACATAGGCTCAGCGGGGTGGGTGGTGTTGTAGCCATTGATTGCATCACCAGAAGATTTGTGGAAACACCATGGATCCAGATTCCACCTAAAAAAAGCCCAAAGCACACAGGGTGGTTTTATGCCCAGGTATCACCTCCTGACACGCAGTCATGGTGTGGCCACGGACCCTGGAAGCACTGCGGTTTTGGGTTGATGCATGAAGTGGATGGAGGAAGCGGTTACTCCTTCCCGTGCCCTCCAAATCCATTTAATAGAAAATCTTCAAGCTGAGAATGTGTCAGATATTAAAGTGATAAGAAAAGATGATGCACTTGATCTTAGTCAACAGCTGGGAAGTATGCATCTGGGACAGGGGCTTCTGTGCATACTGCAGAGCACTTCCATCCCAGTGAGGACGATACGGGATCAGTGCTTTCAAGGGCTGTTGACAGATCTAAACCATAACACATAAATGAGTGATTTCTGCACTTGAGAAAGTGAGAACTGTAAATCAGACAATTACAGCAGTTTGTAGTGATAACTGAAATTGTTGGAATTTAAGCTACTATGGCAAAATGTCTGAGCAAAAGAAAATAATCTTAGGCTATATTTTTTCCCAGTTTAGTATCTTCTTTTAATTTTCATATTCATAGATCTGCTGCCTTTTAGGTCCTAGTCAGTCCAACACAGAATGCATTTTCTTTCTCAGTTTTGGATAAAGAAAAGAAAATTTAAACAACAGCTTACCTGCTGATAATTTATGAAGAACAAAATATTAAAATGAATGTTTTCATAAGCTTGTAGACTCTACTTCTGTTTGGTACATCAGCTTAAAATTCATGGTAGAGTAAATGAAGATTTAATAGTAAATTTCACAGTAATTCTATCACTAGATAAAAGGAGAAACGAAATCTGATTGTCAGATATATTTTGATAGTGTAGGTTTTGATCTGCTTCCTCCAGGCATGAACAAATAACCAGTTTAAACTCAACGAATTTTCTTTCATTGGGTACTTGCTTATTTTGAACCAATGCTACACTGTCCTTACTTTCCATTAGCATATTTTCCAAAAATTATAGTACCTAAGCTATAATTTTATAATACTAGGTATAACAGAGGCATTTTGCTGTTGCAGTTCACCCTTCTGTTAACTATCAGTGAACAAGACAATGCATCTAATTTTACTACATGATTTTAGGTTTTGTATCTTTATGTGGACATGAGTGTGAAGGAGGAAGAAGTTGGATCTTTTACACAGGACTAGTTTGTTTTAATACAATCCAATAAAACATTCTCAGGGAAATTATATACTTGACTTCATATCATACAGTCATCCAGTGCTAGTACTTTGGACCATGTTTTTCTTTAGTGCACAACTCAGAGACAAAACACTGAAAAGAATCCCTGTTCTTACTGTAGAGACGTTAATTCCCCTAACTATTCTTGATTTAATCACCTTCCTATGTTTCTCTTACAGTGACTTGGAAGTAGGACATACAGACGCTAGTGAGCATCCCTCTGTTGTTACATTTTGTGTCAGTAGGGATGCAGTTATCAGGAAGGGATTTGAAAGAAAATAAAAGAAGATAAAAGAAAATCAAATAATGCTTAAATGATGGGATGAAGATGCAAATTTACTTTCTACTGTGCAGTTCCAAAAGCTGCAAGTGCGATACTCAGCAGAAATGTGGGCACAAATCCCATAAACAGGTCATTCCAGACCATAGTCATCATCCCAAGGTGCACTTGAGCATCTGTTAAATATTTTATATATGGTATTTATATTTACAAGTAGCTTTGTGAATATCTAACAAGAGCATTTGAAAGACCATAAAAGAGGAAATGTTAACATGGAGCTATAAGGTGATCTCACATGATTTGGGCCCACATAATGCAGTGGGCATTTATGGATCCTATAAATAGATGTTGAGCTATTTATAAAGCATCCCTCTGCTTCCGTGCTACCCTGAATATATGACCAAGACATTGTGTATTGTATTGAGGAGCCTGTGGTTGATTATTAGAACCCAGCAATGTATCTGACTAGGTCCTTGCTGGGATACCTGAAAGACCTGACACGCTTCTTCACTTTAGAAGTCAGGAAAATAGTTTAAGATGTTCCCTTTCAATCTCTGTACTTGCATATGATCCACACAGACTTTGTTTTACTGTCCTGTCTATTGTGCTCCCTCTTGTGCTTCATTCACATCATGAAATGAAACAGCAGCATAAGCAAAGTGTTATATTCTGTTGTGTCCCAAAGAACCAAAATCCTGCTTTCTACTGGGCTGGAGGGTCTTCAGCAAATAGTCTTTAAAGCAGGCTTTGCATTCCTTGCTGATGTGATGACTGTATTTTTGCATGCATCTTGTCTCTCACAAGGTGTGACCAGCTTATTGCTAACAATCAGATTTAATGTTTCATTTCAAAACCCAGCACTCTGTTATTTGGCCTTTTGAATTTCATGGAGAAGGACCAAGAATATGGGCAACTTGAGAAATCATGTTTTGTTTCTATGGAGATGCCTTTGCTTTTTTTCCAAATCGCCCAGGGCTGCTTATGGGATTTTACCCTTTGAACTCACTTGAAAAACGTTCAGTGCAGGAATATGATGAAGCTTATCAAGTAGACAAAGCTATCAACCTTGGAGTTGCCTGCTTTGCTATCCCTACAATTCTGTTTCTCTCTCTAGTAGAATACCCTCCTTTTAGTACTAGTCTACCCAGTCCCTACCCTTTAGTCACTGCCTATATGCAGCCCAGACCATTCGCAGGTCATGCGGGAAGGCACCTGCAAGGAATCTGCATATCCTTACCTGCTGTGCCTAAGGGACTCCCATTGTCAACACATTGATCACCTTACTATAAATTTTAAAGTGTCTTTTGCATCATGACTCCGTCCGTGTTTCTTAGAGAAGGAAGGAGCTGGAACATGTTGGGTCGATCTGTTGTCACTTGTCACCTCAAATTATTGCATAACTTAACATTGACCAAGGCTGCCAATATTATGTATGCATTTATTTCTTTCTCATCAGGGCTGGTGTGTTCTTGCTGACACTGCACAAGTAAGACATCCCACAGGCCTCTGCACCACTCTGAGCTTCATGCCCCTTTTAAGTCAGTAAAACAATTCACAGGTCAGTGAACAGAGAACAAGACTTACTTGAGAGTACTTGTGAGTACTTACGAGTGATCAGGACAGTTTTGCTGCTCTCTCTATTTGAGAGAACTGATTTTCTTCTCAGGTGCTTTTCTGGTTTGCACTGTGAATCACAGGCAGTCGGCAAGGCTGCTCCCAGGTACGTAGTATGCATTTCAAGCTTCTTGGCTGTTGTAAGTAGGACTGACTTTGACCGTTCTTCACATCGTTTTCTTATCCAGGTACTGCTGCACAACATGTCTAACTGCTCAATTCGATCATTATCTCCTGCTGCTGCAGTTCTCTTTTTCTATCTCAACCCTTTCTCAGAGTTTTCCCTCCTGGTTATCTGGGGGTTTCATTTCCAGATTATCAAGGACCTCCTCTTCTATTTCTGATTTGTACCTGGGCAATACTTAATTTACTTCTCTGCAACATTTTTTTTTCCTCCCAGTGAGCACAAAGCCACTTTTGCTCGATTATGCAGAGCCCAGTCTGGCATTTTTTCCTCACCATTCTTTCTTAATGCCTCTTTCAACTTGGCTCTTCTTCTGACTGTTCTACAAGGCACCTGCACATCATTGCTCAGTAACATCCTTCTGCTTTTCTAGTTGGAAAAAACAGTTGATTCTTCTTGCTTAACTTTAAACGTATGCATGAAGATATTTGCACATGGATTAGTCACTATAGCACCACAAGAGAGAGTAATAAGCATCTATTTTAGATGTCTGATTTTAGGTTGAAGTTAATCTGTTTTGTAAGGGAGCCTAGGTCAGATTTTGATATCTGTGTCTAGTTGAGCAAATCATACTAAGGACCTCTTCTAAAATGCTGGACTTTATGGATCTTTTTGCTCCCCAAATTACTTGAAGTAGCCAGTTTCAGGCGGTTTTCTGACCCTGTTGCTCACAGTCATGTCCTATTCTATTTTCAGCCTTGGAAAATTTAGCACAGGCATTCCTTTTACACCAAGGCCCTCTTATCTGGTGGAGGCTGTAGACTTTTCTACATAAGGCTAGAAGAAATGAGCACACTCCCTTTTAAGTGAGATGCAGTGGTTCTTTTCTCTGGGAGGAAAGCAGAGGATCTGCTTTTTTTATTAAGAGAGTGCCTTAAAGTTTATGTTCCAGAAGAGAACGTGGGATTTGAAAAGCCTAAGAGCTGTGAGATTCCTTCCTTATTTCTGTGTAACAGAAAACTTCTCATCTCCTGGGAGTGGAAGGAAGAAATTATTTCAACGATTTTTCACCTTAGCTTTGCCCTTGAAATGCTGGGAAAATAACAGATGGAATCCATACCTCAAATTCTATTTAATGTGGGCTTACTCTAACAACAGATGAGAAAGATAAATATTTTTCCAGAAAATTTGCCGGGCAGATTTTTCCACTCAGTAATATCTCATGGGATGTAAACCTCCATATCCTGGAGTGTTTTCTCAGTTTGCACTGTTTTCAGTCTAAGAAATTCTCGTTTTAATCATATTTGTAATCAAACAGCATTTTTCCACCCAGTTTCTTTGAAATTGATTATGTCTCTGACAGGTAAAATGGGATTTAAGAAGAACATTTTAATATTTACATCTGAGCATTCAAACATTTTATTTTGTAAAAACTTAAATTGTAAAAAAAAAAATTGGGTTTAAAGCATTACTCAGAAGTGATTCAAGAGATTAAAAAAATAGCTTTACACCAAATATCCTTGTGACTGCAGATTTTCAAGTGGTTTTCTAAATTTGGATTTTCTCTATTCAGATAATGTGATAAGTAATTTTCCTAGTTTCCTAAAAATAGGAGAAGCTATTCTTTTCCTCTGTAGAGGTTCTGTCTCACCCAAGTAAACATCCGAACATTTTGTCCTTCTGTTTTTTGCCCTTGACTTCTGTGGGGAAATTTTGAAATTCCACAGTTCATCTCTGTAACAATGATTTACGATTTGATGTACAACCTCCTGATGTAATCGCTTAGAGACTTGCAGTCCTTATTCTCCTACAGCTAGTTTCAGAATTACATGTTATGTTAACTTAGGCAAGTCACAGATGAGAGCGATACTTATGAGCAGTGTTGAAAAATTCTGGTGCATAACTTTTAAGGTTTAGTCCATTTAAATACCTTTAAAAATTGCTTGTGCGGTTTCATTTTTTCATCTGTAAAATGGAGGACCAATATTTGTCCACCTTCCAGAACTATACACATGCTGGAATACAACTATAGACATACTGAGCTGCCCAAATAGTATGAAAAATGCCTCAAATTTTAATAGCTGTTGAAAAGAAATCCAGTTGCCATATTTCTCATGATTTCAAAATCATAGGTAATGGAAAAGGACATATCAGCTGGACAAGAACAATGGCTAAATGTTCCTCTTCTTGTAGAAAAAAATAAGGTGGTTCTTCTGAGTTGCAGTGTGGTAAGTGTTTAATGCTGCACAGTTTGTATCAGATAATAAATCTGTAATTTCTTTTTTACATTAAAAAACTTTTCTATGGTTCAACTATATTGCCCTAAAATTGTTTCTAATAGTTTAATGAGCATATTGAACTGTAAATTTTATATTTTCTGGGAAAATATTTTATATGAAAATATTAAAATTAAATTTGCCATGTTTTATCTCATCATATTCTCGTGATATACTATCCAAGAATTGTCAGAATCTTGCAGCTGTTTAACTGGCTGTAGTGTTTTATTTTGGTATAATTCAAGCACAAAGTCAAAGACACTAGTACAAAGCTGTAGTACTCAAACCAGGTCTTCTACTTTTCAGTTATCTGGGATGCTATGAATTGTTAAAAAGATAGCTATTTTTATCTTTAGGAGGTTAGTATTAGACTAGACTTTTGGTTTATATAAGCAAGTGTTCTCAAATTGACCTTCTACAACATACATTCCCAATTGAGTATGGCTGATGCAGTATTTCCATTTTTATATCAGATTGTGCTATAAAAGCAGTGAACTGAGATCTTAGCATCTAAGAGCCAGACTGAAACAATGAGAAGTACTTCAATAAAGCATTCAAGTATCTTATGAATATTTCTACGTAGTTCTAATTAGATACACACAGACACATTTTCAGCTGAAATCTGCTGAAAAGAGCTTGCTTGATATCTAGGTTATTAAATGAAATCAGCAGTAACAGAGTGCTCATGAAAATAGCCAAAATATGGACAAGGACAAAAATGAATCACTTGGATCCAACAGTAAGCAAATCTTGTTTGAAGAAAAGAAAGAGCAAAAGGAAAAAAACATCATTGCCAGCTAATACTGCTTTCCCCAGTATTAAAAACAAACAACAGTGATAAAAATCAATAGGGAGTAATTGTAACATGTTGAGAAGATAGTGTCAAAGATATATGACTAAAAGTAGTGAGTGATTGGACTGAAGTTTAGTCTTTGTACTGAAGTTAATTAAAGATGAAAGGAAAGGAAAAAGGACCTGTAGCTCTTAGAATGGGTGATCCGAAGGTTTGCGGCAATGCTGTGTACTTCATGATACATCTCGGTCTGATGACAGTTACATCACTGTTACAATGGTTGATCAGAAATGATGGTTTTGTGTTTAGGAAAAGTTTCTTCAGTTCTAGCAGGTTGAATGCAATAATCAGCAAATCTTAAAGGTTTTTCTTCTTCCCTCCCTTCTGAAATCACAAGCATGAACTTCTAATCCTTATGTCCCATTTGATTTTAGATATAATTTTGGATAGAAATACTAGAATTGTACTGTGGAATTTTTTGGACAGGAAGCACTAGAACTGGACTATGGAGTTGTCCACAGATATATCAACTTTTTGGTGGAAGAATGTGGGGGGACTGATACTCTTAGCAGAGTTTGCATTTCTCTTGGAGTTGGTCGAGACATGCCAATGTATTCAAGATCAAACTCTGACCTGGCCACATACGTAAGCATTTTATTGTTATTACCCTCGTCCTATTTGAAACTCTTGAGATAATTAGGCTATGGACAAAATTATACTTGGGAAACTTAGCTCATTTTTCCATCATTAAGTTGTAGATGGACTACACAGAGATCCAAAAAGTGACTTAAGGATGTCAGTGCCCCAGTTTCTCAGACAGTGCATCATGCCTGCGCAGGACACACAACATCAGCTTGCTGAGTGGAGAGCTGGATCGTTTAACCAACACACAAGTGCTAAAGACAGGGATTCATTTCAAAACTCTCTCCAATTATGGACCATTTACATGGGATTGCAGGAATACACCTCACCCTCTTGTATAAAGCAAAGCGTATGATACCTTGTTTTGAACACCAAGTGGGAAGGAAGTAGAAGTTTCCACTTTTTATCCAGCAGCCTGGTTGTTAATGCATTCGTAAAGCTTGTGAGAAATAAAATGCAATTCTCTTCTCCTTCCAAGACTATGGGTTGTTCTAGTGTAGAGGCATTTTAAAACAGTATCTACTACCTGGGCCAGTTGGCTAGAAATCAACTGGTTCCTCCTGGCAGCTTCACCCCAAGGTCTTCATCCTAAGGAGTGACTCTGTGTAATTCCAAATGGGATCAGTTCCTTTGGGTGCATAGGAAATGTAGGAAGGAGTTGTGTCCCCTGTTGTGGTCTCTGGGGTGGCACTGAGTTTTGATTCCTTTTGCTCATATTTGACAGATTTTATTATGTGCCAAGAAATGACAGGATCTGGACCTAAGTATGGCTTTATGCTGTGAGTTTAGGTACATTCAATATTACTTTGGAAGAACACCCCTACTTTATTACCAGACAACATATACCAGCTACTTCAGGAAGAAATCACCTATAAATACAACTAGAGAAACTGCATGTCAGTACATTTGATCCTTCTAAAGGTGACCAGTTGTTTAATCAGTTTGTCTGATTTTTTTGTATCAGAAAAAATATTTATGTTTGTTTACCTGACAAAGCCAAGGCTTTTGATTATAAAAACAGGTCAAATACATAACAAAGCAGTCTTTGGAAATGCAGTGTTAGAAGAGAGTACAATTTCATGGCTTTTACCCAAAGAAGTTCTCTCCTCAATTATTTATATTTGCAAGTTCACCATTGCAAAATCTGTCTTCTAGATGAAATAATATTCCTCCTAGAATTTCTGAAGGGGGAGAACAAGTGTTCAGTAATGAAGCCCTTAAGAATCTTGCTTTTGGGTTTTTTTTGCATGTATGCAAAAACATACATTTAGATAAAGTTGAAGCTGTCAGGAAATGTTACAGAAAGCAGTAATGTAACATGTCCTGCAGCTACTAGGCTCAATCAAAGCTCAGAAAGGCACTTTTCTGATGTGCTGTATTCCACGTATGCTTACACTAAAATGAAGATGTCCTAGTCAGTAAGGGAGACAGCACGATATAATTAATGACTCCTCTATAGCAGTTTCCCCAGTTATGTCACTGAGTGTGATCTGATTGATTTATAATATATCATTTACATAAGGACTAGTTATTTCTAAACTTTGAAGTCTATGCAAATTTCTCTGCTGCGATTAGCATAGAGCCAATTGCAATGTATTTTAAAAGAAAAAAAAAGAAAAAAAACCCCACCAAACCAGCTATATCCATCCACAAATGTTAGTTTACAGAAAAAATGCTGAAACTCCTGAGCTGAGGAACAGCTATCCTCAGCAAATGCAAGTTTGGAATACTTCTGAATGAAATTAATATCTGCCCTTTGACTGGTCTGCAGAAAAGTATTATTAGGTGTGAGAGACGCTGAATTTTTTAATTTTTTTAAGATGGGAATGAGAAATGGGCTTTGAAAATACATTTCATAGAATTTGCCAGCAGCAAGAAGTAGCAAGCCAATTATGGGTGGTTGAAAATCAACTTTCTGTGATAATCTCTAGATTTCATGTGTTCATAGCTTTCTGAAATACTCATACTCTAAGCTGAATATTTATCATGTTTGGTTTTGTACCAAGATTTCAGAACGTTAGAGTAAAAATCGATTATTTTTTGCATGAAAGTGCAACTTTAGCTGTTGTTGAGGGAGGAGAAAGACCTGACTGTATTCTCTGAAAATAAAGATACAGAAAAAACAGCTGAAGCTGAGAACTGAAACTTAGCTGCTCACCAAAGGCTAGATTCACAAAGGCACTTAACTGCTGTAACACAGCATTTAACTTTTAGCCTTCAGACTTCCAAAGTAGCCGAGTTAGTTTAATGTTTCCCTGTGCCACAAGTGGGAAGGGTTGGTCACCTACAGGTCCATCCGTACTGCTAAGTGACAGGGGAAGAGGGAGCAAGCTTGAGAACAGGGCTCACCGCGTGCTGGGGTCACCGGTTACTTGTTAGCTCTCCTCCTGGCTGTGTGTCGGACCTCTCCACCTGGCTCTCGCCGTGCAGTGCCTGGGCACTGTTTGGAGGGCAGAGACCACCTCCAGAAAGCTGCATCAAGACACCAGTCTTGTTTTGGTCCCCTCCCTTCTTTCCAACGCTAAGCCAAGTGTAGTCTAAGCGCTATCAGACGTAACCTCCCGTCTCACTTCAAAACGTGCAACGTGACATTAAGCTACTCCCATCGCCTGCAGTACTGCCTTCCTATTATTCCAAACACTTTGAACTGAAACATAACCACACAAAATAATTATTATGTATTTTAGTCACTCAGGCACCAGGTGGGACCCAGAGGAGACGTAGTGCCAAATACTATGTAGTAGTATGGGATGTGGCCAGCTTGGAGCAGAAGGTGCTAGCAGTAAGCAATGGGAATGTAAGCCAGTCCCTGCCACTTGGCCTCAGAGCATCTGATCTGTGCCTCTATTTATTTCAGCAGCGTAGCATCTTCTGAAACACAGGTCTGCAACATCCAGCTTGGTCAGCAAGGAGCTGCTTGTGTTGGTCTTTGCCAGAGGCCGATACAGATATGTCAGAGGCAGATAGAGACATGTCAGAGGCTCCTGTAGAAATTTTCTCCATCTGCTTTCTGCTTGGAGTCACAGCTTGGCCTTTTATCTTAAAAAAGATTACTATTCTCTGAACAGAAGCAGGGCACCTTCCCTTCTTATAAAAATGCTGTTGATGATGCCACCATTTTGTACGGGGGATATTAAAACATTCAGATAAGATATGAGACACCTGGGTTCTCCTCATTCTTTTTGAGTGGTAAGAATTTATCCTGACTACTTCGCAGTGGACTGTGTCTGGGAGGACTCTGGTTAAAGCTGTTCTGTAATGCGAGAAGGATCCAAGATTCACTGGGCCACTGTAAACAGGTATTCTAACTGGCCTTTAGGGTCCTGTCCTAGCAGATCGGGCATATGATCTGGACCTCCGGCAGAGAAAGACATGATAGCTAGTTACCTCTCAGACTACACTTGTGATAAAATAAGGCTTGCATAAGTATTTATGATATTTGATTATGATAATATAAAGACAGGGATTGTCTTCTCTCCTCTAGCTATGCTTTTCAGGAATGAAATTGCCAGGAAGTTTTTGTGCAAGGTCAAGATCCTATAGGTATATGTGCTGTCAGCACAAATACAAAAGTGGGCTTGGGAAGGTGCGGATGGGAGAACATGTGGATTCCAGCTGAACTTAGGCGTCAACCAGGTGCTGACAACCTTGCGTCGACAAGACTTCTGGGCCTGGGAAGAAGCATAATTTTAAGCATGAAAGGAACTTTGCTGATAAAACTCTCATGTGCCCACAGATAGAAACATCTCTGGCTTTAAGCAGCAATTTCAAATTTTGAAAAGTCCATTGTTGACCATAAGTATATGTATTCTGCTTACGTCCCGCTTTTTGTGCTAATCTTTGTGTAAAAATGGGCGTGTTCTAGGTTTAGAGGTATAAAGATAAAACAGTCGGATAAGTGACTCTAAAAAGTAGTTCTGAGCAGTGGAAATAACAAAGTCCAGCTTTCCTTGTATTTGGATTTTCTGCTGTTTAATAAGGTGAAATTTCCCCCTGGTGCTTTTTTTAACCCATGGGTCATTCATAGCATCATTCCTCCACGTGGATTCTTTGATATCTGTGAGGAACTGACCTCATGCTTTAGCCTTTTCCTCAATAAAGGCAGTAAGAGCCTCTCTTCTCTTTTTCTCCCATCTGTCTATTTTGAAAAAACTTGTAGGATCTTAATGTACTGAGACCTGAAGTCCTCAGTCAAATTTGATTGAAATTGGCTGATGGTTCAAAAGCTATTGGAAAAGGATGGATAAATATACCTTCACACACACCATCAGAGTGTTGTGCTAGTAAAGTGCATTTCCCTTGGAAACCAAGGCAAAAATCACTTCTGAGCATACTCAGAAGCATCTGCTGTAACTCTTTAACAGAGCCATTTTCATGTAAAAATGTCCAGTGTAAAGAGTATGTTCTGCATAGTTCTCTAAAAATCAGTGATTTAACATCACAACGGGAGAAAGAAATTCCAGAGAAAAAGAAAAGAAGTGCCATTTTAGTATAATCCTGATAATACAAACCACATCAGTCAGTTTAGCATGTACTGTTATAGTGCAAAGCCAGATTCATGCCTTCAGCACAAGCTACCATGAATACAGAAAAACAGTTTAATCTCTTCAAATTCATATTAGAAGCGTTGCATTTATTCATAAACCAACAGAATGAGTGAAAGGAGTGCCATCGCTTTGCACCCTCCTGTCCAGGAATTTTGAAATCACCGAGGAACCTGTAGCCCTTTGTCATTGCTCTGGATTGTCACTCCAGCACAAGAAACTTGTGCTCCACTGCACCATGACAAGATGCTTTTGCAAGTAGTACCTAACGTGCACTTTTAATACAAGATAGAATTTCTGGCCTGAAAACGTACATTGTAGTAGTACATACAATTTTAAAAGTCTGAGGTGAAACAATTAAATATGGAAACGAGAGGGCAAGGGAAATAAAATTTACACAAGGAACTTCACATGGTTGTCAAATGTGACCAATTTGAGTGGTTTAAATTTAGATATGGAGGATTCAGTGGATGTTGTCCAGAAGATGATTTATCCTACCCTTCAAGAGGTGGGATAAAGAAACGATGCAAAAAGAACCGATTTCTCTCCACTGAACACGGAAGGCACATTGCTGAATAGATGCCCCCAGCATTTTGATGACTAAAAAAGATAAGGTGAAGGATCATTAGAAATAATGGAGAAGCCTTATGCAAAAACCTTTCCCTAACCTCCACTCTCCCTCTCCAGGAAACCCGTACACTTCTAGTGCAAACTCTAACACATATCACTAAAAATTTGTATCTACATACTACTTCCTTCTGTCAGTCATGCCCAGTGTTAATGACTTTGACTGGAAACCCTAAACTCATTGGGTGTCTTTCCATTGACTCTGGTGGCTGGTTTAAGTTCAATATGTGCAGCCAAGTTGTGCCATGCTGATATGTAAATTGAAATGCATTAGACTGTTGTCTACAATGCTTTTTGTCACTCGAGATGTTGCAAGCATATCAAAAAGCCCTGTCTGATCTCTTTATGAAATTGTCTGAGAAGAGAAGGATATTTTTGTCTGAAAACAGAATGATATCCCTTTGTCATGGTGCAGTTCTGAATAATTTCATAGAAATCATCAAGATTATCCTGGATTTACTGTGCTTTAATAAAGAGGAGAATCTGATCCAGTGACGGTGTGACTGACAGTTCTAGCTTCAGTAGGAAGAGCGTGGGGTCTCCTCAGGAACCTCCGTGTTGGGATCAGTCAGTTACTGTCCAGCTGATTCCCTGGTGTTTTTCCTTCGCTTTCCAGTAGACTTGGTGTGGGAGGGCTGGGGAGGCAAGCACTGCCATCGGTAGGGAGGTGTTGATTTTTGCATTCCTGAACATAGCTGCTGGCTGTGCTAAATGAAGATAATTGGCAGGAATCGATTAGTCTCATAGGAGGGTGTTATTAAGGGTTGAGCTCTTTTCACAAATTGCCCCTTCTGCACTTATTGCTCGAGAGGCATAATCTCAGCGATCCCGAAATTCGCAGAACAGGAGATTGATTTCCTCCTTTTTCTTTTTCTTTCCCCCCCTTAAACTCTGCAGGTCAGCCCCACCCCAGGGTGCATCCGAGCGTTAATGAAGATGTTGTACTGCCCTTACTGCAGAGGACTTCCCACTGTGAAACCTTGCAACAACTATTGCCTCAATGTAATGAAGGGCTGCCTAGCAAATCAGGCTGATTTGGATACTGAGTGGAATCTGTTCATAGGTAAGAAGAGTTTACATATTAGTGGAAGGAAATGCTGGTAATAGCAAACATTTGCAGAGTTTTGTGAGGTTAGAAGACACTGTTGGTCAATATTCGCAATGAAGCAACTGCAGATGCACCTCACTTTCTAATTGACCTTCCTGGCTTGCAGTAAAAAACGACTCTTCCCCCTCCCCGAGCCAGTCACATTTCGTATTATTTCAAAAGGAATGGTGTGGTGTTACGGCTTCTGAGCTGAATTATTATTACATGGTATGTGAAATGTTGAGAAGGCTTTGGTTAAGGATTTGATAACAAGCTTAACATGGCAGAAATAGTATATATTACAGCCGAAAACAAGGCTCTTGCAAGCTGAGAAGATAATAACATTGTATAACATCCAGTCAACATAAATCACAACAGCTGCTGTTCTTAATTCTGGTAGTATATAAGCAAAAAACTTAAAAAGTTACATACATGAGAAATTATTAATTCCTTGTTCTTGATTAAAATATGTTAATGTCTCCCTTTCAGTGTGCTGAATAGAAAGTACCAAACATGCAATCAAAATGTTAGAATGGAGCATAGAATATGTATTTAAAGAAAACTGCTACTACAGTTTTATTCACTAATTCTTCACTCAAGTAAACTAAGAAAAAACATGAAAGAAATCTCCTTTAAACAGCTATTCAGATATTCCATAGCAAAAAAAAAAAAACTCCCAGAAGAATAACATTTAACAAGAAGTAAGAGTTTCAAGGTGCTTTTGATGATACACAGGTTGGGATGAGGAATTAGACAAGGCTAATGATAATATAGAAAGAACAGAAATAGCTAGTTACACCAGTCACTAATGAGCACCATAGCCTAGACTGGATTTCATGAAGATAAAAGCAGCTGGAAAACATGGGATAAAGCTCTCTTTATTGCAACCAAAGAAAGGAAATGTTATTTTCTACTTTTGGAAAGACAAGATATGAGCAATCGCATTTTGCTTAATTTCAAACCGCACTGACCAATGTGACTTTGAAAATTTGACTCTGACTCATTCATGGATTTTCACTTTACTCAGCAGAGAGGTAGTGCAAGATGGATAGGGAGAAGAAAACAGGATGAAAAATGAATCAGAGTATGAAAAGTGAAAAACAGCATTGAGTGTGCTATAAAAAGAGCATAAGCCAAAAATGCAAACAGCAATAATAAACAAATGATGCAAATAAACATGCCTTGTACTGGTTAAAGGAGCTGACATCAGAAGCAGTGCTGCATGGAGGGATATCTGTGGGATTACTGGTATGAAAGGAAGAGTCAGTTCATCATCAGAAAGCTAAGTAGGGGCTGATGGGAACACAATGCCAACCTGTTAAAGACATTGCATAAGCTACTTTCCCTTTGTCATTAAAGAGTAAGCAAGAGCTGAGTTGTCACCAATTCTCATCAAAGAAAATAATCTAAGCTTTTAGAAAAAAAAATGTTTTAACTAAAATAAACAACAAAGGTTTTATTAAGGCAAGAACCTGTTCAAATCAAAAGCTGGAAGGTAAAATGTCAGGTCTTAAAAGAAGACTTCCTTTTCTGGTGCTTTAAATTCATTAAGAGTGCTGGGCAGGGTGAGGCATGTGTTGGAAGGTGTGGAAACGCTTACAGATTCAGACTTTCAGAGTCTCTGATGCAAAGCCCTTGACTTCATCAGTGTCTTTCAGGTTTTGATTGTTCCTGCTCTCAGAAAAGAAAAACTGCATGAAAGGTTGTACATTATGTTAAAACATAATGCTAATTTATTAAATACTACGTAATACACTGTGTGCTTCCTTAAAGGAAAGCAGGCTGCTATGCAATTTCCCCTTCAGGTCAGTGATGACAAGGCAGTATAAAGTACAAATATATCAAGACATATTTCCTCTTTCTTCTACCTACACAACTTCCCCTCCGCAACTTGATGGAGAAGGGAATAGAGAAGGAGAGAGAGATTTTCCTGTGTTTGGAAAAGCTATTCTGTTTTATCCCATTTTTGAGGGCTCTGACAGCTTTGCTGAAGATGAGGGTCCTTAGTCCTTCCTTTATGAAAGATTGAAATGCAGCAAGTCGTCTCTGTCTCTGACAGCTGTCAGAGGCTTTCTAATAACACATGCAATTCCCTTAGTACTAAACACAACAAAACTTCTACTCACTGAATTAAAACGAACGGCAGCTCTTTACAGCACCGCTGAGCTATGAAAGATTGGAAATTATGCATGAGCAGTTTTTATCCCTGTTCCGATACTAGGAACCGTGCAGTAGAAAAAGAAAAAAAAAAAGATAATTTTGTGCACTAGCAGTCTCTGCGTAGGCAGGAATCCCAAATGTTAGTGCATATTCATACACAACAAGACAGTTTTGCTTAGCTCATAATCTGTGTATTGCAAGGTCGTTTTGGCAAAAGTTGGTATTAGGAGAAAAATCTCAGATGTGTTTGTCGGTAACTAAGCAAATACTGTGGTTTGGACTGCATGTTCTAGTATTGTTCTGTAGTTACTGTAATTGCCCAGCAACACTCAAGATCTACAAGTGAGGAGGAGCAGAGGGAAGTAAATGGGCTCTCTGACAACAGGATGTGTTACATGTTCCACCTAGTTTATAAATATAAAAGTCAGGACTGAAATCACATTTATATAGCACTAATAAATCTTGCATCTAACTTCAAAGCTAGGGAGAGTGGGACAGCTTCCCCTAAACATCTGGTGCTTTCCAAGACTTTATAGACTGTGAAAATTGGTAAGAGGTGAAACAGCTGCAGCAGCATGACACATGGTTTATTATATTTTTCCTCTTTGTGTCACCTTAAGGTCTGTGTCCTTTTTGTGTAACATTGCATTATAGGCTTTTTGTATTCTGTTGCCTTCATTATTGCACAATAACAGCCAAACGTAGCACATCTCATTCTAGCAGAATTCCTCTGAAACTCAAAATTTTGCCTGAGAAAGGAAGACAGTCTTTAATAATTATAATTATAAAACTATAATGAATAAACTCTTCTTCCAGGTATCTATATAAAATATTTAAGAGGTATTTAAAAGTAAACCAGCCACACTGACTTTGAAACTGTGTATTTTGACAAAGCTTGCTTCTGATGTTTTGCCTGTTAGTTACCCCTCATAATCTCCTTTGCACCAGTCTCAAGCAAAGTTAGCAAATGCAAGATAAAAAGAATGAGTAGGGGAACTGTACTGCAAAGGAAAGAGATTGCCTCAGGAGAGATGACTGATTCTGTGGAATGGGGAAAAGGGGATTTTCTCTGTCTCATGGCCCAACAGATATAGTCAAAATTATGCTTCTCTCCATGGAGCTATACCAATTAACAGCAAGAAATATCAGGAATCCCACTCTTCATTCTGTCACGGAAACACAGAAGAGACAGAGAAAGCTATTCAGTCCCATTTACAAAGATTCAAACCCCATCTATCTTAGGAAATTACATTCAATTTTAGCAATACTGTTACTCCTCTTTCTCTAGCTTCCCTGTATTTCAGTCCCTGTTACTATCTTGAGGTTCTTTGACTTTCCCTAACATTAGCTTTCTCTACAATTGCTCATTTATTTCCCTTTAACTGCTCTTTTTCTCAGTCAGTCGAGGAATGAGCTCCCCTTAGCGGACACCACACTTTCCCTTGGTGCCTTCATTCAGCTTCAGAATCAACACCAGTAAAAAGATTATTTCTATGAAAGCAAGTGCATCTCATTCTGACCACTGCCGTATCCACAGGTTCGGGGTGGCACCAAAGTGTCCATAACCCATTTGGTTTTTGCAGGATTTCTTTCACAATTACCAGTGGGGTTAACTTTCTCCTGTCTTGAGACAAAAACGTAGATGATACTAAATCTGAATGTCAAGCAAGGTTCTGAGCCAAATATGATAGTCCTTGCTTAAATAATTCAGAACAACAGAAGAGTAAAAATCCAGGTAGCTGCTTTAATCACAGCAATGACTCTACCTGGGCTGTTTTTGTGGACATCCGAAGTAAATCATAAATGCTTTGTTGCTGTATTTAGTGACAAAGTGTACACTAGTGTAGTGCCTGTGTAGTAATATAGTCCACGGATTGCTTTGCTGCAATCCATGGAGGTTTGCAACTGAATGGCTATTTATAGCAGCAGAGATTAAAAGTAATTTTTTTTTTCCCTGGGAATTTTTCAATGGTAAATCAGACACACCTTGACCTTACTCCCATGTTTTAATAGGTAGGAGATTACAGAAAATACTTCAGAAGTTATGCAGTAACAGAGATGTGCAAATGACTGTGATTCTGATGGCTCGGGATCGCATCCCTGTCTGTGGAAAGGCCCCAAGGGACTCCTGCACTAGTTCATGTCCACAGCTGTCCTTCTGCTCAGGCTGAAGAGCAAGTGGCTTTGCTCGCAGTGTATTCAATATTTGACAAGCTCTGTAGTGTAGCAAGGCAGATCAGCATGTGGTATGTTCACACCGTAGTTTTCAAGGCCAGCAAAGCTGGCAGCCAGGCTCAGAGAGCCAGAGCCACTCTTACTGCCATCGCCCTGCTAGACTTCACCCACAGGAGAAAATCATATCTGCAAGGTTTCAGCAAAAGCTTCTCCTTCAGGTCTTGAAGTTATTTCACTTACTGTCATTACAGCAGCTCTGCGCTACTAATAAACTTTCTCATTACTGTGCTTTCAGAATCCCTCTTTTTTCTTCCCATCAGTGTGACTCAGAAACTTACCTTAGAAGACCTCTTGAGGTAGAGCATACCATGCAGTCTCACTTAGAGCAACCCGATCATTTTAAGTAAAAATCCCCATCAAAGCCTTAACTACTTAGTCCTAATAAAAGCTTTAGAGTGATGAAAATATGCAATCAGTTTTATTTACTGCTTACAAAAGCCCTCTGGACTGTGTTTTCTCTGTTCCGTATGCAAGCACAAGGATAAACATTTTCCTTTTAATGCTTCAAGAGACCACCTAGATTTGTCTTTTTTTAATAGCTTATTACAGGAATAACTGTGCTTTTCAAGACTCACTTTGGTCCGTGGAAAAATCTGTTTATAATTGTAACAGTAATCCTTTACAATTTTCTTGTTCCTGTGTGTACAGCCACTGTAAATAAACACAGCCATAGCTGTGTAGGCAACTACATATTAAGTTCATGAAAATAGGGAACCTCTGAAATTCAACATAGAATTCTAACATTCAAAACAGATTGGGGTTTTAGCCCCTTCTTTCTCTGAAGTGTACAGCATCTGTCACTTCTATTTACCCTTACACACTACAGACCAAAGGCTGGCAATCCGTTGTAACTCTCAGAAGGCAAAAGTCTTGCTCCTGCTTGATTATGGTAAGAGCTAAAACCAGGGATTTTGGCAACCTTGGTTACCTGGCACTTGAATTTCTTCCCTCTGCCACCCTCCTCCTTAATCATTATATGAAAATATGTTGTGATATTATATGTTAGCTTCTCTTAAGGACTCTGGGAGAAAAAATAAGTTATATTGTTCTCTCCATAGAGAGGCACTGCAGAAGGTTCAGGCAGCCCTGGGGTGCCATTAGTCCAAATTCAGAACTTCTGGTAGAAATTCATGAATTTTGGTTTGACGAGCATAGAATAAGTACTTGAATGCAAACACTAGAATTTCATAATGTGCATCTTGTGCTCATATGAAAACTGATAGCATTCATAGATAAGGCGGCCTAAAAATCAAACCCTGTATGTAAAACCTTATTTTCAGTTAGTGTCAACTTAGCAAACATTTAATTGTTTAGGCTAAAATCATCCTTTCTTGCCTTCTTCCTGAATGAAATGCATCATGATACATCTACTGAAACCTCTTTGCACCCATCAGAATGAGAATGGGGAAAGTTATCTTAACCTAATGCTTTGCATCTTTTTACCCATTTCTTAGAGAAACTGTAGTGCCTCCAGAGTTTGGAGATGTAATATTTTCTTTAAGTCTCTCGTCTGTACAGACTATAGTAGCTATTATACACCAACGTCAATTCTCTTAGTTGAAGTGGCAGGGGTTGGTGGATGGCTTTAAGGGTTGTGGAGCCCCATCCTGATTATATATGAAAAAATGGAATCTGTAGTTTAGAATTATTTTTTCCCGCTTTAGCTTATGTTTCGCAAAAGCAAGGGAAAATGAGTACTTTGTTGTGTGATACAACTGCAAATTCGGTTGCTCAGAAGTTGAGAACAACCAGATTTGTGGATGTAAATCTAATGTTGTTTATGGAAAAAACCTTTAGTGTGCTTCAGGCCCACCAGTCTCCACAGTGCATAGGTAGCCTACACAAAGGAATTTGCAGTGCTATTTAAAAAACAGACTTAACATCATAAAATAATAACGTCAGTTCAGGATAAAAATATGTAGTTGCACAAATAAAAAGTGAACTCACCTTGATGATACCTGATTAAAAGATTACAGAATTATCATTTTTAAATTCTCTAATAAGCTGTAGCCTCCATGATCCCATATTTTCCCCTTGTTTTCCAGAAATAGTAGAATCACTGCCTACAGTTTAAATACGATACCAAGACCTGATGGCTTAGAGTATATAGGAGCACCCCTGAAATAAAGGGAGCATCACCATTCAGCGAGGTCAATAATGTGTAGAAGGGAACTGTATTTGCTCTTTCCCTACTGTTTCTCTTCCCTCAGAAGTATAAAGGATACACAACCTGGGCATGTAATTCCTCAGATGGTAATGAATTCAGCCTGAGAGAAACTCTGGGAACTCGTGGGACTGCCAGCAGCATGCAAATAGCACCAGCACTTGCCTGCTGCTTAAACTCTACTTACCCTGCTAAATCTTTGTGCCTCCCCCTGGGGCAATGCAGGTTCTTGCGAGCAGCTCACAGCATCCATTGCCCTGTATATTTGCTTTAGGATGTGTCACTGAAGAAGGAGGTTCCCTTCTGTGGGACTGTGGGGATCTTCTGCTCCAGTTACTGGCTCGGGAGGGCTGGGACTCATCTGGCTTGATCTTGCTGTTCGCTGACACCATTGGCAGCTCGTTACTAGGAGGATGCATCCTGGAAGGATGCTAATGGCTTCGCTCAGGGTGACTCTTGAAAACTGCAGCTCCTGCAGAGGGGCTGTGGATTTCTGAAGATTTCAGATGCTTAGCTGAATGATAGCAGGAAACTTCTGGAGCTCCTGAGCTTTGACATGACTTGTGGAAATGAAGTATGGTGATTAACTATACTGGTTTTGTTAAGGATAGCAAGATACTGGTGCATGTGAAATACGTCACTATCATCATGTCATGTGACAGTTACAAATACAGGATCAAATTCAGCAATTCTAGAATTCTGCCTTCGCCATCCAGAGACAATATTCTTGAACTGTATGATTTCTGCATTTGCAGGAAAAAGCTTCTCAAAACTTGGAGTGGTATGAGAGCCACATACTCAGCGTTTTCACCAGGCACAACAGAGCCCTAAGTCAACTGCAGCATTTAGATGCTGCAGCATCTTCTGAAAATAAGAAGGCTGATCAGCCTTGTCAAAAAAGTTTAAGAGATTTTATAATGAAACTATTGGACCCAAATGATGACTTTTTAGTTCCAATTTCATTCCTCATCTCCAACTCCTTCACATCGTTTTACATGAAAGTGAAATGACTGGCTAGTACACATGAGTGCACTTTGGAAGTTGCATAGAATAGCAAATTTCTCTGTGTTTACATTCAGGGGAAGTGCTGGGGAAGCTGTTTTGCCACTGCCCTTCAAAGTGCTATGAATGAACACAGGGATGTTACATGAGACGTCTCTAGGAACAGGAGAATATGTTCATTGTTTATTGCTTGAATACTGCGTGAATGAAGCATTATTATTTTGTACTTTTACAAGTCCATGGCTATGCTCTCTCAAGGGACTTCTTGCTTCCAGGAGTGCTGTAGACAGTACTGCTCTTTCTGTCCTAGGTTACCATGTATATTAACACCTCAAAAGAGTTTTTTCTTCCGTGGAGGAATTGATCTCTCAATTAATTATGCTTATGTAGGGCTGAATCTCTGTTTACCTGTAGGCACATCCCTCAGGCACTTCACTGTGCTGATGTCCCTGTTTCACAGGGCAGGGACCAGCTGGAAAATATTGTGCCTCTTAACTGGTCTGGTTTCCCTTCTGGTCTGGGGGGTTTGGGGCACCCGCTTTCTCTGGCATATGAAATAAGGGTGTGAGTGGAGCACACAGCCAGACTCCAGAACTTGGCCATGCTCTTACAGTTCAGTTACCTGAAAGAGCTACTTCGATGCACTTGTTTTTTCAAGGAAATTATGTTATCTCTATAAACATATCTTCAGTTACTTTATCATTTGGCTTGTTCAGTATTGGTAAACTCCAGATGATCTGGATTTTATGTATTGCAGACACTCCTACTCTTAAGGGAAAATGTAATGATGCAATAATTTGAATTTCACCCAGAGGAATACCGAAGGTTATATTTCAACTTTTGTCTCTGTGTCCATTTTTCTGCATTTTATTTCTGCTTGTATTCAGCTATATTTGAGACCATATATCTGAGAAAAGTATTTTGTTGCACTGTGACATCATTTTATACTTTTAAAATATCTTGTCTTGGAATCTGCATGTGTTTTAGAAAACTGCATACATAAGAATTAGTTTTCATACACTGAAAATAGAACTTGAAATTATGTAATATTCTAAATGATCTGTTCTTTCTGATAGATTGATTTACCAACTATTTCAGATTCTCTAAGCTTCATGTTAGAAACAAATGTCAAATTATGTTCTCCAATATTCAGGTAAATGCATGAGAGATGCATGTAACTCAGAGCAAATTTGTTCTAGAGCAAGAAACCTCCCTACCTTACTACTATCAAAAGACTTGATTATATCTGAAAATACTTTGCTGAGATTATTATACAACATCAATAAAAGGTGATAGGTGCAAATCCCTTACTGCAATGATGTCAAAGCAAAATTGACATTGATTTGCTTTGTATTATAATTTTGAGCCATTGCCTGATGAAGGCTAATCTGTTTATGATAATGTCTTAGGTAGTACATTATCTTTAAGGTTCTATGACCATAAAAGGAAACTGCATATATTTCTTTTTTGAAATACAGAAACAAAGTAATATTGTCAATCAGCCAAAACTTCTCTTTACAAATAAATCCTAATGCTCTACATGAACAATACACCAAAAAAGAGATTTGGGGTTGTAAATAATCTGCCAAATTCCATTAATGAGAGATTTGGGAGTTTCTTAGTATCATTTCCTTATGCTTTTTTAGTCCTTGAATTTCAAAGCAAGTTTCAATTTGATGTTTCTTGAAGAATAAAAACTCAACCCAAAACTCAGTAAAAGAATTCAGATGTGTAGACAATCTCAGTCTACATCACTAAATTTTTTCTTTACTTTTTTACTGCTTATGCAGGTCTTTTCTGAGCCGTACATAAATGACCCCATATTGCCAAAAGCTTCAAACCTTATTAGCAATATGGCAAAACCTACTCAAACATATAATTTTGTATGGATATTATATTAAGTACATATGTTCCTTAAGGTAAACAAAACGTTCCTTTTTTTTCCTAATGAAGCCACATAGATATACAAGGGCACAGGTTACACTCAGTCAACATTCTTCTTTCAGAAAGACTTTTTAAGGATAAGGTGACAGAAAAGGGTGAAGAGTGGTTGACTGAGCTATAAATTTCTCATGACTTGGCAGAGAGACTATGATAAAGATCCCTACATATACCCCATATCAGTGCCAGATTTAGTGGAGCAAAAACTTAAAACCATTAGAGCGATCAGAATTTTAGTAAAATAAAAGCTTCAGGAAATAATTATTTCTTTCTGGTAAGGGTCCTATGGATTCCCCTCTTGCAATATGTCAACCCTCCATTTCTTCGTGTAAAGAAATTTTTTTTCAGGTGAGGGAATTCTTGGGAGAAACATAGATTTCTCCTCCTTTCTCTCTGCCTTACTAACAGAAAGTCTTACCATTTCTAGAGTCAAGAGAGCTAGTTTGGCCCAGAGTGCTATGACAGAGCTGGTATGGCTAAAATTCTTTGAGCATTTTTGCAACAGTGAAATCTAAAAGTGTTCTGATGCATTTGGGAGATTCCGACATGTTTAGAAGGTAATATGGAAAACTCATCTCTTATATTTCTTATTTCTCTGTGTTACTCAGTGTCACCTGCCCTGCAATATAACATTCAACATCCCTTAATGTCATTTATATTGCAAGTTAACCTATGGGAGATTAAGCTCCCATGACATGTATTTTTTATTTAGCCACCAGAAGCATATACTGAACTTCCCACATCACTGGGAACTCACCTTCGTAATACCACACTTCGGTTTGCAGCAGCAGTAAAGAGCCTTTCTATCTGTCTTGTCTTGTTAACTCTTAAAACACAGGCAACTATGTAGGAAAAAATAGCAGCTTGAAAAATAAAGAATGCAGTTTTGATTCCACTGGATATTTGTTGCTGACCTCAAAAGGGAATCCAATTTTTCAACCAAGCTTTGCATCTCACTGTGACATTGCGAAATGAGGTGAAAGTCAGTCTTCACGTTCAGTGTGCAGGTTACAACAGCATCCTGCACTTAGCTCAGCTGTAGGATGAGATGAAAACCATCGCTAAAACGAATGATGTACCGTAGTAAACGGACAGTGCCAAAAAGGCAAGAAATTTTCCTGAGCATGAGCCAATAAAACATAGAGCACTCACAAGTTGCTAACTTGAATGTCATAGATGAAATCATACAGAAAGTCCTCCAGTAGATTTTAGTTCTAATAAAACATGTAAGGATCATACCCACTGGCATTTAGTTATACTTCAGCATCCTTATTTTAATACATTGGTTAAAGGAAGCCAATAAACAGGATATAGACTGTGTCTGCTGTAGGAACATAAGAGTGACAGTTCTGGCACACATAGCTACACTTTGTGATTTGTGTTTCATTTATACACTCAAAAGAAGGCGTTTATGTATTTCTTATGACAAACTAAAAGTGAATCCATGAATATTTTGTTAGTTGAAACTTTGCTGATATCTGCAGTGCTGGAAACATACTCTAAATCAGGTTCTCCTCTTTGTATTGCACTTACTCTTTGGTTAGCTTTTGATACCAATCAGAAAATGAAATGGTTGTGTTTCCTTTCTACTTTATCCTGGGAGATTTTCTGCCAGGAAAACCTTTCTGTGGGATGTATGAGAGATAGTTGCTCCAAGCTACACTGATGGCTAAAAACATATTTTAATAATACGGAAATCCTCTATTCCAGATATTAATGACTGACATTCTCATTTTAGCATGATGACTGCACTCAGATAAATCACTTTTAAATTATTAGACAGTTTTGAGTCCTTTCATAATATTTAGTTTTACTGTCTTCTCCATATACAGTTAATATATTCTTACAGTATCTTTCAATCGTTTATTGATATAAGTGTATATTATATTTGGTTTGTTCAAATGCAGCTGCCAGAAAAAATACATATAAAACCTAGTTGTCTGATTAATGTGTGTTTTGAAGAGTTGATATATAAATTAGTATTAAAAAAATTACAAGAAAGTAAAACTATGATAAAGATATGTTAGCACCTTTTTAAGAAGCCTCTGACATTTCAGTTGTGATCAAACTTTTCTATAAAAGCTTAATAAATTACTCAGGTTGAAATCAGGAGGGACAGCACAGTGGAGCTTTAGTTGATGCAAATAATTTAGTAATGGAAATATGGCAGTGAATAGTACATGAGGACCTAATTCCACTGATGTTGAATGTAACTCTAAAATAATTCCAAAGTGAATTCATTTTGTCAAGTTATTTGTAAACTGACAGATGAGGAAAGTGGATAATTATTTTTCTTTCCATGAAGGCACCTTCAAGCTCCCCAGCCCTCATTCAGTTCAGGAAGATAAAAGTCTCTTGATTCTAAAGTTTGGGGAGCTTTCCCTCCCCTTACAAAAAGGATTTTGATAGTTTGCTTATCTAATTACATAGTCCATGAAGTTAAAAGCAGAGCTGCTGCACAAAGTCCAATGGGTAGGGTAAGGGTAGTCTTGTATAAAATTTCAATTTGGATTCACATTTGTTCGAAATCTGGTAATATGAAACCCAATCATAAGGCCAGATAGAGTTTACATGAAGATACTTCTGTTCCAATCTGCCTTGTTGCTGTTGTTCAGGCTGAACCGGCTACAAGGCGCGACCTCTAGGCAGCTACTCTTTACAGGGAAAGAAACCATCAAGTAGACATAACTTGCACTTTCTGAAGAATAAACAGGCTCAGAGCAAAACAACAAATAGCTTTTTCCAAAGTACATGACACTAAATTACAATTTTAATTTCCTCCTTGTTTTACACTCATCTCATTTGACCCAAAAGGCAATATAGGTGCAAACTGCGTGAAGTCTTGTGACTTTATAGTACTCCATAAGTGGCAAGAATGCAGCCCTTTTCAGCTGATGCCAGTAAATGTAGTTTTGTTGTTGTTTGTGGGGGTTTTCCCAGTTGTGCTCACCTCTTAGATTTTCAGTGTTCACTATAAATATGCAAAGCGTGTTGCACGCAGGAGTGTTGTACTATGGCTTAATCAGTGCCATAGGAAAGGTGTTTGTAGGGGTGAACTTCTGAAACAAGTGTTTAAACTAGAGACACTGCATTTGCTGTGGATTAAAATAATAAACACTTATGAAGAGCAATAATCTCTCTTTTACTTTTTAACTTGGTCACGAAATCTATGTGTTATCCCAAGTCTTTTTTGTTCAAATTTTTGAATGCTTGTCCATAAACCTACACAAAGTTTGAGATCTGGGAATACCATACAACGTAAATCTGCCTAAAATCAGTCTTCATTTATCTCAGGTGATATTTTAGTATTCCAGCTCAGTTTATTTGCAGATGTTACCATAACGTCTTTTTCTGGGAAAATCTGCCTCTCAATATATCCTACACATAGTACTACATGC